>NC_034600.1:28484755-28540112 GCF_900095145.1 Mus pahari
TNCGCACCACGATGTACAACGTCCACAAGCAGAGAGAGAGAGAGAGAGAGAGAGAGAGAGAGAGAGAGAGAGAGAGAGAGGACAGTAGTATGTTAGTGGACTAAAACCTAAATATGTAAATCATAACTAAGAAAATTTTAGGACAAAAATGTGAGGGACCTTTTTTTTTAAAATATGTATTTTATTTTATTTTATTGTCTCCATTTTGGTACCTTTTGCTCACTGCAAAAATGTAACCTCATTGACCAAAGCTTGGAGACCAAAATTTTAAGGCCTTGAGACAGGAAGAGATTCCTTAAGTAAATCATGTAAGAAATGTAATACAAAGGAAAACACTTACACATGTGACCATCAGAAGCCTGCAGATGCCAAGTGCCCTCCAGCATCCAGGAAGTAGAACCCCTAGACCCGTGGTTCTCAGCCTGTGGATCATGACCCCTTCGAGGGTAGAACAACCCTTCTATGGGGAGTCAAGTATCAGGTACTCTGCATATCAAAAATTTACGTTATGATCCACAGCAGTAGCAGAATTACAGTCATGAGGTACAGGGAATAACTTTGTGGTTGATGGCCACTGCAGCATGAGGGACTGCATCAGAGAGACGCTGCTGTTCCTTTCCACCTGCTTACCTCCCTTCTAGGCTGTCCTTGTTTGCAGACCCTCACAGGTGCTCTCTACAGAGCTGTAGAAATGCCCAGCCCTGGTTGCTAAGAGCTGTGGTGTAGCTAGTTACATCTCCATGTGATAGACTCTTACAGGGCTTTGAGACTGACTTCACCTCTTTTTTTTAGTTATGTGCCTATGTGGGTTTGGAGTGTGGGTGCATGCATGTGAGTGCAGTGCCCGAGGAGACCAGAAGAGGCTGCCAGGCCCTCTCCCCCGAGCTGTCTGCTTATGGGATGCTGAGGCTGCACTTGGTCCTCCAGCATCCCTCCAGCTCCTGGTTTTTTGCAGTTTTAACTAGTTTTTACTTTTGTGGGGCTGAAGATAAAAGCAAGGACCTCCTGCATACCAGGAAACCATTTTTCCTCAGAGTTATGCCCCTATCCCTGCTTCGAGCAATTTATAACATGCTCAAAAAATCTCAAAAACAAATAATGTTTTCTATCTTGTACAAGTTAGATGGAGGGGCTGGAGAGGTGGCTCAGTGGGTAAGAGGACCAGGGTTTAATTTCTAGCAACTACATGACAGCTCACAAATAACCTGTAACTCCCAGTTCCAGGGGATCTGATGCCTTCTTCTGGCTTTGTGGCTTAATATGTGTATATGTATATAGTGCACATACCTATGTACAGGCATGTACTGGCTAATTTTGTGTCAACTTGACACAGCTGGAGTTATCACAGAGAAAGGAGCTTTAGTTGAGGAAATGCCTACATGAGATCCAGCTGTAAGGTATTTTCTCAATTAGTGATCAAGGGGGAGAGGCCCCTTGTGGGTGGGACCATCCCTGGGCTGGTAGTCTTGGGTTCTATAAGAGAGCAAGCTGAGCAAGCCAGNGGAAGCAAGCCAGTAAAGAACATCCCTCCATGNCNTCTGCATCAGCTCCTGCTTNCTGACCTGCTTGAGTTCCAGTCCTGCATCCTTTGGTGATCAAAAGCAGTATGGAAATGTAAGCCAAATAAACCCTTTCCTCCCCAACTTGCTTCTTGGTCATGATGTTTGTGCAGGAATAGAAACCCTGACTAAGACAAGGCAAAACACATATATGAACTACAGATACGAATGCTTCCACCCACAGTCAAGTCTTACTGGAATACGACTCTTCTCAGTGAACATATTGAGCTAGGACTTCCATGTGGCCTTGGTGAGTGCTGGAGTTTGGGGACCAGGAATGTATAGTGTTATAGTCAGTGGCTTCTGATGGTTCTTAATTTAGTGATTCTCCACCCGGGTGCACACTAAGGTCAAACCAGTGGCACTTGAGACATCAGAGCCTCAGTCCCACCCTAATGGCTCTCCTAACTTGTTGGGGTGGAGGATTACATATTGAAAAACAAACAAAACCCCTCAGAGGTGTTACTATTGCTGTACACTTTAGTGAACGGGAAAGTAAAGTGTTAGCTAGAAACCAAAGGCAAACAGGAGTGATGCCAGCTATAGTTTTAAGAAGATTTGACCTCGAGCTTTTAGAGACAGTCTCTGGGGTCCTAGTGAAGAAAAACAGCTTGGGGTGGACTGAGATTTGTCTGGGTTTTAGCAATGCCTGGTTCTCTGGTCTTCAGCATCTCTCATCCTCTCTTGGCCTTGGCTTCTTCTAATGTAAAATACCCACAGACCTGTTTCCCTGGGGCTGTTCTATAATGGTGGAATGGGATACAGCCTTATTTCATGACACACTGTAGCAGAGATTTTGCTCCAAATATCGTTTACTCTAACTGAGCCAGGAAGAAAAACAATGGTGCTAAGACTGGCTTGTTTTGACCTTTGGCATGAATTACTGGTGTTTACGGTCCTGGGTGAACAGAACTTATAGTAACATTTAATTTTATGATTTCAGAACATTTCTAAGTTTTTATTATTATCCTTGTGTACATTAGTGTATGTGTGCATGCTCTTGCTTGTGTGCTTGTGTACCTGTGTTCAGGTGTTCTTAGCGTACTGGGGACATAGAGGTCAGGGGATAAGTTTCAGGACTCAGGTCTCACATTCCACTGTGGGATCTGGGCATTGAACTCAGGTCGCCAGGTTTGAGCAGCAAGCCCCTTTTACTCACTGAACCGCTTCACTGGTCCTCACTCCAAATCGTTTCAAACTCCTCTCAGCTAAATTTGCAGAACAGCACCAACCAAATGATCAGTTTCCTGAAGCCAGGAGTCATAAACGGTAACATGAAATATGGGCAACATCACGACAGTGCTAACATGGCCTTGATTTCCCGTTTGGGGTTTGGTAAATTGCATGCTTTACCTTGCATTAGAGTTAATTTCTATATGTATCATAATGTTTTCCTGCATTTGCTGAAAAGATATGTAACAGTGCAGACTTTTTCCACTATGAGAAAAAAAAAATGTTTTCCAGCTGCCTTGCATTTCTGGAAATGGAATCGAGTGTAACCACTGGCACCAAATAGTTAGCAGTCTGGACCCGGGCAGACAGCAGAAGGAGGTGTCTGAACTGCTCCCAGATTGCTGTTGCCAAAGGGCAGATACTAGAATGTGATATTTCTGTGCTCAGAGTAATTGGGCTTGTGGGGAATGCCAACATGGACAGTGCTCAGTGTCAGTCTCCATTCAGAATTACCAGAACCCCCCAACCCCAGCACCTTACCGTGGATTGCTGAGGTAGGGTGGTGTCCTTTTCCAAGAGCAGCCAAGGCTTGCTTATCTGCTGTGTGGATAGCCCACTTTACAGCTCATTCACAGCAAACTTAAGGCCAGGCTGGGAGCTTTCCCTTCAACCCTGTAGCCACCCACCTCCATATGGTCAGGGAATGCTGAATCTTCGGTGCCAGCAAACCAGCGTTTATGGAATGACTTTTTATTAGGTCAAGTTTTCATGCAAACCTGATGCTATGAGTGGCATCTTCTTATCTTCCAGATTAGGGAGCCAAGACAGTTGTCTCGAGCACACCCATTAGTCTGCAGAAAGATACCATCCAGGCATTTGATAATTTGAGTCTTAGAAACTTTCTTAGGCTGAGACAAAGCTGAAATGATTTTTTTTTTTTCCAGGTTGGGTTGGCAAGTGTTAAACCAGGCTCTTTTCATATTAGAAAAGCTGACTATCATGTAATATTTGAAAGGAAGAGAACTAATTCTAATTCAGTTTAACATGTAATTCACAATTTTTATTTGTTTTATTTCCATCCAAAGAATCTTGCCACCTGACAAAGCATCTACAACTCTTGCATAGCATCTGCCTCTCAATTTCATACCATTTAAAAAATAATTGTAACATTTATGTTAAAGACACTTCCATTAATCACTTAAATTGTCCACAGCTTCTATTATAAATCTCTATGCATTTCTTTTTCTGAGTTATTATTTGAACTTTAAAATCCACCTTTAGTAAATGGGCAGAATGATTGATATCTTTATATTAGTTTCACACTTTTGTATCACTTGCATTTTGTCTATTTAATAAATTTCAAGATGAAAACAGAAAAAGAAATAATTTGGAACAAAGATGGCTAAAGCATCTTTAATACTGGGTGTTATTCTTATATGATGGATTATAAATGTAGCTAAGTAAATATTTATATCTTGTACCTATTGCATATATATATATATATATATATATATATATATTTCAAAATATTTTGCTAAATGAAAGCAATTTCTGTGTACATTGCAGAAGACCCCTTTGTTACTATCTCTATTTAAATCCTATGATGTCATTCCTTGTCCTGCTGTGCATCATCGTTTCCATAGTAACAAGGCAGCAGTAGGAGGGGACGGCCATTGGCTCTTAGGGTGGCGGGAATACATGGAAAGTTCCACCTTCCTTAACAATGTGCAGAGCACTTCAGCATGTGATTAACAACACAGAAACTGAGGTAGCGGCTTATTTGGCTTTTGGAATGTGTCTACTTTCCTGACAGCTTTTAAAATCTTGTGCTGTCTTTCTTGTCTGCCCTCCCTCCTTCCCCAAGACCAAAATAAAATCATTAAAAAACAAAACTCCTGCCTGACGTTGCATGTGACTCAGTGACAGCTGTAGGAGTTTGTGCTGCCAGAGATAGGTCCTGGGCAGAGCGCTTCCACAGGCTTAACTGCAAAGTGAATTCGACGCTATATCTAGTCCATGATCGCTGTCAGGATGTGACTGAGTAGGGAGATGTCTCTTTGGAATGAAAAGTCGTGTGTGTGTGTGTGTGTGTGTGTGTGTGTGTGTGTATGCTATGTTTTATATATACACAAAAAATATACGTCCTTGAGGGCCTCTGTTACTGTATTCACTTAGGTACTGTTAGAATACTGCAACATACTTAGATACTTGATGTTTTCGATAGATGAACTTAACTCTGAGAAATTTGCCATCCTTTCTGGGACATGAAGAAAAGGTTTTCTGATATGCACTCCTACCTTTATATATTTTCAAAATCAAGTTCTTTAAAAAAACTCTATGATTTTATGTTATATGCATGAGCATTTTGCCTACTTATATATCTGTGCGCCATGTGTGTGCCTGGTGCCTGCAATAGCCGGAACGGCATTTTCTCTGGAACTGGACCTGCAGTAGGTGTGAGACCCCACGTAGCTGCTGGGAATCCAAACCCAGGCCCCTGGAAAAGCAGCCAATGCTCTTTACTAATGAGTCATCTCTATGGCCCTGAGCTAGTCATTTATTAAAAACCACTTTTGGTTAATCACTTAAGAATCTTGTACATTATATTGATCATGTTCACCCTCTAACTCCTCCCAGATCATCTTCTCTACCCTGATAGCTCCACATCCTGGTTTTGTTTTTAAAGAGGTATTCTTTTTGAGGTAGTCATTAGAATTAAAAGAACACTGATATATAAGAACACATATATACATACATATATATATATATATGTATGTATAAAGTGGAGAGCTGTGTTAAATATTCATTTTTTTGTACAATGTACACACTATGCACACAGTTAGCAATGGGAATAAATACAAGTACAGAAACTGTGTTCCTGTAAACCTGAGGAAATATCTGCCTCCCCTCACTTTGAGGCCACATGTGGTTGTTCTTCCTAGCCAACCTTTGATACTGTCATGGGCATTGTTCTTAGATATTTACCCTCTATGTTCAACTTTGTTAGTCAATGTCAGTAGGCCACAGAGCAACAGTTCAACAGTTATGTGCACCTTTTATGCCAACTATTGAGACCAGAGTTTAGAGGGGAAAGCAGGAAACTCTACAGTTTACCGTGCAACCCTCCCCTAAGCTATGTTAGTACCCCCTTCCATGGAGGAGCTTCAAGCCACCTTCCTTGGGTACCACACCCTGACGTGGGAATTCTATTCATAAGGCCCAGAGCATCACTTCAGCGGTACCCCTGCTTCTGATGTCTTTAATAAAGCTCAGTGACCCACAGATCTCAAGGAGTTTTCCAGACTCCTCCATAAGAGCAGCCCAGGTAAAAGTTCAGAGACTCCAGATTCATTTCTGGGCGTAAGATATGACAACGTGAGTTTTCAATTGGTTCTTCCGTTATTACTGTTATTCCTAATGATCACTGCCTTTTATATCTATCTATCTATCTATCTATCTATCTATCTATCTATCTATCTGAGACCCTGTCTTACTACATAGTCCTTGCTGGTCTGAAATTCGCCATGTAGACAGTTTCAGAGGTTTAGTCCGTTGTCATCCTATAAGGAAGCATGGCAGCAGGCAGGCAGACATGGTGCTGGAGACAAAGCTGAGAGTTCTACATCTTTATTAGAAGGTAGGCCAGGAAAAGCTGAACTCACAGAGATCTCCCTGCCTCTGCCTTCCAAATGCTGGGGATTAAAGGTGTATGTCCCCACCAGTCCATGCTCACTGCCTTTTGAGAAGCCTACCCAAGGGGTCAGTGAGGTGCTCAGTGTTGACAAAGGTCCTGGCCATCAAGGCTGGTGACCTGAGTTCTACCTCAAGAACTCACATGGTGGAGAGAGAAAACTGACTCCAGTAAGCTGTCTTTTCACTTTCAGATATCCATACAAATGTACACACACACACACACACACACACACACACACACACACACAGATGACATAAAAGAAGCCTAACACAGAGTAAGGCTGAGAGCGTTGCTCTCCCTGGTACTGGGGAAGCCTTCAGGCCCCCTCTGTACTCAGGGAGTTAACACCTGTGTACAGGTGTAAAGGACTCCCTCTCTAGCACCTACATCCTCCTCCTAGTCAGACCTCAGTAGACCAGGTAGGTTATTCCTTCTAATCCTCGCCCTTAAAGTCTTGAAGAAGCGGTCTCATTTGTACAACACTGTTTCAGATTGGGTTTGTGTGTGCGAGGGGTAGGTAAATTGTAGCGTTTTGTGCTTTGTTCTCAAGAGCTAAGTTGGATGGCGTAGCCTAGACTACAGGATGGTGGGTCCTCCAAGCATGGGGGGGGGGAGCAAATAACTGATTCCTTGTGTATAACCATTTCCATTTAGTGAGCTGAATGTTTACTGTGGCACAACCTCAGGAGCATGGTTATCTTGCTGATAGCTTAGTTCAGTCCACACACATCTTGGCTGTTAATTCCTGAGAATAAACCAAATTGTGCTTAAAGTGCCTGTTGTGGTTTAAATGTGAGTGCCTCCCACGGACTCATATGTTTGAACACTTGGTTCTTAGTTGGTGGAACTCTTTGGAAAGATTAAGCAGTAGCCTTGTTGGAGGTGGTGCATCGCCTGGGGTGGGCTTTGAAGTTTCAAAAGACTTACCCTGTTCCCAGTATGCTCTCTGCCTCCTGTTATAAGTTTGAGATATGAGATCTCGACTGTTCCCGCCCCTATACCACTCCTCCACCACTACAGGCTCAAACCCTCCTAAATCGTAAGCCAATGAAATACCTTCTTTTGCAGGCTGCTTTTGTCTCTGTGCTTTATCAAAGCAATAGAAAAGTTACTAATACAATGGTCCAGAAGCTTTGATGGATATTTGGAGAAACCTGCATGCTTTAAAAAAAAAAAAAAAAATCTACCAACAATCCTCAAGGGAATCATTTTGAGCTGGCCTAAAACAGTCTGTTCCGACTTAGGGAGCTGACATGTTGGCGATCATGTCGGGAATTAAAAGGCCATATACTCTACTATTGCATTCAAATGAGGCCTGTCTCAGAGTCACAGGGCATGGATATTGTTAACAGTTTCATTGGTTGAGGATGTAGAGAAGTGATAAGAGTTTGAAATCCAGATGTGAGGTGGCAGTCATCTTTGTCTTTCTGAAGGACAGGGCTGGCCCTGGACTAGTCCTGGTGTGGGTGGCACTGAGGACCCCCTGTCCTTGTTGAGGTATGAACTTTGAAAAGTCAGGCCTTCACCCTTTGAGTTCCTCATCATCCAGTGTGGGTATTGAAACTGTTCTGGAGAACCGTGTCTCATGGATGCTCAACAGCCTTCATCTCCCTTGTGCCAGTTCTCGGCTGGACCAGGGTATACTTAGCAAAGATTATACCAGTGTGGAAAAGGGAGGGAAAGGGGAAGTGTTCCTGATAGAGAGTCAGCCAGCCAGGCCTGTGTATTAAGACCTGGTTAGGAAGGGGGAAGGGTCCTAGGAGTGACCTGGGCTTTGGTGGATCTACAAAGGCATATGGAAAATTCCAGAAGGAAAAAAAAAAAACACAACAAAAGGATACTATTAATCCTATCACTGGCAAGTTATTGACTGTATTCTTTCCTTTCAAAACCCCTCAGGATGTCAAGGTGTCTGCTAACTCTAAATACAGATGAGACTCAAAGGTACTGCCTTCTGTGTGGGACTACGGTTCAGGCTGGCTGTCTCAGCTACATCTACTCTTTCACATTCATGAGTAATGAGCAGAGAGGAGTCCTGAATTACCTGCCTACTTTATGATTTTTGTCCAGGCTTCGGGTGGGAAGTGAAGTGGGGGAAATAATCAGAGAAGGCAAAGATGTAGCATACAGGCCTTTTTGTGCAGGCTGGAGTCCGATAAGTGGGGGGGGGTCTCTAAGCAAAGGTGTTTTGTTCAGCTGAACTGCATAATGGGTCTGGAATATGGGTAAAGCAAGGCTTCCCTGCTCTAACCGATGAAGCTGAAACCAGATCTGCAGAGGTGAAAGGTGTAGGCATTAGCCCAGTGATAATGGATTTCCAGATGGCTGGCCCAGCTCTGTTTCTGCCTTGAGATGGTGATACTGACCAATCACTGCTTTCAGTCAGGAGTTCCTGAGATACCGTGCAGGTAGATGTCACAGGCAGAAGATCACCATCACTCCGGGTCTTTTTATCAAAGCCACCCACTGCAAAATAGCTCACTTGTGAGTCTCAGGTGGAAATGCTCTGTGAAATCTGACGTTGAAAGTATTGCACAGGACCCCTTTGTGGGGGTAGATAACACACACAGTGAAAGGAGGGTGGGGGTGAAAGGAGGTGTGTGGGGGGAGGGTGGAGCATGGCAGGGAGGGTGAAGGCATTTGTGAGTGGTTCTGTAGAAGGCTTGTACCGTCGCCTTTCCAAGCATTCTCTCCCAGACGTGCAATCTTAAAAAGCCGTGTTGCGAGTGACATCCAGAAAGGTAGGGGAGTATCCTTGGATGGAACTGTCATCTTCCTCCTCGAGAAGATGCTTATTTTCTGCTCTGTTTTATGTAAATGTAATTCATCTTGGAGGCTCTCGCTCTGCCTGGTGAATGACTCATGCTCTGAAGAGGGGGGATGAGTCTCGACCCGTGGAAATTTTGACATCCTAGGTCGTTTCTTTGACATTCGCTTTAAGAAGATTGATCCCACAGAGGCCGGTAATTACCCCTCCTTCATGTGAGCTGCATGTGTGCTTGCATGGGGGGGGTTCTATGCTCAGGTAAACTCTCCCAGCAATTGTTGGAAGTACAACATGTCCTTGTAAGAAGATGACGTCCTTATGAAACACAGTACCATTGTACAGTGCGCATGCGCGGGTGGAATTTTTAAAAAGAAAGTTGCTAAAATAAATATCAGTTTTAAAATGAAAAAAAAAAGTCAGCAGGATGGCTCACGGTATAAAGACGCTTGCTGCCAAGTCTTTCTTTTCTTTCTTTAATTATTTTTATTTTATGCATATGGGTGTTTTACCTGAATGTCTGTCTGTGTACCATGGGCATTCCTGGTGCCTTCAAGAGGTGAGAGGAGACTGTGGGGTTCCCTGACACTGGAGATACAGAGGGCCATGCACTGCTGTACAGATGCTAGGACTCGAACCTCGTTCTTCTGGAAAAGCAGCCCATGTTCTTAACCAATGACTCGCTTCTCCAGCCCCAGCTGCCAAGTCTTTCCATCTGAGTTTGTCCCAGGACTCACGGGATGGAAGGAGAGAAATGACTCCTGTGTAGTTGTCCTTTGATCTCTACATGCATGTTATGGCATGATTGTACACTCGCACACACAAAAAAATGCACCCCCAAATCTTAGTAATATGCATAATGAATATACACCAACAAAATATTTTTATGTATTTGGATGTGTGTATGTGTTTATGCATGTGTGTACATGTTGGGGGCAGAGTATGAATACCCACTGTTGTTGTTTGTATATGCTCAGCCCAGGGAGGGGCACGATTAGAAGATGTGGCCTTGCTGGAGTAGGTGTGTCACTGTGGGTGTGGCCTTTTACATCCTAATCCTAGCTGCCTGGAAGTCAGTATTCTGCTGTCAGCCTTCAGATTAAGCTGTAGAACTCTCAGCTCCATCTGTACCATGCCTGCCTGGATGCCACCTGTGCCCACCTTGATGATAATGGACTGAACTTCTGCACCGATAAGCCAGCCCCAATTAAATGCTGTCCTTATAAGAGTTGCCTTGGTCATGGTGTCTGTTCACAGCAGTGAAACCTTACCTAAGACACCCATAGATACGAAAGCAGGAAATTGGTGCTGGGTGCTTTTCTCAATTCCTCCCCACCTTATTTTCTGAGACAAGGTCCCTCGTTGAACTCGAAGCTCTCTAGTCACCTAGACTTCCTGGCCAGCCAGCACTATGGAGCCTCCTATCTTCCCCTGCCATGTTTTATGAGGGTGCTGGAGATCTGAACTCAATTCTTTATATATGCTTAGCAGCCAACTGAACCGTCTCCCTAGTCCCCTACACCAGTACAATTTTAACAAGCAAAATTGCCTTGAGTGGTTGGAAGAGTAAATTCTTTGAGTAGCCTCTTCATATCAGAATATAAAACACAACTGTGAGAAACTGTGAGATAAGGCTTTAAGAAGCCAGCTCACTGGAGTGTTGCTAATGCAAACAGCTTAGGAGGCAGGATCATGAATGGGGCGGGCATCCTGGACACTGTGTGTCGGGCACATTGGTGTCACTGAGGTCCCAGCGATGCAAGAGTTTTTACATCTCCATTAAGCCTGCAGCAAGGCTCAGGATTAAGGGGGGGGGGGAAATGTGCAAACTCAAACAAGGCTTTTAGGTTTTCAAGAGAGAAAAGCTGACAGAATTGCCTGTCACTCCCATCTCAAATATTTGCCATGCTCATCTGCAGAGTGACAGCGCTGATCTAAAATAAGGACAAAATAAGAGTTGTCAGTAATATGAGGCTCTTGATCTCATAGCTTTTCTCTTGCACAGTTTGCAGCTAGACCCATGCATGAATTTGGGGGCTATAAAAAGCGCTGGTGTTGAAATATTACAAACGATTTTGCCTACTCTCTTTTTAATTTTGTTCTCAAATATAATTTAGGTGTAGAAGAGTTTGAATAGCTGTGAACGTTTTCTAAGCCTTTCTTCTTTCATAGTTTTTCCTTGGAAATGCTAAGTAAGTGCTCTACCCCCTAGCCACCTGCCAGCCCTTGCAAAGGAGACAAGATATTATCCATTCTTTCAAATCAACGGGTCAATAAGTATTTATTTCACAGCACGGTCTGAGCATTGCTACCGTCTTCTCACCTCTCATTCTCTGGAGCCTTTGAGATAGGACCCTTTTACTCTCTAGAAATTCAGCTCTGCAAGGGAACCAGGAGCGCAGGAAGTTTATTTAGGGAAAGCCTTTGGGATCAGCACTGATGGGGGCTGAAGGCCAAGGTGTAGACAGAAGTAGTGGGAGGAGGAGGGGAAGTGCTGTGCTGGATCTGGTTGCAGTGAAGTTCTCCCTGGAGCACACCTCTCTGCTGATCCCAGAAGCTGACCTTCAGAGCTTGCCCCTCCTGAAGCCAAGGGACCAGGGCATTTTAACCCACAGTATATTCCATCAGTCACGGGATGTCAGATGGCCCTGGGAAAGGTGTGACTCTAGGCAAGCTTATTACAACAGCGGTCAATCTTTGTAGCAGAGAGATCCTGAGAGGGCTAGGCTGACTCCACGACAGGCTTCAAAGTGGCAGTTCAGGAGATGAGTCCTAAATCTCTTGTTTCCAAGAACTGGGCAAGTCCAGGCCTCAGGAGCTGCCCTGCTACCTGGCCTGAGGCAAGGACAATGTGTCAGCAGCAGTTTCCAGACTTCCTAAGCTACTTCCTCAACAACACTTTCCAGCCCTCACACCCTGGTAATTTAATGTCCCTAGAGATGGGGAGTAAGGCAAAGGTCACCTACCCCAGAATCCCCAAATGTGCTTTACATCAGGCCTGAGAGCTCACTTGGTTGCCTCTCTATGTTGATAATGGGAGATCCCAGCATGCTGGACTTCTACAGAATAAAACACTCTTTGTGTTTACACACTATTTGAGTCCAGGATATCATTTTTAGTCGAATCCTGAACCCTTATAGTAAGTACATCAGTATTGAAGTGGGCTATCTGAGCGGCCCACTAGAGCATTTAGGATAGGAATAAATATATCTCACTTTTACAGGAGAAAATGGAGGCTCCTAAGATTTTAATGATCCCCACCTCTGACAGCTACCAAGTGGAGATGAACCCCGGTACCCATGTAGTTTGGTTCCCTGCCTTCCAATCACTGCTAACCAGATAAGTCACGCCCATTTCAGAAATGACTAGTACATGAGCGTGCTGGGTAGGTTTTTGGTTTTTTGGGTTTTTTTGTTTTGTTTTGTTTTGTTTTTAATCAACTTGACACAAACTACAGTCATCTGGGAAGAGGGAACCTCGGTTGAGAAAACGCCTCCATAAGATTGGCCTGTAGACAAATCTGTGGGGGTATTTTCTTGATTAATGATTGATGTGAGCCGGGTCAACCCACTGAGGAGCTATGCCACTTCTTGGCAGGTGGTCCTGGGTTACGTAAAAAAGGAAGCTGTGTGAGCCAGGGAGATCAAGCCAGCGAGCACCTTTCCTCTGAGGTTCCTGTGTCTGCTCCCCCTTGAGTTCCTACTTTGGCTTCCCTCAGTGATCAATTGTTATCTGGATGTATAAGCCAAGTAAATCCATTCCTCCCCAAATAAGACAATGAGTGAGACAGTTTTGAAAATGAGGGCATACCACAGGAAATACGTAGCTGGGTTCACAGCACTTCTGCTAGCGTTAGGTATTGCATGCACATGTGTGCATGCATGAGTGGGTGCATCCATGTGTGCATCTATGTTTGTGTGTTACAGAGTATTGACTATCCCACATTTCTTCTTGGCTATTGCATACCTTCCTCCAGGTGCTTTCCTGAGATCTATGGGCATCTTAGGAACTGTAAGTAACCTTGGGAGTGGAAGCTGAAGTTTCCGTATCTTCTCAGTGTCTTTGTGACTCCACAGAGCAGAGTATAGCTGACACTCACCTTAGTCTGATGATTCCCTGAAAGGGAAAAACCATTCTTAATCCCTGAGTTTTCCTGAGGGGTTTAGCATTTGTTTCAGGAGCTTATTCTCCCTGTAGTGTGGTTTAATGATGTATTTTTAAAATGCAGTGTATATTACAGGAGTTGCTTTTTTTTTTTTTTGGTTTTTGGAGACAGGGTCTCTCTGTAGCCCTGGCTGTCCTGGAACTCACTCTGTAGACCAGGCTGGCCTCGAACTCAGAAATCCACCTGCCTCTGCCTCCTGGGTGCTGGGATTAAAGGCGTGCGCCACCACGCCCGGCTGGAGTTGCTTTATTGGAGTAGTAAGAAGTTAGCTAGATATGGGACACAGTGTCTACAAAACTGGTTAAGCAGTATTCTGGATGCTTCTATGAACATACTTTTACTTTACTGCTTACTTTTGTCCTTTGGTTTTCTGAGACAGTCTGACTTTGATGCCCAGACTGACTGTGTATTCATTACGCAGCACAGTCTCAGCTTCAACCCACTGCAAAGTACCTGGATTACAGGTGTGTGCACTTCCGTGCCTGGCCTGTGAATGTGTGTTTGGAGGGAGACTGACATTCCACTGGGCATGCTTTAAGACGACAGATACATCTACATGATGTCGGTGGGGCTTTTCCAACCTGTTGAGTGTCTGAGTAGAACAAAGGCTAGAAGACGTCTTCCAGCCACCAATGACTTCAAACAGAGGACTGCCTTAGGCTTTCTCTCCGAACCCGATCCTCCTCATAGGCCGTCAGAATGCTCTTGGACTTCAAGTACAGTTGTTTTCCGTAACAAGATCTGACGTCCTCTTCTGGAGTGTCTGAGGACAGCTACAGTGTACTTACATATAATAAATAATAAAATCTTTAAAAAAAAAAAAGAATACTAGAACTAATGTTTTTACGGATAACATGGATTGTATTTATTGCTAGTTATGAAGTTTTTTTTTTTTTGTGCCCATTACCCTTACAAGAATGAGATATAAGAACAAGTCAAGTCTAATAGTCTTACATCTCGAGCCTGTTGGGTTGTGTCATGGTTTTCTCAGACACAGGTTAACTTTTCTGCTGGAGTTGCCTTGTACCTGACTCTGAGTGAACCAATCAGAGCTAGAGTTGGTTGTTAAGCCTGAGACACAGTAGAGGGATTTGACCCGTTTCCAAGGACAGGCTGTGTGTCCATTATTCATGTTTTATTAATCAATATATTTCGGCTGGCACTTGATGTGAGCTGTGCTTTCGTTCCATCCTGACCTATGCGAACCCTCCTTCACCTTCATTATCCCAAGGCTGTCACCATTTCTTCCAATAGAGATCAATAGTATTGAGCATCTTAGATAAGTGCTATGAGAATTCAGGCATGTAGGCAATGTGGGGAAACTTCTAGATGGTGGCTTAAACAGCCCAAATTTGAATTCTAGTTCTGTCGTCTGCTCACTTTATGGCTTTCATGAATACCATCTTCCTCTCACTCTGCCTCCACCATATCTGCTGCCAGGGACTCCTGGGGACATCACTTAGGCTAATGGCTAGGACTGCTTGCTCAGTGATGAAGTATCTCAAGAAGTGCTGCTAAATCTTCCCCTTGTTCCTAAGAAGATCTGCACAACAGGGGCTTTCTGTAAGCAAAGGGCAGCACTTGAGCAGTGCTCTGTTACCAAAGGTGCGCAGTTCTGATCAGTCCTTATCTCCTTTGTTTACAGGGTGAATGCTGAGAAACTATTTGATGATGCTTCATGGGGGAGGGTAAGAAGCACCGTTACAAGACGGCTACAGACTGATTCTCTAAATCTAATCAGATCTGGGCAACATCTGAGCTAGCTTGAAAGTTGATGGTCTGTGCTCAAGTAAGTTTTGGAAGGTATTGATGTAGCTAACCACTTGGGCTGTTGTAATGTAATACCAACTGGCTTTAATAACTGGACTTCATCTTCCACGCAGTTCTGTGGTGTCAGAGTCTAACGTGGTGCGACACAGATGGTTTCTGCTTTTCCTTGGCTTATAGACAAACCCTGTATCCTCCAATGGCCTTTCCACATGCACATGGACCAAATCTCTCTTCCTTTTCTCATAGACCCCATTCCAGTGGATTAGGGCCCCAATCTTCCAAGCTCATTTAGTTTTCATATCTCTTTAAAGGCCCTGTCTCTCTGGGGGAACATGGCGCTGTTGACCTGACAACTGACTGAGTGACAGGGATACATGTATTTCCTTGATATTGGACTTTATTATCCTAAAGAGACTCAGGAGGGCAGGTGTACTGTTTTCATTTTTAAGAGATTACTCATTGCGGATTTAGGAGAAACTGCTCTGGACGATGGGGCTAATCTCATGTGTGTGCCCTGGTGTATTTGCAGAAGAAGCTGAGCAGACAACACTACTTCTATTTATATAAAATCCCCTATTTTATTCTCATCTGTTCTGTGTGGCTTTGATGTTAATTTTTGTCACCATCCCAACTGGGCCAGTGAGGGGACACTGCCATGGTAAATATGCTGATCCCCATGCTTGTGTCATTTCAGCTATTGTGGTTGGCACTCGGGCTCAGAGAGACCCCTTCAAGGTCCTCCTGCCCCCTACAAAGCTTAGGGTGGGTGGCATCTAAATATTAATAAGTAGGTGTTACTGTTGTTAGAAGGCCACTCTCCCATTCTTTTTTTTAAAAAAAAAAAGGAACACTCACATATTACACTCTTGGGTTGCCATTCCTGTCCTGTGACATACTCATTCATATTCATGCAGTGCTGCAAAACAGCTCCATGAGCCTGCCGATCCTTTTAATTAAATAGCAGGGAAACATCTACCATTATCTCATTTGAACTTTCAGGACTGTAATTGCTGGTTTCCTCCAGTTCTTCTTCTCCTTTTTTATAGTATAAATAAAACCTTCAGTTTTTTAATTTCCCCGTGATTCTTCTTTACTCATCAATGCTACCCTTGTTGACAGTTTTTTTTAATCGGTTCATTTAAAATAAAAGTTTATTATTTTATATTTCTGAAGCAGTGTTAAAAGACAGATTGCTGTAATTTCCCATTATTAAGGATCTGTTACTAATAAATATTGGGTCCATTGTTACAAAACAGTCAAGTGTATACTTTTCTCCCCGTGTTAAGTGTCATCATTTAACACAAGTGAGACTGTAGCATATTTGGTGGTTGATTCTAGAAAACCATTTTTTTCCAAGAAAACTTGATTTGGAAATACGATCTCTACAGTGGTAAGAACTGTCTCACAGCTGACAGAATACAGTCAATTTATTGATCATTTAGAAAAATCTTTTTTTTTCCAATCTGTAAAAACAATACTTGTTATTATGGGATTGGGATCTATGTGTTTACAAGATGATAAAAAGGAAAGTTTTGTTTTTGTTTGATATGCTTGATAATAATTGATTCATTCGAAAGCCTTGAACATCAGTATATTCCAGGGATTATTCTAGACACAGAGATCACAGAATGTTGAAACCCAGGCAAACCACCTCACCTCACAGAGCTTAAGGGAAGGGAGAAGGATGGGTGTTGAGGACCATGAAGGAAGGAATAGGGTTGTTGGTACTCTATATCATGCCTTTGTGCAAATGAGGGAACACATGCCAGCCCCAAGACACTTTGCTGCAACAAAATGTCACGATAAACAAATCTTTGGTGGTTATGATGTGAATGGCACCTCCTGGAGTTGTGACCCCTTGAAAAACACACACGGTGCGTAGAGGTAACATGCTCTGGCTCCCAGCGTGCGTCCCACATGGGCACCTGCCCAAGAGCTCTCTGGATTTGTGAAAGACACACACATACCAGCTAATTTTGATATATATACCTTGACTAGTTCAATGACTGGGCATTTCTAATCTCCCCTGTGGCTAGCATACATTCTCCCCTCCCACTTTTCTGAGTCAACCTGCTACATCTCATCTACATCTCACCTCTGCTAGCCCAGACCCAATGGGGGAGTGGCCGTTAGGGCCCTTTCCCCTGAATTCTTACATGGCCGGTTGTTTTCTTTCTGCAGCTCTTACATCTGATTCTTCTCCTCCGAGTCAGGATGCTTCTCTGTCTCCCCTCTCTCCTGGCCCCTCGCCCACGAAATCTAAAAGCCCCTCCCCTGTCTTGCTGCCCAGCCATTGGCTGTATGGCAATTCTTTATTATCAGTGGAAGCCAGCTGGGAGCAGGGACGCTCAGGCCTGGAAGCACAGCCTTCCAGGAGCTGAACTAAGACAGAGCATTAGAACCAATCCTTCACAGTGGTGACCCTGAAGGAATAAGGGTTGCTGTGGTGGAGAGGCAAGGCTTCTCCCGCAGAGGTGACTTGTGGATAGGGATCCAAGTGATGTGAGGAAAGGATCTCGCAGATGCTTAGGAGAGAATGATCTCAGACAGAAGAGAGTAAGTATTCCTAGAGTGAACCTGTCATAGGACATTCAAGGGGTAGTAAGAGACCCATTGTGGCCAGCTGAGAGTGAGCAACCTGGAGACGACAAGGATGACAATTCAGGTTTACCTTTCTAAGCAGGAATTGGGAGGTTAGAAGCCTCTCACTGTCTTTCCAATAAGCAATAGCAGTAGCTTACTGTTGTTTTCATTTGAACACCTGTATCAGTGACTGCTAATTCCCTGGATGTTGTCTGTGTGCATGTACCTATATTTTGACTCACAGTTTTTCCCCATGAATTTACACCAACTTAATATATCGAGCGATACCAAAGCTCAAGTTTATTGCTGCAGGAGTCATAGCAGACAACACATGGACAACTCAAAAGTCTTTCAGTGAATGAATGGACAATGAAAAGATGGAATATACATCGTAAAGAATGATGTCCCGCCATGTGAAGCAAAATGAATGCAAGTAGAAGACATATACGCTAAGTGAAGTAAGTCAGACACATTCAGAAAAATAACGTGTGTTCTCCTTTATGTGTTAATGTTAAGAAAAAAATTGATCTATCTATCTATCTATCTATCTATCTATCTATCTATCTATCTATCTATCTATCTACCTATCTATCTACACATACACATACACACACACAATACACACATACATATATTATATATATATAGTTATACACACACACACACACACATATATATATATATATATATATATATATATATATATATATGTTACTAAAGGCTAAGAAAGGTGGGGGATTGAGAGACTTTAAACCATGGGTCCACAGAGATAACAAGTTCTAGTATTAATAATAACATATTTATAGTTGGCCAATAACTAGAAGGGAAGTCCCAAACAGCAAGTAATACTCGAGTGAGTAATGTTATCACTCACCACTATTTAATCAGTGTGTATTATAGTTTATATTATATAAATAGATTGAGACATTACACTATTGTGTGACAAAACCTTTCCTGAGGATACATAACACACATGTCTACCCACCCCAGATAGGAACCCCATGACAGGCCAAAGTATGGACACCACCAAAGTCCAATTTGTTGAACCAATGAATTTTTTCGGAGTTACTTAGAGGAGCAGAAATAACTCAAAGCCCACCTAAGCATAGGTGACAGCTCACAAAAGCTGGAAAATCTGGAGTTCACTGCATAGCAACTGGTGGCTCAGCAGGTTGGACAGTGTCCTTTTCAACCAATTCTGGTCTAAACCTCTTTCAAGCAGCTTGACTGGTTTCTGCTTCTTTCAGGCAGCTGATAATTGCCTCAGAATCCTCTTAGCAGCTTTGAGAGAGACTTCCAGCTTTGATTGTTCACTCTGACAGGGAAGGACCTAGTGAATCTGCTCAGTTTCAGGAACTTCCTGAAGCTATTTATTTTGAGTTCCTTTCCAGCTTAAAGAGCTCCCTTCAGAAGGAAGGAATGGATGGATCTTAGAGGAAACTGTTGCACAACATATACTGTGCCTATAAGTACCACAAGTCAATCAAAAGTCTTAAAAAATGTCTAAGGAGATGGAAATGTTTATTGATTGATTGGATCATTACTATATATATATATATATATATATATATACACACACACACACACACACACATATATATATATATATATATATATATATATATATACACTGAGTTTGTACATTATACACTGTAAATCTGTACAATTAAAATAGTTTAAACTTTCTTATATCTGAAAATACACATTATCATTTGGTTTTCATTTTTGTTAGTACATTTTTTTAACAGAGTAATGTTTAATGTTTTATGTGAGCTGGATATTGTGATGCCTCTAATACCAATACTTGGCAGACTGAGACAGGAGAATTCTGAATTTGAAGCTAAGTTGTTATTCAACATAGTAAGACGCTGTCTGAAGAAGTTAGAAAAAAAAAGATTTATGTGGTCAAACAACACAAATGTGTATTTATTAAACTGTCAAATGTGGGCTCTTGTTATGCAGTTTTTATGTAAATAAAATAAATTGAAAGTCATATGCCAACAAGACCTTGTGGGCTTCTCTCATATGTGAGAAGCTATTCCAGTCTTGGTATTAGTTCACAAAGAAACGCCCTTCTCTCTTGCTCTGTGTCCTATGGGGCTATGTGAACTCTTTGTGTAACTACAATCAACATGTCTGTTTTCCTACTATACTGCAGTCTAGACCCTTATATCTGTCAGTCCTCTACGCATAGCAAATCTCCTTCCACATTTGTTGACTAAAGGACAAGATCAATCCCTGGGAATGGAGAGACCATAAGAGGGATGTGTAAGCATGCTTACTACACCTGCATCCTGAGGCTGTGGGTGACGTCTAAGAAATGAGAAATTCTCCACATAGATTTCACAGTAGTTACTGAACTGGTCAGTTCTGGAGACAGTATGGCAAGGATGCACCTGCCCCTGCTCCTGCCCCTCCCTTCATGTGTTTCATTTCTGTGGCTTAAATGACATGTGTGCTTTTATGTAAGAGGAGAAGCTGATGTGAGGGTATGACACAAGAGCACACACACACACACACACACACACACACACACACACACACGAGCACACATGGGCAATGGTGTGAAATGCAGGATGAATGTAGAGATCAAAGGACAATCAGTATTGGTCCTTGCCTTCCCTCTTCCTCTCGTTGTTGTTTGCTGTGCACTCCAGAGCAGCTGGCCTATGCGTTCCCAGGGATTCTGTCTCCACCTCCCATCTGGTCATAGGTTTGCTTGGGTTACAGACACGTGCTACCACACCCAAGCTTTATGTGGTTTCTGAGGAATCTAAACTTAGTTCTCACACTTGTACAGTAAATGCTTTATGCACCGAGCCGTTTCTTCAGCTCCATGATCCACACAGTCTTCTCTCAGTAAAGGCTTGTGTGCGGGAGGGGGTTGAGGGGGGAGAATAGGGGTGGGTTCTGACTTCTGAAAGGAAGGTATATTCCTCGAGGAACTAGGACATGTCAATTTCATCTTATTACCAACAATGGCCAGAAAATTGCTGAACGAGTCAGAGATGCTCGGTGAATACTTGGGGATTGTAAATGACCTTTTCTTTTGTAAATTATTATTCTGAGCAATTTTGTGCAAAATAAGGCTTTTGAAGACCTTTTGTCCATTTTCATTTTAAGCTAATGCTTTAAAAAAATATTCAAATTGAGAGTAAATCTGTACAGAATACCAGATTTCCATGGACTAGACAGGTTGTTATTAGTACCTCATTTTGAATTCTCATTTTAGCCCACAGTTCCCTTGCAATTTTACCTCCCTATCGGAGTGTCTGGAAGATTCCTCTCATCTAAAGCAGCTGCTTCTCCCTGAGCTCTATAAAGTCGTTTGTTGCTCCCTCTTCTTGCGCTTTCTCAGTGTCTGCTAGAGGCAGACAGCAGTACATCAGCAAAGGACTGGTGAAAAACTAGGTAGCAAGCAAAGCCATTTGCAAAGCGACATGAAACTAAAGGGACTGTAAGTGAGGGGCTGTTCCACTAAAGGACTCAGTCCCACAGCTTAGAAGGAGCTGTTAGCAACACAGTAGCTGTGTGAAATGGAGTTTTAACTGTGCCATCAACAACTGGCTTTATTGGCTCATTTAGAAAAGAAAATAAAGGAAAAGAAAAATCCAAGGGCACAATGCTATTTGAAATTCCCTTTTGTGGGCCAATCAGGGCAAAGGTGCATTGTGGGGCAGTGGGGGCAAAGGTGCTGGCTGAAGTATTTGCTGCCAAACCTAGCAACCGGAGTTCGATTTTTGCCCCATATGGTAGGAGTAGAGAATGGATTCTTGCAAGTTGTCCTCTGACCTCCACGTCTGCACCATGGCACTTGTATACCCCCCCCACGCACACGCACACACACGCACACACACACACGCACACACACACAGAGTAAACAACGTTAAATAATTAATGAAACTCTGAAACACTTTCTACATTTTATGTTGTAGTTATTTCTTTTAACTACTGTTACTACTATCATTAACATTTTCAGCCTATAACTTTTTGCAAATTATTTCATTGTTCTATTGTGATAAAATACACAGAACATACATTTGACCCATGTGTAGCTATGTACCTTAGCTTTAGTGATGGTAAGTGGGTTTCTAGTCTTGCGGGTTTTCGGCACTAGGGTTTTTTTCTTGTTAAGATTTCTGCCAGATTCCCAGGCCTGCTGGAGGACAAGGAGTCGATTCGATGCTTGGTATTGTATGAATGAGTCCAAACTTCTTATCATATCTAAAGCTTTTAGATTAATTGAATTTAGAGTTTTTAAAAGGACGTTGGTGGTGATGGTGCAACCAACCATGAGACACAGCTGTGTTCTCACAGGTTATTAAGGGCACTTTGCTGGTGTGATAATTCAGATCGAAACCCTGAGAATTAAGCCCTGCTTCTACACGGGAACTGCTTCTCTGCCAGGGTGTTCAAGCCTTGGCTGCGCGCCACTTCCAGCTTATCTGAAATGTCACCCCCTTGCTGCGACAGGAATCACTTTGCTCTTGTATATCCACTTTGGTGTCAGCCACAGGATTTTAAGAATGTCACTCTCTTATTCGGTGCCTTCCTTTTGCCCAGACAGTAGAAGCGTTTTTTGTTTTTTTTTTTGTTTTTTTTTGTTTTTTTCTTCACATTTCAAAGAATTAAAAGACATAATGAGCTCTGTGCTGATAGCATTTAGGTCTGAAACGTCCTCAAAGACCCATGCTGTCTGAGGGCAGTGTGGGACCACTGGGAGGTGACGGAACTGTAGGAGGCGGAGCCTAGCAGGAGATCTTCAGGTCATTGGTAAGTTTGTCCTCAGAGGCCTTGATAGAGCTCCTGCCTCTTCCTCTTGTCTTCTGGATGTCAAAGCTCTTTGTTCCATTCTCCCACGTGCTGCCTCATCACCAAAGCCATATCTCCAAGTGGCTCGCGGGCTGAAACCCCAGAAACTGAGAGCCGAAAGAAGCCTTTTCTCTTCGGAAGCCGGATCACCAAGGCGTTAGCGTTAGTCACAATGGGGGAACAGCTGATGAACACATCCGTGGTCAGCACAAGACAATTCCAGTGGCGTCAGTGGTTTCGTGGCGCGTACACGCCTGGCTTTGTTCTTAGTGTCTCAGAACCAGGAGTCTCAAACATCATGTGAATGGGTGCATGCTCGCCCGGAGTGGGGTCTATGTTGCTGCTTTAAGTAGCTACTCCCCCCCACTTTATGCAACTCCTCACAGGAGCCTGGGTATTAAAGCAAATGGAGCTCACGTTTCTCCTCCTCGCTCACTTGGCAGGAATTTCGTCTTACCCCATGTGGACGGCATTTGCAAGGCTATTATACCCACGGAGCGATAAAAAGCAAAGCCAGCTCAAGGCTTGGCTAGACCTGCACTTTGTTTCAGCAAAATACCTTAGGAAGTAAGGGGTTAAGCCCTCCCACTTCTGTGGTCTCCTCCTCTTGACTCCTCCCTTCTCTCCATCAAGCAGAGCACTCCAGCTAGTCAAGACTGTCTTTGATAATGGGCAATGCACGTCTTGATCATCCCACTCACAGATGCAACTGTTCTCTTGTCTAGAGATGCACTTAAATCCAAGCTGGTAGCCTCTGCCCTTACATCTGCCATGTTACTGCCAGTACAAGGAATTTTGCTATTTACATTTTTTTTTTTTAAATTCCAGTTTGTACTTTATAATACTCTGCACTTAAAGAACATGATTACTGCTAATTATCATTTAGAAAATTGTGTGTGTGTGTGTGGTTTTTTTTTTTTTTTTTTTTTTGCTTGATTAGAGATTTTAGCGGTGTGTACTGAAATCTAGTGGGCCTTCATTATGTGCTGTACTTTGTAGTGGATACTGGCTTAAATATTAAAATATGGAAATTCAGCTTCATCTGCTGTATCTTTTGATGTCAGCGGCATAATCAGTATAATTGGCTTAGATTGTTTTTCTCCTATTTGTATTTCATACCAGCTAATGTCATTAGTGAGCTAACTACTGAGTGGGGGATCTGCATTGTAGAACTGCTTCCTGAGTGCATTATTACCATTGGTTTTGATTATTTTAATTCCCAGCCACCCCAGGCAGGCCCCCAAGCTGTGCCATATTGTTTAAAGACCTGATCCTCCTGGCCCCCATTCAGAGAACAAGACTTTGCCGCGTCTGAGAGCCCATCCATGCTCTGATAAATGCTGATGCTTCTGGTTAGCCTGGGATCAGCTTGCTTTTTACAGCATAAGGCAGAGGCTGTGTAGCCCAGGGCCTGTGTGCCCTGGCTCAGAATGGCTATAGCATGGCAGCCACTAGTGTCCACAAGGAAGCTGGAGCCCGGTCTGCCTGTGTAGTTGGCTGGTATCTCAGAGCCTGGCATTCGGGTTTTGCCTCTTTACCAGTCCCATGTAGCCTTTCTGCTGCCACAGCCCTCATATCTCCCTCTACCCCTAAGGCTTGCATATCAACTAAAGGGTCACAGTTGGCAAAAAAAAAAAAAAAAAAAAAAAAAAAATGATGGCTGGACCTACTTAGGGATTGGAATCTAACTTCCTTTTGGGTTTTGATTGTATTCCAAAACCAACTGTAAAAGGAACCCCACATTAAAGTCTAAGTTTGGCTACAGTCAGCCACAGATTCTGCTAACCCTCCGGCTGGGGCACACATGCTTAGTTTTTGTTGTTGGTGGTTATGAAGTCATTTGTACTTGTATAGAGCTTGACTGTTAAGGCTGCAGGGGAACTTACCAGAGCTTGTGTTCTGCATTTGCTTGTTTATAGATGAGAAAGTAGAGGCTAAGAGTGGTGAATAATGGCTGGGGTCACAAAGCTACTGAGAGGTAAAGATTCCCTTTGCCCAAGCAGGGTCCTTTACTTCTTAAGTGGTACCTGGTTTCTAGATGACGTGCTATTGCAACATATTGCGCACACCAGCTAATCCCTCTGTGTGTGATTGACAGCTGTTATGTGCACACGTAGTTCAATGTGACTTGGGGGCCAAGAGTTTTTATAAGGGAAATGAGGGTACAAAAGAGGATCTAATGAAAAGCATGTGTATGTGTCCACACACAATCTGCTTGTTAAGGATGTTAGCAGGGTGATTCTGCCTGAATGTGACTCACATAAGTCGTCGGCTTAGAGGGCTAGGTTGGACTAATTTAGAGAAACAGAAGGAGTAGGGAACAGAAAGGTATAAAAATAAATTTCTTATGAGGGATTATGTGGTGGAGGCTTAGAGGGTCTGCTGTCTGCAGGTTGGTGGGCTGAAGGAGCTGCTGTTGTAGTTCTAGAACAAGCCTGAACGCTTGAGGACCAGGGGGCTGATGATATCACTGCTGGTTTAAGTCCAAAGACCTAAAAATAAGAGTTTTGGTGTTGGAGGCAGAGAAGGTGGATTTGTGAAGGCAAATTTGCCTTCACAAATTAGATGACACTCTTTGACATTAGTGACAGCAGCTGTCTTTCCACCATGTACAGATTTAACTACTAATGTCAGCCAGAAACGTGATCACATCACAACTCAGAAATAGTGTGCTATCAGCAATGGCCATGGAATGTAACCTCACCAAAATCTGTGTGCTCCTTGTCCTCAGACAGCAGCTCTCGGCTTCTGGAGTCCTGGGGGAATGCTACTTTCTAGAGCTTATGGAAGCTGCCCTTGAGAACATCCCTACCCTCATTTAGGAATTTTCTTTACTGTCCAGTTGGAATCCGTGACTTTGAAATGCTCTCTTCTTCCTTGAGAAAATGGACCAGAGGAGAGGAACTGGGTAGCAATTTTTCCATTTGAAATTTCTCTCATGTTTTAGAACCTACCGAGATGTAATCCTGATGGATGCAGTCATTAAGGTGATTTTTAATTATTAAAGGCACTTTGGAATTTTTAAACGAGTAGCCTCTAGGGCGAATATTTTAGACTATGTGACAGTAGTGTTAATAACCAGCAGTTCTTCTAACAGTTGGTTTAAGTTAATTTGGCTTCATCAAAGGAAGCAAATAAAATTAATCCAGACAATATTTTACCACATATGTCTAGAAACAAGACTCTTAACCCTGTATAATCATTTCCTGATGTTTCCTCTCTGAGCCAACCCTCTCCTTATTTGAATTTGTCAGTTTATGATACAGAGAAGTGAGTTAATGATTTTCTCTTCGCAGTCATGTGAGGCCTGGTCTTCAGATTTGCCTTGGCCTGTGCTCATGGCACGCCACCTTCCCGTCCAAGTCTCTTGAAAATGTCAGGCAAATGGGTCGTCTGGCAATGATTCAACACTGGACATAGCCAGACATTTGGAGACTGGGTTTTTTGTCTCAGTTGCTAGGGAACTTTCCAATTGAGTAGCCTTGGACATATCACAGGCTACTTTAGTGTGATGGAAAGGACCAAAGAAGGGCTGGGCCAGTGGCTCTAGACTTCTGGGTTTCACCAAACAATGCAATTTCTAGAATAATTTTGGAGACCAACATAAGGTTAGCAACATAATTAAAGGATTTTTTCCACGTAGTATTGTGAAAAAGTCCCAAATGTCAGCCCCCTGGGAGCATACTGAGCAATGTGTGTGTCTGTGCTTAATTTTAAAATCCCATGAAAAAACACAATATGGTGACTACTGAGTCAAAATACCTCTTAAAGGCCCTTCTAGATGGATAACTGACTTAGATTTAGGTTGAACTCTACCTTGACCCAAAGGCCTTTTTCTTCTTGGTTTGTTTTTTTGTCTTATGACTCTTGACCCATTGACTCCTTTTCTTCTCTCCCTCTCCTGCCTCCTCCCCTGTCCACTTTCAGTTTCCTCTCCCACTTGTCAGTTTCCAGAAAGTCTCAGAACAGCAGAAAGGCAAGCACTAGGCCCCCAAAATGATTTTCTCTCACTGCTGGAGTGGTGCTCCCGATATATTAGTGAGTGCTCATTTATGCAAAATCTTTAACCATATGTTAAATAACATAATGGTATCTGTTTGGGGCCACCAAGGCAGCCCAGTGGAGTAAAGGCACTTGCTGCCAAGTCTTATGACCTGAGTTCAGTCCCTGGGGACACAGGTAAACCATCATTCTCACCCACTTTGACACGGAGATCTGAACCATGTCTTCTTACATTGGTGTCGAATGCTTCACTTGCTGAACAGTCTTCAGGCCCTGAGTGCTTTTCCAATTAGTTACTCTTGCTATATGAAATCAGAAAATAAAATGAAACCAGTTGGACAGAAAGCTTATCACTTAAGAGCTCTGACTGCTCTCCCAGAGGAAGAGTCCCAGCACCTACAGAGCAGCTCACAACTGTCTGTAACTCCAGTTCTAGGGTTCCCAACCCTCTTACAAAGATACAACAACAAGGCAAAAACCAGCAACAAGTAAGTCATTATAAAAAAAAAAAAAAAAAAAAAAAAAAAAAAAAAAAAAAGGACAAATAACCACACCCTCTGCCCTTTCTGTAACAGAGGTACACTATGTCCTCTGTTTCTATAAATCTATTGGGTGTATTCCTCTTTCATAGAAAAGGAATAATGAAACTTCAGTGAGCTTGCTTTCTTGTGAGGTTTTCTGATCTTAATACTTTTATTTGGACTAGAATTTGTAGTAACCATAGGTCTGGTTGATTTTCAATAAAATATTTCCACAGTATGTAACAGTGAAGGGCAAAATAATTTCTTACAGATTATATAAAATTGCTGTGTCTGATATCAGCACAACCAGTTGGTTTGGCTTCTAGATAAGGATTAGGAAAAATGTTTCTTACTCAAAGGACTAGCAAGGAATTAGCTTTTTTAGTTAATATAAAACAAAGTGCTTTAAGAAACTGTAGACTTGTATTTGAACCATGATAGAACACATACTCATTTATACAGTATATACACTCATGTCTACTGACAACTTAGTTTATCCGTACAAGTTTGAACTCAAGGGCTGGCTATCTTTTAATTAATAAAAGAAAATACTGCACAAGTATGTTAAGCCTTCCGGTATTTATTTCTGTCTGTCAGTAAAGATATTCATGTTACTCAGATGCTATGGTCCTCAAAAAGATATTTTGAGACATTTTACCAGAGTTGGCTTTTGATAGCTCTGAAGGACTAATGGCTCCATATATTAGGAGAGTCTACATTCTCCACATGAATCTCCTGGTCTGTGCTGTGAAAAAGTAAAAATTCAACTGTGTGGAAGGCGATGCTGAGCCATGGCTTAGTAGTGAAGCTCTGAGAGTGATGTCATGGTCATATGGTCATGCCGGTACATGTTTAAGCACTGAATATCCACCACAGCATCTTACCAGCTGCTGAGTCCTCCCTCTGAATCATTCCATCTTACCTGAGCAACAGTCATGTGGGCAGAGTCCTGACTGCCCCTTACCCACGACTGACTCCGGCACCTCATTTCCCCAACACCACACTGAGTTACAATTTCCTCATCTGAAGAATGGCAGTATTTACTCAGTTATCAAGAAAATTAGAGGGCTGGAGAAACGGCGCAGTGGTTAAGAGCACTGACTGCTCTTCCAGAGGCCCTGAGTTCAAGTCCCAGCAACCATAGGATGACTCACAACCATCTGTAATGGGATCTAATGCCCTCTTCTGGTGTGTCTGAAGACAGCAACAGTGTATTCATATACATTAAGAATAAATAAATCTTAAAAAAAAATTAGATGACATCATAATTCCTTTTGTATGTAACCACATGTTACCAAAATGCCTGACAGAAACAACCTAAGGGATGATGACATATTTATTTTGGCTACAGTTTTAAAGGGTTTGGGTTTTGGTCTACTGTGGTGGTGAAAACACAGCTTTCCTTTTTTTTTTTTTTTTTTTAAATTGTTATTATATTTTCTATATTTACATTTCAAATGCTATCCCGAAAGTTCCCTATACCTGCCCTGCCCCTGCTCCCCTACCCACCCACTCCCACTNCTTGGCCCTGGCCTTNCCCTGTGCTGGGTCATATAAAGTTTGCAAGACCAAGGGGCCTCTCTTCCCAATGATGGCCAATTAGGCCATCTTCAGCTGCATATGCAGCTAGAGACACAAGCTCAGGGGGTACTGGTTAGTTCATATTGTTGTTGCACCTACAGGGTTGCATCCCCCTTCAGCTCCTTGGGTACTTTCTCTAGCTACTCCATTGGGGACCCTGTGTTCCATCCAATAGCTGACGACACAGCTTTTCTTGCAGTAAAAGTAGAGGCTATTCATCATGGTGGACTAGGAAAGAGGCATAGCAGCTGAAGGAAGTAGAGGCTTGGTATAACTTTTCCCTTTCCCCAGGGAAATGTACCTGTCAGCTACATTTCAACTCCTAGAGGTCTACTACAGCTTCTCAAAAACAGCTATAGGACCAGCATCCAAGCAGGAGGATTCAAACCATAATGTGAGAGATGAGGCTGAAGAAATTTTATAAATTCTGTGTTTCTCCTATTCACCATCACAACCACTAAACTTCAATCCTGTACAATCCTGTTGAGCAGATATGGCTAAGAATTAACAGGGACTCACAGCAAACATCCTGTCCTCTCTACATTCTCAACCAACCCGCCGTGACCCTGGTCCCCTTTCCAGCCTTCTTATGTTGATTTCATGACAGCAATGGATATCGATCTTATACCACAATTACATTAGGTCTTGTAATGGCATCAAACAGACTCCAAGATAGGACAGACACAAACCTAGGATCCTTTGGGATCGACGGTAATTATTTCAGCTCAATAGCGTGGGACGATCTGCCCTTTAAGAACAAGGTTAAGAATCTACCATCTGGTTTGGGGGTAGAGGGCAAACCATTCTACCCTGTGGAATCTGAGCGGGCTCTCTCCCCAGAATGGTGGCCATGTGGAGACCCACGCTTTGTTCTTGGCACGGAGGGCCAATCCATTGGTTCCTTGGCAGGGGGAACTACAGCATCTGCTGGGGCAGAGGGGAAGAGTTAAATGGAGTTAGTTTCAGTTTCTCAGTTTCTTGTCACCAGGGATGGGCAAACCCAGTAGTGGTCTATGTTTTCAGAAAAATCTTGACTTATTTTTCAAGCATTTGGGGTTTGGCTAAGTTTTACATGTGCTTTGCCAGCTCTCCTTCCTTAATTATTAATATTAAACCCATGTGCCTGAAGCAGAATGGAAATTTAATAGCCATTTTTATATTTATTTACATCAGTGCATCCCTTAGCTGTGTGGAGAAAGGGCTGTTGTATCTTGTAAGTGCCTTTGAAGATAGTTTATAAAAGCTCCTCTTCACAAGATGTCACACTAATTTTACCCCTTCTCTGCCCTTAAAGGCATTTGGCTTTGAGCACAGTGAGGATAGCATCCCAATTCCAAAGCCATGATGCTTGTAGCAGACTCTGAACACTACAAAGTGAGACCTCGCTGTCTTAATTGCACTGTCTCCAAGGCAGTCCTGTCGGTAAAGCCTTCAACTGCATTTTCAATAAAGCAGATGCTCTTTCAGCAAGCATCACTCTCCGCCTCCAGGTCTCACATACAGTTGCCAGGACCATGGAAAAACAATTGCTATGGCCCATCATTGTCTTTCCAAGCAGAGCACACAGATTGGTTCCAGGCAGCAGGAGATGGGGTAAAGAAAAAAAATGCTCATTTCCAAATAAATAATTCTTACCTTCTCATTACCAGCTAACAAATCTTTGTCTCTCTTAGGCAGATGTGGTTCTAACTACATGAGAAACACTGATTTAAAGGAACAGGTGCGATGTCGTTAATGACAAAATAATGGTGTTATTTTGATATAGTCACAAAATGAAATAGTATGCGTAATGGTTTGTCCTGACAGCTGGGGTATACACTAGACTTACGGATGACAAGGTTGGGGGTGGGAAAGGAGAAGTCTTAGTGATGACTAGTACAATGCAGTTGTTTCCAAAGGGTCTGAAATGTTAAATGAAACATATACAAACAAGGTAAGTGTATAAATCGTCCTGGGCTGGAGAGATGGCTCAGCAGTTAAGAGCACTGACTGCTGTTTCAGAGGTCCTGAGTTCAATTCCCAGCAACCATATGGTGGCTCACAACTGTCTGTAATGGGATCCGATGCCCTCTCCTGGTGTCTGAAGATAGCTACAGTGTACTCACATATATAAAATAAATAACACCCATTTAATTCCAGCACTCGGGAGGCAGAGGCAGGCAGATTTCTGAGTTTGAGGCCAGCCTGGTCTACAAAGTGAGTTCCAGGACAGCCAGGGCTATACAGAGAAACCCTATCTTGAAAAACCAAAATCAATCAATCAGTCAATCAATCTTAAAAAAATTAAATTGCCCTTCATTATTCAATGTAATTTTCTAACAGAAAACATTGCATTTTAATGAGTTTTGTCTTGGTGGTAGAAAGTTACTAAAAAAAAAAAAAATCAGATATCTGATTATAATGTGCAAAGTTCTTTATCTTAAAAGGTCTATGGCTTAACATTTTTAATTAAATATTTTACTTTGAGATGGTTACATCTGTACATGCAATTCTAAGAAATGGTACAGTAACCCATACTTCCTCTCTCTCTCTCTCTCTCTCTCTCTCTCTCTCTCTCTCTCTCTCTCTCTCTCTCTCTCTCTAACAGTAAAAAGTATAGCACAATATCATGGCCAAGATAAGAACACAGTTAAGATGTGACCTTCCTCTCCCACAAGCCTTCCTCATAGTTCCCTTCTATCACCACACCCGTGTCTTCCCACCCTCCACACTCCGTGGGGTCACGGCTAGGATGCTGGTGTGAGACTCCCACTCTGCTTGGCTTCCCCGAGACCCGCTGCTGGGAAGGGCGGTAGTGCTGCTTTGTTCTTCCCGAGAACCTAAGCGTTCTCAGCAAGAGAAGAGAAGTAGCTGGTTATCACTGTTGGCAGTGGTCGTGATACACATCCCCAGGTCTCCCCTGGCAACACGACATCATCTAACTGGGGAGAGATGGAAGTTCATGCTTCTAACTCCATCTCTTGATCTGGATGTGGGTGTGTGGGGCTTCACGTACCTCCATAGGGACCGCAGTACGTGCTTCCTACTTGGTGCCTGGGTACTTCCTCTGGAAAGGTAGATATGGTGGCTCCATCCACCTTGCCTGGCCCAGTGGAAGCAGGGTCATAATGTCTCTGTGGTTGGCCCCAGAGGAGAAGCTGCTGTCTAACAGCTTACTCTAACACCGCTCTGCCCTTTCCCTGGTCTTTGGTTTAAAGAGATTGGGTGTTTGTTGGAACTCATTGTCCCTTTCTTGTTGGATGCTGGCTGGAATTATAGTTGTCCAGCTTCCTCCACTTCATGTCAGGGATGTTTGAAGCAAAAAATTAAAATAAAATAAAAAATAAAAAATAAAAAAAATCAATAAAAAATAAAAAACCAAACCAAGGAAGTCAGTCCCTCTTTGTTCTTCCACCCCCTTAATGGCTCCCCATCACTTCTTCAAGCTCTGTTTCTTCTGTCTGTGAGATCAAGATTCCTTTAAGCTTTGTGGGAGGAAGAGGGGGACCGTCTGTCCACTCCCCCTTCCCGTTTTCACATCAAACATGGCACAGGTGAGCTGAAACTGGTGTCAGAGGAGAAAGTCGTCTTTTGTGATTTCCATGCATCAGGAAAGGCATATTTGTGTTTTGTTCTTAAGCGTCATTCTCGCCTTGAGCCAAACACTCACTGTGACTCTTCCTGCCTTCTCAAGTCCTTCCACAGCTCCAGAGCATCCCACGTTTCACTTCCCACCAAGGCTGGTCATGTAGCAGTGAGCTTCAACCTGCCCTTCCAGAGGAAAACCCTGGCAGGCGGCGTCACAGCCCCCGGGAGTGCTCATATTTCTGACAGCTCCAGTTTCTTCCACTCTTTCCCCTTACTCTTTGCAGATATTGCAGCTTATCAGCAACTTTGTTTTATCATCCAGAACATGAGAAAGTTTTGTCTAAGTGCATGTGTACCGTGAATAAGATTTGGAGTTTGTCAAAATTGATTCTGCCCACCAAAGCTCTATTTTAAACACTGTTCTTTCTTTCTTTCTTTTTTTTTTTTTTTTTTTAAATGATGTTAACTTTGCCTTGAAAACCCCACGCTTGCCTTTTCCCACACAGACACACGTGCAGGGGCTCCAACCTGAAAATTGGCTCTTAGCATCCATGTTTTATTGAGCCAATAAATTGTGAATTTAACATGTTAGCCAAATCGAACGCCAAGTGTTTCATTTCAGACCTTAGTGTCCGTATTGACAGGACTTTAAATCTACTACTTGTGCATCTGGAGCTTGTTAGATGTTTATAGGTTGCACAGAGCCACATGTCAGTGGCACCTCTGGTCCGTAGAGGGATGCAGGAGAACATTGCACTATTCTGCCGGCTTCCAGGAGGCAAGAACTCACCCCTGAGGACCAGGCTTCCACCGCTCTGATCTGTGTGAGAAAGGCCATGGATGGAGAGGTTGCTTGGGTTGGTACTTGCATGTTTTCTCCTAATTCAGCCCCACAGCACGAGTGGTACGCTCACAAAGGCGTAAAATGTTCTGTGATGGGCATCTGGGCAGATTGATTCTCTGGAGGAGAGCACAGGCCGATGTTCTGTGATGATGGATGGGTCTCTGCTGCTCAGTATACAGCCGCCAGCCATGCATGTGTGGCTGCTAAACATTTAAAATAAGGCTAGTGCAATGGAAAGATTGACATTTTTTTTTTTTAAAAGTAGTATTAGTTAGGACATTCCATTTGTGTAAGCACATGCGGGTGTTACTCACTGTTGATAATAGCCTGGTGACAAGACTGAGTGAGATGTGAAGAAAGATCAAGAATTGGTTCCCCTTTCCACCCATAACTCCCCAGAGCAATGACATTTCACTCCATCCTGGTATCTTCCCACCACTTACTCCTGAACAGTAAGTGAGGCATTGGTCTGGTAGAGCCTTTCGATAACTATGAAATGCTCAGGACCACAGTACTCCAAGTCTTTCTCCTGGGTCAAAATGTCCTATTAAAATGAATTTCTTGTCTCAATAACCCCCCCCCCAAACTATGGATTATTGATTCAGACAGTCCTTGGCTTCAATACCATCCTGGCTGGGATGAGATACTTCACCTTCCCGAGTCTCAGTTTCTCCATATAGAAAGTGGGATTAAAACCCATGTGTGTGAACAGTGCTGTTGATGGAATCCCCCCACCTCCCCTTTAAGACAGAGTTTCTCTGTGTAGCCCTGACTATCCTAGACTGGATAACTTAGACCTGTAGACCAGACTGGTCTCAAACTCATAGAGATCTTGTCTGTGCCTCCCTTGTGCTGGCACTAAAGGCATGCATCATTCCATCACTGCTCAGCCGCTGATCTCTTTATATACATGTTCTCTTCAATGATCAAGAGGAACATGGATCTCGAATCTCACTTGAAGGCTGTCATCCTTCAGACAAACCACTGGTCTCTCCAAAGTTCTTGCTCAAAATCCAGGCTCCTGGAAGTCTTCCTTAGTGGCCATGCCCCTACATCACCTCTGAATGTGAAGAGGTTGAATGTTCCCAAAACTGAGCGTATTTGTAGTGATAATAGAACACATAAAGAAGTCTTTGAAATGTTTTAAAATTATGTGGTCTGCCCCACAACAAGCTAAATAAAATGGTTTACTATGGTATCGGATTGAAAATTGTGTGCTAAACACTCCCAATAAAATAAAAAATGTAGCTAGCAAGAAGTAAAATTTCAAGATGGTCTTTATAGACTTCTAATACCGTGTTAGGGAGAGTTCTATTAGCGAAAGAACATCAAAACTAGAATAAAGTATCAATATAAAATAAAATTCACCTGTGATAGCTTTTTTTTTTTTTTTTAATGTCTGTTTAACTGGGAGTCAGCTTCCAGGTGCTCAACCAAATATTCTGTGAGAGTATCTTAGGTGAGGCTTACATTTAAGTCACTGAGCTTTGAGTAGAGAAGAATGGTATAAAGGATTACAGTGTCTAATGTGTGGAAAGCTTAGCTGGAACTGAAGGGTGAGCTGGAGAATTCCCTAGTAGATAGCGTTCAGGCTTCATGTACCAGGCCTGCTCTTTCTGGTTCCATAGTGCATCACCGTTTGGGGGTTCAAGCTGTTCCTGTTATCTGAGTATTTAGCCTGAGGCTTCTCCCACCCCACCCCCCCAAAGAATCTGAACTTTCTGAGCCTGTGCTCACTGGCAAAATGGGTCCTTAAGATAAAGCTCACCTATATACTGTCACATCTGCTTTGGACTACATTTCTGTGTTCCCACGAGAGTCATATGGTGAAGCCCATCCCCCAGTGTGATGGTCTTTGGATGGGCCTTTGGAAGAGAATCGGGTTAGGTTGGTTGAGGAGTGCAGGGGGAGGGCACTCTCATTTTGGGATTAGTGGCTCTATAAGTAACCGGGCCACTTCAAATAGATGACCATCTGTAAGTCAGGAAGAGGGTTCCTCACCAGAACTCAGCGTCAGATTTCTGAGCTCCAGCCTCCAGCAGTGTGGGAGAGTATATTCCTATGGATCAGGCTGCTTTGACATGGGGTTTTGTTACACGACCCCCAGCTGACAAATATTATTCTATTGGTTCTGTTTCCCTGGAAAACCTTGGCTAAGATCTCACTGTAATAAAGGTTGTTGGGGAACCTAAACCAAGACACACACAGTGTGCCTGGCACACAGGAGGCACTTGCTGGACATCAGAGCCTCAGTCTTTCTCGTAGCAGAAAGTAGCTCGTGTTGTAGACTGAGACTTGCCCTCCCTTTCTGTTACATGTCCCAGTTCAGTGGCTTCCTCACTTCTCTGCTATTCAAATTCTAGCCACCCTACACAGGCCAGCTCATAGTCTGTGTGTACAGTGCAGCTCTTCCAGATGATTCCAATAGAAAATGAATTTCCCACTTTTCAAACTCCAGCCTACTTAAAAATCTTTGTCATTAATATTTAACACATTTGCATAACTTCTGTGTTTTGAATCTCTAACAATAGCCACCATTAAGAGATATGTACTGTGCCCCAGGTAGAAAGCAAGCCCTTAGCACATGCTGTCTTCTGTAATTACCAAGAGACCCTTACACTGTACGCTCTGGCATGCCCACTTTTCCTTTTGCAGCCCAGAGAGCCAGTGTGTGTGGCGGTGCTCTGACAGAGATGCCATTTTAAAAGACTCCCTGACATCTTCCCCGTTGGCATTCTGGAGTTTCCTTTCCTATTACTAATCTACTCTTAAAGCTGATCTCGAGTTTCGTTGGCTTAAGAGAAAATAAGAGCGGCTTGGAATACAGGGCTCTGGTCTGTACCCAGGTTTATTTACCTGGTGAGTAATGCCAGCCATTTCCTATCCCAGTTCCCTTGGCATCAGAAGAGTAAATTCATTGCAAAGTGACCCAAAAAGATATTGACAAGATCTTCGGGAGAAGTAATTTTTTTTTCTGGGGGGGTCTCATGAATAGAAACTCTTGTCTTCTTTTCCTTTTGAGGTGAAAAGTGGACCTTTACAGCAGAAATCATCTGGCAGTCACCAGAGGAGGCATGGAACCCCTGAGAATGGCTTCATGGGATTAGGGGAGACTCAGTGTCTCCCCCCCCCCATTACTGCTAAGCCACAGAACAGTCATCGGCTTTTGCACATCTTAGCCAGGGTTCAAGCCTATGATGAATTGTTATTACTGCTAACCGCATTCCAACATCTCCAGGTGCATCCTGAATCTCAGCTTCCATTCTTCTGAGTCCCTAGTGAGGTGAGAATCTTGAGAACTAGACCTTCTTTGAGAAAAAGATGAATATGAGGTTTCAATGTCTCCTTGCCCCAACTAGGGACAACACTCAGTAAGATGGAGGAGAAAATAGAAAGAAGTTGTTCCCATAGGTTGTGGGTCCCCTAGGGAGTGGGTCTGTTCTTCCCCTAACCAGAGAAAGAAATGCAGTTCCATCCCAAGAGCTGCCCTAGGCGTAGAGATGGGGGAATCAAAGGAGCCAAAGGCCAGGGAATAGAAACAACCCCAGGTACAGAAACCCATTTGGGCTGTGCTTATTGCTGGCATCGGAAAGTGGACACTGGGTCCTGGCTGCTTAGTGTATAAATTACTTGTGGTGGGTATATAGGAATAGATTGGGTTGCATCCCACTGGAGACTGGGGAAGGCTGTGTGTTCGTGTGTGTGTGTGTGTGTTACTAGTGTGTTCCTGATTGTTATTGGGTGGTAGTCCATGGATGTATCATGCTTTGTTCTCATTAGTTTCCCCCACTGAGGCACATTGGTTTGATTTCCAGTTTGGGACAGTTTAAAGCTGTTTAAAACATTTCTGTTTACTGTTTGTGTGTGTGTGTGTGTGTGTGTGTCTGTGAGTGTGCATGAACATAAGCTTTATTTCATTCAAGTAATTACTCTAGAATCGGATTGATGGATCACTAGACAAATCTCTGTTTTTAAATGTAAGAGAAACTGCAAAGCTGTTTGTGAAGCGGCTGTACAGTCTCACATCCATTCCAACTGTCAAAGCACTAGACCTCCAGTTGCTCCGTATCCTTGACAGCGCTAGGTGTGGCCCGTTTGCGTGTCTCAGCCTTTGAAACAGGTATGTGGTGGTATCTCATTCTGCTGCTCACTCCCGTTTGACTTGCAGCTGGTTCTGTATTCGTGTGAGGAACAGCTTTCCATGCGATCCTTTGCCATCTGGACATCTCTATTGGTGAAGTCTCTGTTCAGTCTTTTGCCAATTGTAAAAAAAACAACAACAACAACAACAACTAGCTTGTTTCCTATCATTAAACTGTGAGCATCTTCTGTGGATTCTGGATAGGCGCCCATTATCTGATATGTGCTTTGCATCTATTTTCTCCGAACCTGTCTCATCTTCTCATTCTTTAAGGGGAGAAGAACATACTTGGCTGGGGCTTCCAGAATGTTTTGGCTTAGATTTTTGCATTCAGGTCTATGATCTGTGTCATGGTAATATTTGTGGCTGTCCAATAGTCTGAGCACTATTTGTCGAGAGACTATTCGAGTGATTTAAAGTCAGCAGACAAACCAAATGGTCCTTCAGCAAGGACAGTCTGAGGAGTGCCTACAGTCACAACAACTTCATTAACTGCTGCCTGTGTTCTGGTGGCACTGTGATGGTTCTGTGTAACTGCTGAGATGCTCAAATGTGCTTCATGGGAGCCAGGGCTGCTCACCTTTCTCTAGTGCTGCCCCAAGACTGGATTAACAAAGCAGAAATGACCTCATAACTGATTAATCAAAGAACAGCTTCTTAGCTCTTTCTATTTGGTACCAAAAAAAAAGGCATCCTTAGAAATCTGATACAAGGCCAGCTTTCTTCTTTTCTTTTTTTCCCTCTCTAATCTTTGAGCCATCAGACTTGTAATTTTTCTTCCCAATATGTTACAAATCTCTCTGACTGCTGGAAACATTGGGGAAAGATCCCCCCTCTCTCCTCTTTTTATTACACATTGCTCTGTTCCGAATAGTTGGAAACAGCTGGATTTTTTCATTAATCTGTGGGAAACTTGGAAATTGCCGAAGGCTGGCAAGGAGCTCAAATGTATGTGTGAAATGTGACATCAGATTCCGGAAGAGCAAGCCTTCCAGCTCACATGGCACTGGTTAACAGACTCCTACAGAGGGATATTTGGCAGTAGGGGGTATCTTGTTTATCAGCGTGGCCTTGCTAACACTTCTGGAAGAAAAACCAGGACCTCATCTCCCGGTGTTGGCACCTGAATAATTAGGCCAACCTTAATGTTGGCATAAGAATTGCTAACCCAGGTTGACATGGTAACCTAGTATGGGTGGGAATGGTGTATACATTTTATCACAGGGAGGATAATCAGTTATTCTTGGCAAGGCTTTTTGTCCTGAAATTGAGGCTAACTCCAAGGAAGAAAGGCACATTTTTCTCCCCCCACCTTCTGTCTCTTCTGCAGTGTGCTGGGCTCTGTGGATTAATCACCCTGCATTCGTGAATGATACGGATGATGAGATGCATTGGTTTGGGTCTCTGAGACACTGTTGAGTCTTCTGGAAATCCAGGAACTTGATTATCTAGTCTAAGGTCATTTTCTAAAATGACAAGATGGGTACATGGTTGGTGTTAAATGAAAGTGGGTGATTCCTTTTCTGATCTGTGAAAAAGGTCATAGCGTAAGGATGAGAAACCTAAAATCACTGCCACTTGAAGGTCACACGGTGGCCCAGGCTGTGTTCAGGCTCTGTCAGGCCCAATGCTTTCCTGCTCTCGTCTTAGGAATTCTTTTCTAGAATTAGGGACCGAATTCCAGACCCAGTTTAATGAAGCGGGGGAATTGCATTTGGTCCTGGAACACCCAAGTATGGGGGTTGGGGAATAAGAGGGCTCCCACTCTGTTTCCTTCTTGTTGGCTTGATTTCTTCCTTGCTTGCACAGTGCCCCTTATTGTCTTTTGCATGATGTGGCTGCCCTAAGCTCAACTTTGTATCATTCTCTAGCACAGGCATCCAACGGAGACTAAGGGACCTCTGTGCTCTGTGTTTCTGACATCAGTTTCCTGGCCTGGGCCTATCTTAACTTGGATGTTTATTCCTCATTTGGTTTACATGGCTTGGGCCAAGTGTCTTGGGGCTTGCTGTGCAACTGAGGGGGACGGGATGGTTATATTCTCAAAAGACAGGGTACGACAAGCAAGCTGTCTAACAAGCCCCTTAGACACACTGCCTTGCACCTATCAGAGCTGAAAATATAAAATCAATGAAATGCTAAGTGGTATGTACACTAAATCTCATTTGAAAAGAAGTACAGGGTCCCCATATAGCTTTTCTGTCTACCACTGGGGTCAGACCAGACCGAAATGATCTGGAAAGATCTGCACAGCTGCACCAGATGACCTCAGGAAGCACGATTGTAGAGCCTATCTCCTTCCATATTGACTTTGCCCATACAGCTGAACAGATCCAATTCTTCTGGGTACCAGCTCAGCGTGGCTACAGTGTTCCCGAAGACCCTCTGGAAGCTCATTGCTGCGCTCAAACGACTAAATAGAAGCGAGAGTGGTGCTTGCAACAGGGCACCATCCTTCCATAAAATGACCAGGGAAATCTCCACATAGAGAAAGGTGCAGTGACAGATCTGAGAAAGCCGTTTATAATGAGGCAGTGAAAGTGGTTATGTCCTCTCAATAAATGAGTACAAGCAGTCTCATCACAAACTCCCCTTTTAGCACACCCACACCAGCCTCTCCATCCTTGTCTTCTTCCCCACCTGTTCTTTTCTGCTGTTCTGAGTGCTGATCGTACGGTTGACAAGACAGGAATTCCTCTGTCTGTTCTTCATGGGTGTCCCTATTTGTCTGTCTGTCTGTCCATCTGTCCGTCTGCCTGTCTGTTCGTATAGGCTACTGCACTACCCAAGAGGTAACTTTCATTTGCTCACCTTTCTCAAGAGACACAGCACGGCCAGCTCTATCCATCTCTGAGGCCAGATCTTTTTTTCTGAGGCACGGAAGCTTCACAGAGGAAGGAGAGGTGTTGTAAGGCCGGAAGAGATGTCAGAGGTCAAGGACAGGACAACGTGCACATGAGAAATAGCCAGTGGGGCGCACGGGGGAGAGTCAGGAGAAAGGGAGAGAGTGAACTCGGGATGAGAAGGAGAGGGGAAGGAGAAGGAAGAGGAGGAGGAAAAAGAGGAGGAGAGGAGGAAGAAGAAGAGGAGGAGGAGGAGGAGGATAAAGATGAGGAGGTTCTGTAGAACTGGTGCTCACTGAGGGAGAATCGGACTAGCTGAGCTGGAAAATTCCCACCCCTGGCATGGTATATCTGTGAATCTCTGAATATAGTGTCTGTCCTGTAGTCAAATTGGTGCATTGTCCATCCTGGGAGAAGCATGAGCAGGGAGAGGAAGCAGAGAAGCAGGCAATGTTAGCTCCAGTAGGTTCTCCCAAGGAACTCTTCAGGAAAGCAAATGGATCCTTGGAGGGGAGACTGCTTGGAGTAGCGTTTCCTGGGCAAGACAGAAATGTTGCGCCCCTGGAAACTCTCAACAGTATGGCTGCATGAACAAGACCATGACAGTCAACACGCCCTCACAGTTGGGGGAAGGGCTTACAAGGCTCAAACTCTAGTTGAAGAGCTAGAGACAATCCAGGCCTGTTGAGAGACAGTCAGTTTTCTTCAGAAGAAACGGCTACGTGATAAATTGCTCATCACTAAGTGATCAGCCCTACACCCTAGTTTGTATGGACCAGTCTAATTCAACTCAGTAGATATCTATCTATATAGATCTAAATATTGCTATAAACATCATATGTGTAAATAATCATAATAGACTATCCATATAATAATCATAATAAGCAATATTATATCCATATTATTATATGGGAGGGACAATAGAGGAACTGGAGAAAGAGAGAAAGAAGGGTAGAAACCACACTATAATCATGCATGAAATTTTAAAAGAAAAGAAAAATTTAAAAGAAGTATGCATCAATCCATGAAAGAAAAGAACGCCGTTCTGTGGACTGATGTCTTGTGGAAATGAGTAAATAGGTAGATGACGGATAAAGTAACTGGTATCTATTGATCAAGTAACTGATATCTATTGAGCCCTTACTGTATAGCAACTACTGTGCTAGACTAGGAATGTGCTTAGCACCCCCAATAAAGTCTCCAGTTGGTTCCTGCTGAGATGAGATTTAGAAAAAGGTCAGGTTCATTAAAAGAACTAAATTGTGTGGGTGCACATATAAGTACACCCAAGTGTGTATGTGTATGAAACCATCAACAAAATGGCTTGTGATGCTTCTGCAGAGGGCCATGGAACAGCGAGGACAATGGTTTAGCAAGGGCGTGTGTCTTATCAGCTCAGGGCACTGGCAGCGGAACACACAGTGGCACGCTTCACACAGGGCTCTGCTGAGTCAGACCACAGGGCGGATTCTTAAAGTCCAACCAGCAAATGTAGCTGTTTATAGGCAGCCCACTCCCTCTGGCTTCTGGGCTCCAATGCCACATTTTTTGATAACATTGTGTGAAGCACTAGGGAGGTGAAAAGACACAATTGCCAAACAAACAAACAAACAACGACAACAACAACAAAACCCACCAACACATCCTTTATGTAAGAAATGTCATTTAAAAAAAAAAATGAGAAAGCAGAATTTTTCCTTGGGCGATACACAGGAAGCAGGCCTTTTAAATCAAGGCCTCAACTAATTTTGAGTCATTTTTGATTTGGTTGCAGAAATGTCAGATGTGCCAGAAGAAAATGCTGATCAATAGGTACAATGTGTCTGGTTGCTTTCGTGTTGAACCTGAAGGAATTAGCTAGAGTTTGGGGTGGCGGGAAGCCTGCACGCTTACCCTGGACTGGGTGGCTTCAGATCACGTAAGAATCCGAACGTGGTATGAATAAGCAGAGTCCTGTGTGAAGTGCTACTGCTGCCAGTGCCCTGAGCTGATAAGACACGTTCAGGTTGATCATGAGGCCACGGCAATGGTTTTGCTTCTGTCTACAAATCATAAGAAACGACGCATATTGTTGGTAAAAATCAGTCAGGGTCCAGTGACACTGCCAGATGGAGTCGTCTTGTGTCCAAACTTAGAATCTACGTCTCAATGTAAAGTGGCTCAGAGGATGTCTCCCTGGGGCATAAGCTTCCATAGTCCAGATGGCAGGATGACCCTGGTGGAAGAAACATATGGTAGGCTCTATCTGTCACTCACAGAGTAAGAGTAGATGTACGGCTCATGAGAGCCAATTAAACAAGAGTCAATGTCACAGACAGTGGGCCTCTCTGAGCACAGCTGAACAGGAAAACAAAACTCTGAGAAACAGGGGAGAGAAAAATCTCTTGCAGGGATGCTGAACTTTGGCAAAAGCTAGGGGGAAAGGAGATGGATGAGGGAGGAGGGAAGGAGAGGTTAGGGCTGGGTCTCTACCTCTCTTTGATCTTCCCTATGGCCGAATTGTCAATAACTGCACAGCACCAGTTTTTGTGCGTAGTTTTAACAAACACTCATGCTCTGTGGAGTGACTGCCTTAACCTGGGTCCCCAGAAAGCCATGCTAAGACCAAGTGGGAAGTACAGGTGTAACTAAGGGAATACTGTGGGGATGAGGTGGAAAGGGTGAGAAAACGAGATAGTGGGTTTGCCACGAAGCCACATGGACTGTCTCACTGGGGAAGCTCCACCCGAAATGTGAAATCATCCCCCCCAACCCTCCTCCCGCCAAAGTCGCCCCACTCCCAAACTGCCAACTCCACTTAGTGGTGAGTGCAGGAGGACTCCTGGGGATTTGAATCCCACAATCCTTAGCGTGACTGCATAGCAGCACAAAGAGCCCCAAGCAACAGGAGTACACTGGGAGGGACAGAAAGGCTGGACCTGCCTTTGGCAACCAGGCAGTATGTACCGTGAGAGGACACCAGCAAGGCACCGAGGACTTCAGCCACTATAATTTCTCAGTGGGGATTTGATAACAAGACACACATATTTATACAGTTGAAATGAAATATTTTTATTTATTGAAGAAATAAGGCACTGTGTGTTTGATCGGGAAAATGGCATGGAGAAGTGCAGAAGAAGAAAAAAAAAAAAACTTCTCCGACCAAATAAAAGTCCACCTTTCCTCTTCTTTGCTTTGATCACCCATTAGGAATCAATCACAGAGTGACTGAGCATGTGAAACTTGCTTGGAGTCTATCTGAAACCCATGGTGCGTCTCTGCAGTGTAGCCGCCAGCGGCCACGGGTTACTGGGTTCCTGAAAGGAAAGCTGGGGATGGATGGGAAGGATGGCGTTCAACTTCACTTCTAAGTTCTGAATTTTTAAAGGAGGAAAACCCATCCCCCACTTTGCCAGGATCTCTTTGGTCTAGGATCTTGTCAAGAACACAAGCTCAGCTGCTCAGCAGGTAGTGGCTTCTTGCAGGAAGCTGCAGAGTTTGTGGCAGGACAATAGACTTTACCTAGGTCGAAAGACTCCATTCTAGGTGAGCTAGCGGACTGTGGCAAACAAGGTCTGATTCAGCCAGCTCAAGGCTGGGGGGAAGGGCACACTGCAGTGCCACTATGGCTATCTGAAATCTGCGGTGCCCCTCTGCGGTGCCACCATGGCTATAGGAGGAATGAGACCATTCCCACGAAACAGGACCCACTGCATCCATCATGCCTGCTACAGCTTTATGAGACAGCCTGTGGCACTGAGTTATAAAGGATGACATTTAGGTGTTGGATTGACTTCATGAGCCCTTTGCTAAAAAGGGGCGTCTAAGGAATGCTGCACCTTGATGTTGACATAGACTTTTTCCTTAGAATCACAAATGAGCAGAAAGCAATATAATCTCACTGTTTATAGGGGAGAGAGAGACATGCAAGGCATGTGTGACCTGGTACTGGTATATAGAAGAGTATCAAACAAACAAACAAACACAAGAATGTCCATTCTTCTTGGCGGCACATGGCTTTGAAGCTTCATCTCCCTCCTTTGAGGGAGAGAAACACATGCATAAGGTGTCATAGTTTATCACCTTGGTGAGAGGTCAACGGGACTTCCCAGGCCCAGGATACATTCTCTCCTTTGTTAAAACTCTGATGAAAAGAAATGAAAGAGAAATGCATGGCATATAAAATAAAATATGGGCAACAGAAGCTGCGGTCGTGGTAATTAAGATCTAAACATGTACTTGGGTGACTAAGATGTGTGCATAGGATAAAGCTGGTGACAAGCAGTCCTCACAAAGTCACGTGCCTGGCTCTGGGATGGTTTTTTTTTTGGGTTGGCCCTGACTCTTATGACGTAAAGAACATGAGCTTATTTTGTAAAGTTAGAACATATATAATATAGGCCGGGCATGGTGGCGCATTTAATCCCAGCACTTGGGAGGTAGAGGCAGGCAGATTTCTGAGTTCGAGGCCAGCCTAGTCTACAAAGTGAGTTCCAGGACAGCCAGAGCTATACAGAGAAACCCTGTCTTGAAAAACAAACAAACAAACAAACAAAAAGGAACATAAATAATATAAGTGTACAGATGAGAGTCTTTAGAACGGAAAGGATTTTTAAGTTGTAAATTTTCCGGTGATGGATAGGACACTGCAGAGACAGCCTGACAAATGGCTAAGCGTGGCCTTCGTGGAGGACTCCTGTCCTCTCTTGAGCTGGTGTTTATTTTCTTCACGTCTGTGTGACTTTGGGCGGGCCACATCACCTCTCTGTTCTTTACTTCCTCTTTCTATAAGGTGAGAACATTACAGTCCTTCCTTATTGTGTAGTTACTTACAAAATACTTAAAGATTTGCTTTTTTAATTGTATGTGTGTTGGCATGCACATGTGTATCTGTGTGTGAGTATGTGCTTTGGGGGGTGGGGGCAGGCATATCAGAGCTATCAGATTCCACTAGAGCTGGAGACTTGCAGCCTTACTGGAGAACAAAACTCTAGCCCTCTGCAAGAACAATGCCTGTTCTTAACTGCTGAGTCAGCTCCCCATTCCCTTAGAAAATGTTTAGACCAATGCTGGGCACATATTAAATGCTACAGCTGCGTAAGAAATAAAATATGTGAATATAATTCCCAATGAGAGCCCTTTTGCCAGATTCCTTTGTAAGGGCCAAAGTTAACCTGTAAGCCCCACTTGCCCAAGGACAGATACGTCCTGGACTGCTGGGGTTACTGCTTAGGGGATATAACAAAGAACACGTTTTCCCTCCACTAAATAAATGTGTTTGACTCAGTTGCACTGGGCGTACTTGATTGCATGTAGCAGGAGGGGCAGGAAATTCATCAAGATGTGTACTTGCCCCTGATTGAGTGCAGGTAAGTAGGCAGGAAAGATGTTGAATACAAGCTTGCCCCTGATTGGATTAGAATCTACACTTACCCCTGATTGGACCTGATGGGAAATATGGTGGCCTTAAGGTTTTGCCTTTTTAAGCCTCTGTGAAATGAAATTAGTCTCATTTCCTGGGAACCCCAGAAAGGACCTGGCCAGACTCCATCATCCGTTTAATTAAAGCTTGCGACAAAATTTGGTTCAAAAAGTGTGGAACTGGTCTTTTTCTTTTAATTCCCAGGTTTAACACTTTCCATATTGCCAAGAACTTTTCACACACTTAACTTAGTAAACATTTACTAAGCACTCACTTGAGCCAGGCATGTACGGGGTACGGGTAAGAATGAATTTCTATACTGTTTCAAACATTTAATTTAGTAAACATTGACTAAGCGCTCACTTGAACTGGGCATGTACTGGGTATGGGTAAGAATGAATTTCCATGCTCTTTGCCCATTCAATTGCTCATACATTTATGTTTTTTTTATTATTTAAAAACATAAAATAATTTACAGAGATGGTGGTGATGCATGACTTTAATTCCAGTACCTGGGAAGCAGAGGCAGGCAGATTTTTGAGTTTGATGCCAACTTGGGTCTACAGAGTGAGTTCCAGGGCAGCCAGGACTACACAGAGAGACCCTGTCTCAAAAACCAAAATAATAAACAAACAAACAAATAAGTAAAATAGTTTGAAGCAATAGTAAACTTACAACAAGGCTGAAGTACAATGTACATGATTTCCCCCTCACCCATTTTTAAAAATTAATTTTATTATTTATTTGTGTTATGAGAGTGTATGTATATGCTCTGTACAAAGTTACTCTTACAGGCCAGAAGAGGGATTCCTTGTGTGACAGGGCAAGACGCTGCAGAGGATCCTGTATCTTGTCAGGCCATTTCAGGTTTAACCAGATCACTTCGATGGATACTCCCACGGGAAATTGACCAAACTCTATTCTAGGAACCTGAGGTCAAGTTGCCCTAGTAACTTAGTTTCTGTTAAACTGCTTCCTTCCGCAGAATCCCCTCTGGGTGTCTAAGCTTGGGTTAAACTGCTTGCTTCTGTGGAACACCCTGTAGCTGCCCAGCCAGAAGCCAGGATGCAGTTTTTGCTTTTAAAAGCCCCTTGGTCTGAGTGCTCAAGGCTACACTTAGTTCCGGAGTACCGGGGTATTGTACCAGCCGGCTGGAACAGACTTTCCATTGTCTATAAATGGTGTCTGGGATCTCTGGTGGGCTGCTCCTAACACTTGGAGTTAGTGTTCCAGGTGGTTGTGAACCACTCCTCGAGGGGACTGGGACACCCGCCCCCCCCCCCCCCCCAAGAGCAGCGAGCTCTCTTACCTGCTGAGCCATCTCTTTAGGCACCTCCCCTTGCTTTTGTGATAGACAAGGGCCTCACCATCCACCTGCTCCCGGTGTGGTACCGCTCGCTGGGCTTTTGTAATCAGATCTGGGTTGAGCCTTCTGGAGAGAGGCCATCTAGAAGTGGCTGGGGTTCTCTTTAGTGTCTTAGCAGGTGGCACTGATCACAAAGCTGATGACATTCCTTCTGACCACTCCTTTAGCTTCCTGTCTGCTCGGCTTCCCTAGCCGAAAGCCATTCTTTTCTCTCCTGAATCTGTAAGCATTTAGCATGGAAGGCTCTGCTCCCCCACCCCACCCCACCCCAAATCTTGCCCTGCATCAAGCTTCCAATCCGTTTCTGGCATCAGAATGACTTCACAGTTGCCCATTTCATCCAATGAGTTGTAATCTGTTAATAGTATGACTTTTTTGATGCTCATATTGTCTTTTAAGTTTTTTTTTCTCATATTGTCTTTGATGTGACCAGTGGGAGTCCAGTCAGGCTGATGTTCGTTCTTTTTAACATCTCTATCTTTCTTCTTGAGCTTGTCCTTTTTGGCATAGCGAGATAGTATCTTCACCTGGCTTTTTCTAAGTTTCTGTTTTGGATTCAGTTGTTTGTTCAGGAGGCTCTGGTTTCCTGGAAATGAGGATGGTACTGAGAAGTGAGTGTCTGGGGGTCAGGGATGCAGCTCCATTGGCAGAGTGTTTGCCAGCACAGATGAAGACCTACACTTAGATCCATCACAAATGTATGGTATGCTAGCAATCCCAGCACCCAGGAAGCAGAAGCAAGAGGCTCAGAACTTCAAAGATAAGATCCCACACATGTTTGAGGCCAGCCTGGGATACATGAAACGTTGAAAGTATCACCCTATAGCATCCTTTCCCCTAAATACTTCATTGCAGAGGGATAAGCTATTAATGAGCCAAATCGAGCCAGATTAGAGTATATCTAAAGGCAGGTTTTGGGGAAAACCTTTCTTGGGTTCGTGAGTTCACTGATCCCAAGGAAAGAGGCCAGGAAAGTCACTGTGGCGAGGGAGACAAAAGGGAGGGAGATGTGCCAGCGGAGTGTGTAGAGGATATGTAGAGGGTGGAGTCTGCCAGGTAGAGACTGAAGGATGCTGGGAGAACCTGAAGGCCAGGTCCACTTTGGTATGTTAAATATGCATCTCAACTGTTTGTCCAGGATCTGAAATCTAACACAGAGTAATTTTTGTATTTATCTTTATCTATTGGACACTATTCATATTAACATCCATTTCCAATCTAGTCTTTCTGATATCCTTAAAGTTCTTCCTTACCTGACTGTCCTCTCTGGATGATGTAACTCTACCCATTTGCCATCTCTGCTGCGGGTTTCCTTTTTAGGCTCTCTCCTCTAGCTGCTGGGGCATATACTTCCCAGTCCAGGTCCTAATTGCACCGCAGGACACCATCCTTCGGTCTGAATGGACACTTACATCCCATCTTCCAAATGTCTTTGCCCTATTTTGGCTCTGACTTACTACCCCAGGCTGTCCTGCATGTCCCTGTGGACACTTGCCTTCCCTGACTTCGGCTCTGTAACATCAGTCTACAGTGTTACAGATAGATACCTGCTCCTCCCTGAAACTCCCAGAAGTCAGTGTGACTCAGCAAATTTTTTAAGGGTCTTCCTGGGCCTGTATAAAAACTCTGTGTGTGAGAAGGGGGGGCAGCTAAGTTCTGAGAAAAATAACAAATAATTATCAAATCTGAAAAACACAATCGGCCAACATGGTCCCTGGGAATGGAGTGGAAGGTTGTGGCATCAGCCCCTAGGCTCATTTACCTGTGAAGTGTCTGCAGGAGTGAGGAGGAAGCCACCACGGTAAGAGGGGGCAGTTTTCTACATTTATCCTGTGATTTCTTCTCTAGATATCTCGATTAAGGAATAAATGAATAAATTGGGGACTCGGCCAATGGTTCAATGAGAGGAAACTGATGAGAGATGCTTCTGGTAGACCATGTGACTTCAAGAGGGGAAAAAAAAATTAATTCAATTTCATCGAGCGCATTTCCTCTGGACCCAGGAATCACAGGAAATGCAATCTCATTGAAAGGATGGAGTAGATTTCATTTTCTAGAGATCGCTTTCCTTCTGCTGGTGACACAGGGTTACTTCAAAGGCCTGGACCGGGCCGTGTTTCCTGTAAGGGTGAGCAGATTTAAATGACTGCTCAGGATAGACCTGCTCCGTAGGCACCCAGCCCATGGGGCAGGCAATCTTGGGAATTAACTGCTTTCCCGGGCCCTGCCTGCTGGGCTGGGGACCTGGGGAGGTGATGGGGGTGGGGTAGGGGATTTCACAGTTCCCTAGCTCAATTAGAAGACAAAGCAGGATTGTTCTTAGCTTTGTTTTACGGAATTTCAATGGGGGGAGGGGGGCGGGGTAAAAAAGATTCCCTGAGGACGCAAAACCCTAAATTGTTCTTGTTTTATCTTCTTGTTAAAATGTGTTGTGCATTCCTGGGCTGGAAGGCAAAGGAAATAAAGCTTCGCCGCTACCCCACGCGCCCTTCCCTATCTAGCCCTGTCAGGTCCCAAGTATTTGAGGGAGTTCTAATTACAGAGGAAACAGACTCCCTATCTGGTCTGGACTCTTGTCAGTATAGAGTGCTCTTAAACGTTCCACATGGATTCAGGGAAATACGATTTGGAGAAGTGCTGATTTTTATTGGGCATGACTAACTCAAGCTGCATCTTTGTATTTTTTTTTTTCAGTCCCTTTTAAGAATAATCGCTTCAAAATGATTAATGATGCCTGAAGCCACCGTCCTCACTTCCTGCGGTGAAACGCGGAACTTTTGTGCATGTCTGGGTTTGTACAAGGGTGGGCTCCCGAGTTTCCCATCCTGTCCAGACAGTTGGGTTATTGTTCAGGAAAGCTGAGTCTCTGGGGGTTGGGGTGGGGGCTGCGGAGAGGGGACCCTGTTCTGTCCCCCGCAGGGAGGAAAGGCTTCGCTCCAGTTACAGGAGAGTGAAATTGGTTAACCTCTCAAGGTGCCAGGACAAGCTTGTTGCTGGATTAGTTGGGTCCTAATTCTCTCTTCTCGCTCACTCCTTCTCCCCTCCTTCTCCATGCGCGCACGCGCACGCGCGCGTGTGAATTAAGAACAAAACTGTGCTGTCTTTGAAAACCAGTGGAAACAAAAGGTCGCCACCCTGCTGGGATGCGGCCAAAGATAGATCCGGGCAGAGCTCCCCTACCCCCCGGAACTTCCCAGGGGAGCATCCTGCCTTCTTCTTAGGATCGTCCTGGGAAAGCTGTTGCCTGGTCGTAGCCCGGAGACAGCTAGGATTCCAGCTCTAGCCCAGTCCCGCCCTCCCATCTCGGCCCGCCTAGGAGATATCTGCGGCAGCTGCAGGGGCCATTTTTTTATAAATCTTATTTAGTAAAGACTGTGAGTAATTCTTGTAGATGACAGGAAAGTACTGGAATACTACTGGTGACTGGTTCCCCTGGTGGATTCGGAGAGGCTAGTTTGACATGTAAACGTTTGCAACCTAAACGTTTGCAACCTTCTGTCCAACCCCTCCATTCTGTCTTTGCATTCCAGTTCTGAGGAAGGCCGGCTGGTGAAGTATGTACTAAAAGATGTCCTTTGGTGGAGCTCAGTGCAATCAATAACAATCCCTTCTGCCCATAGGGCCATGGAGCACCTGAACTTTGGAGGGCTGGCCACATGAGGACTAGCTAGTTTAAAAGAGACAAGAAGGCTAACAAAATTCTCTCCACTAAAGGCGCATGCCAGGCAGTGAGCAGGGCACAAGCTTCTCTCCTGAGCAGATTCATCACAGGAGATGTTGGTGTCCCAGGGATTCATCATGTTAGAGCTTGTGAGCCTCGACTGAGAACAACATCTGCAAAAAAAATATGGAAGCATGAAGTATTTCTTTAGGGTTACCTTCTATTGAAAAGTCAAGGAGCAGACACCTGCAGTCCCAGAGCTGGGGTGTGTGTGTGGGGAGGATGATCTCTTGTTTAAGGCATGTCTGGGATAGATAGTGAATATCAAACAAATAAGGAGTCAAGTGTGAGACCAATAAAAAAATGAACTCCCCCTCCCCCAGATTCAATAGCCTATCTGGTTTCTCCTGAGCAGTGCTGTTCTGGTTGTATAAATCCAATTCTCAGTTTGCAGAACTATTCTGGCATCAAGTGCATTAGAAATAGTGACTTTAGGCAGGGTCCCCAGGGGGTGAGAGCTGGGAGCACTGGTCTTTATGTTAATAGGGAGAGCACCTGCTTGAGCAATCTGGGAACACTGGTTTTCTTCTCACGGTGCCTTCTCCATGTGAATTAATCTGTTAGCTGGTATGTGTGTCAGTTTATTTAGGAACATGTGTGCTGACAATTGGCTCCTGACTGTAGAATAAGGTCTTGGGGGAGATCATGATTAATTGCCTGCCTTACCACGTGTGTATGTATATGTGCCTTTGATGACAGGCATTATCAGTGCACATTTGTCTGTAAAACTAAAGACACACTAATGGCAAGCAATCATTAAGACATCGGAAGTGTGAATGAACAGGAAATCTTGGAGTTATCTTGACTCCCATTCTCTTCATGGACTCCGGACCCAGGGAGATCTTATTTCTCCTGGAATGCAGCATTTTCAGATATAGAACAGGCAGAAAAGTGTTCTTGGAGCTCTTGGAATTATGGGGACACACATTTTATTTAAAAGGAACAGGGTTGCTTAGTACAGTGGTATGTGCTTGTCTGCCAGCCCTCTGTTGGCTAAGGCAAGTTCAAGGCTGGCTTGAGTGCTCTAAGGAGAGCTTACCTCAAAACAAAACAAAGAAGCCAACCAAAAACCAAACCAAACCAAACCAATCCACCAGCTAATAAACAACTGCAACAACAACAACAAAACAAACAAAACCCCACAGCAAACAAACAAAAAGACAAATACAAACAAAATAAACAAACAGGGCTAGATCTCAAACAGAAGATCTTTACAACAATTATTTGTTTTTCTGCTCTGTTCCAACCTTTCTAAAGCTGTGAATGGTGGTCAGCTCTGTATTCAATGTCTTAACAAGGCAGAGTCCTGTTGGTCTCTTATTAAAGCCCAGAACAGCAGACAACTGTATAATACAGTTCCCCACAAAACAAAATGTGAGCAATTTATAGGCATGATTTCTCAGTGAGATCCTGAAACAAACAGCACAAAGGGCAGCATTGCTTCCTTATAAAGCTGGCACTGTTTTATGAAGACCAAAACCTATTCCCAGAGAAATTGAACTTTAAGCTGAAGAACTGGATGACAGTGGGGGGTTTGTTTGTTTTCGTTTATTTGTTTTGGTTTTTTAAGACAGGGTTTCTCCGTGTGGCGCTCTGTAGAGATGGATGAAGATAGAAACTTTACTTCACAAGGATGAGGAATTTTTTTATTAGTTAATTAGTAATTTGGGGGTTTTCTTTGGACACAGGCTTTCCCTGTGTAGCCCTGGCTGTCTTGGAACTTTCTCTGTAGACCAGGCTGGCCTGGAACTCAGATACGCCTGCCTCTGCCTCCAGAATGCTGGGATTAAAGGCATGTGCCAAGTCCAGCTAAGGCATGCTGAAGACTTCAATCCTGGCATCAGCATTCTCTTTGGAATATTACTGTAGCATCGGAATACAGAGTGAATTTAAGGGGAAGGCACAGAGGTGGCCAGCTGAGAGAGACCGGCTTCCCCAGCATATGACTATATATCTGCTCTTCTGAAGGCTGTCCAGTTTTAGACGTTGGCCTTGGGACGTTGCTGGAAGCACGTGTGGCTCCTGCAGTGGGCTTCTGGGGGGAGAGGCCTGAGCTTGTACCTCACTAAAGCCAACTGCCTGGGGATGGAGAACACTGGGGAAATGGAAAGCGTGAATAGAAAGCTGGAAGAGACAGAGAAGTCATCTCACTAAAACCAGAGGTGGCGGCCGGCAGGCAGCCTGGAGAGCTGCAATGGCGGACTATCAGCGGCTGCTGCGGGGGAGGGGGGGAGGCTACATGGGCTGGAAACAAGCCAGCCCTGCTGTGGCTAGATTGGGGCCAGGGTTAGGTGGGCAGCCAGGCCACGAGAAGGTTGGTGGGGAAGTGAAGTGGGTGGCGACTGCGCACAGTTCAAAAGGCAGCGGAGTGGCGGGCTGTTTTTCTTTCTTTCCCAGAAGGAGGACTTGAAGATTCTTTCAGTCACTCAGCAAATGTTTATTGGTGTCTACTAAGAGCTAAGTGCAGAGGAGTTGGAGATAAAAAGAGCTCCCGGTGCTCCGAAAGAGCTCTCAGTCCGGGAGATTGCAAAGGGAGAGGGGAGGTGACCGGCGAGCCTAATACCGTGGGTCAAGAGCCCTGTGGGAGGGGAGGCCACAGCTCTTGTCACACAAGAGGGAGAGCATTGAGGCTTCCTGGAGGGCTAATTAGGTATTCACCAGGCAAATCATGAAGGAGAGAACAAGGGGCTCAGAGGGATGGAGCTGGGAAGCACGGTAGAGGAATGGTGTTGAGGCAGGAGGCAGCAGTGGGTCAGCAGGCCCACAGAGGGGGTAGCTGAGGGCGGCAAAGAGCAGCAGAGGCTTGACCAAGACTGGAAAATGAGGTTCTGAGGGAGGGAGAAAGGTTGGTCTTGGCTTTCCTGGCAGGGTGGGGGCTGAGGCCATCTGCCAGCACACCCGAGGATTGCCATATTGTCATTATTTGAGATTCACAAAGACTTTCACCAGCCGTGTAACCGACTCTCACTGACACCCCAGCCCTACATCTGTTGGTCTGCTTTTAAATGTGGTGCGATCTTCCCTCCCCGGTATCTGCAGCGATGCAAGTGCCAGGCGTGACAGGCCCACTGGACAGGAGCCAAGGAGTATTGATTACATACTGTCTGTCCTCTAGTCGAAACTTGTTTATGTTCCAGAGTCAAACATCACCCAACAGGAAGGATTCTTTGTGGGAGTTTTCCAGGAAACAAAATCAGAAGTTGGTTTTGCATTCATTAGTGTGTACTTAAAAGGGAGTCTCTGGCCTCTTTTTAAACTTCAAAGAGAAGAATAATATAGAAGATTCCACGTAGTCTTCTGACACAAAGTACTCTGATCTGACCTCCGGGGGCCACTGTACCTTGGGTAAAGGACCTTCTAGGTTCCAGCCAGGGTGATGAATCCCAGAGAAGAACCTAGACTTTTGACACATGAGTGTTTGAAGTTTAAATTTTGTGTAGGTATGCATGTGAATGTGGTATATATGTGTTATACGTTGACTCGTGAGTGTGCTTGTGTGCGCGCGCGCACAGAGGCCTGAGGAAGGTGCTGGATACTCAGTCCTGTTGATCTCCCTTGTGGTCTCTCGTGGAACCTTCAGGCAGCCTTGTATTCTGCAAGTCTCTGTAAAGCCCCTGTCTCCACACTCCCCAGCACGGATGTTACAGGGGTGTGGGGGTGAAGCTCAGCTTTTTGTTAGGGTGCTGGCAGTCTACCTAGACCCTCATACTTGTGACGCTGCCACTGTTACCCACCGAGCTATCTCCCTCACCACATCTCCTTTGAGATCCAAATAAGCACTTTCCAACAGTAATCCTCAGTTCTTTCCTGTATGTAACTTGCATTGTGAAGTTGGCTAATGTGAATTTCATAAGTTTGTGAAAATCTGTGTCAGCCGAGGGACCCACTAGTATCTACTGAGAGGCAAGAGGGGCCAGAATATGAGAGAAATCTATACACAGGAAGTCTGAGGGGGTGGGGTGGGGGAAACAGACATTGCAAAGACAATAGGTTTTTCAGAAGATGGCTGATATTTGGCTTTATTCATGATTGTTTTACCATGGAACCTAGATGGTTTTTGGCAAGGGTTTGAATGGAGTGCAATTTATTCCATTTTTTTCTTTCTACACACACACACACACACACACACACACACACACACACACACACTGAAGGAAAAAGCGATAGCCTTTTCAGAAGAACAGCATGACTTATTCACGTAGAGAATTTTGTCTTGCAAGGAGTTGACACGATAGAGTACTGTCCCTGCCACCTGTCTCTCACTACCACCCCAAAGATCTCCAGGCCCTGTCACCTTACAGTGCACAGAGACTGCATACCTGTGACTAGGTCACAGAATCTTGAAGATAGAGTTTGTTATCTGGATGGGCCAGTGCAATCACAGAGGACGAAGGTAGGAGTGTTAGGTCAGGAGAGAGGCAAGAGCTGGGTCAGGGCATGTGCACACAGAAGCAGAAGTCAGCGTGATGCTAGTCCTAGAAGGAAGCTGGGAACCAAAGGAACCAGGCATCCAGCAACATCCAGTTCCTCATCCAGGAACTGGAGAGTCTCTGCAGAAGCCTCTAGAAGAAATGCAGTGCTGTGCCGACACATAACTTTAGCCCTTAGTACCCACTCTGGCCGCCTGACCTCCACTTTGTTAAAGTTACATTGTTTCAAGCTATTACTTTCTGAGTTACTTGTTACATCAGCAAGAGGAAACAAATAATAAACCTAGTGAGTGGTCGGGATCGCTTGGAGTTTATATAGTTTCTGCATCCTAGACCTGCTCTTAAGTGTCGTATGTGATAATTCACTTCAAATGTTCTTCTTTTGTAAACTGTCTCTCTGTGCGCTCTCTCTCTCTCTCT
>NC_034600.1:28540142-28560609 GCF_900095145.1 Mus pahari
GTCCTGAAGATGGAACCCAGGGTCTTGAAAGCTCCACCACTAAGTTCCACCTTGTCCTGCTCTTGCTTTTACACACCCATCTCTATTAGCCGAGAGCCCCCTGAGGGGAACAGCCTTACTGTAGCTCCGTGGGTCTGTGTGGGCGCCATGCTCCATGTGGGGGTCTTGCACATTTGCTGAGTAAGCGGCTCAAGAAAAGTGTCGGGGAGACAGTTTGGACGTGGATTCATTGTGTCTGTCCTCTCTGGCTTGGTTAGATTTGGGTGGGGATCACTCTTCAATTTGAAGATAACAACCTTAGAAGAAAGGTCCCGCCTTGCCGCAGCCTTCACAGGGTCTGTGCCTGTGGCATGACTCTTCTGTTTGGATGCAGTTTGCTCTGGGAGCTGCAGGCTGAGCTCCTGTGAGATTGGTTGTCTCTGTTGGATTCTATACCAACAGAAGCTGGGTTCTTGGGAGAACTACTTCTTTTTTTTTTTTTTTTTCTTTCTTTCTCTTTTTGGTTCTTGCTAGAGTTCTTGTGGAATCTAGAGAGTGTAGTGCAGACTCAGAATTATGGCTTTTCTATGTCAGCAGTTCTTGGGGGGTCCTCTGCCTCAGGGTACTGAAGAAAGTCTTTGTCACCTGTCACAATACTACAGCCCTCTACCTGAGAACTGATTTCTTTGTTTCTCTTCTTCCCCCTTCTCTATGTATAGAACTTTCCTTTCCCCAGCATTGGGGCATGACATGCCCCTCTCCGACCCAGCCCCCACCCCCTGCTTCTGTTTCCCTCTAACCCAGCTTGCCTGTCTTTCTTTGTTCCTGCTTCTGTTAACTAACTGTTCAGGAGTTCACACCACACATTCTCAGAGTGAAGACAGCTTCCTTTTCAAAGAGGTCCCTGGGCATTTCTAAAATGAAACCCTAGAGGAAGAGGAGGATGTGCTTCGGGCTCTGCCTCTGCTGCTGCACAGATTCCCCCACATTGTCGCTAACCGGGTAGAGGAGGAAGTGGGCATCTATCACTGGAAGCTAGGAAGAGGAGGAGGAGGATGTGCCGCTGGCTCTGCCTCTGTCGCTGCACAGATCCCCGCATTGTGCTAGCTTCCTGTGGGAGATGTTCACCTCCTCCTCTACCCGGTTAGCGACAGCTCTCTCTAAAACACACGCTGGGCTGAAAGACTGGTTTTCCCTGACAGATGAAGGAATTTCCATAAAGATAATTAAAATAATGTGGAAGGCATATATGGCCCACACACCTGAAACCAGGAACTTGGCAGATATTCATATACCCTCATACACAGGGGCATTAGTGAATAAGGGAAAAAAAAACAACCCGAATGTCCACCAACAGAGTAGATAATGTTTGAATGCTTAAACAAATGTGGCATTTGCATACAATGGGACATTAGCCTTAGAAAAGGGTGATATTCTGATATCTGATGCAGGCCACAACATGAGTCACCCTTGAATACATTTTGCAGAGGGGAGTAAGCCAGATACAGAAAGATAAGTACTGTGCTGTTCCACCTCTGTGGGAGAACTGAAAACTCACAGAATGGTAGTCATCAGAGGCCTAGGGAGAGGGGCCATGGAGTTACAGTCTAAGGGGTCAGCCTTGCTGTTCAAGGAGGTGGGTGTACACGAGCATACATCCATTTAATATCTAAGTACTCGTCAACAAGTTTTTGTTTTTGTTTTTGTTTTTTGAGACAGGGTTTCTCTGTGTAGCCCTGGCTGTCCTGGAACTCACTCTGTAGACCACACTGACCTTGAACTCAGAAATCCACCTGCCTCTGCCTTCCAAGTGCCAGGATTAAGGGTGTGCGCCACCACTGCCTGGTGTCATCCAGTCTCAGTGGAACTGACGAGTGCACTTGTGGAGGTGAGACTGGTAGGGCTTATCCTGTGCATCCTCTGACCACAATAGAAAAAGGGAACAATATGGAGGAATATGGGCATTATAGTTTTGCTGTTTCTTCATTGTTTATTTTTCTTTTTGGTCAAGGCTATGAGTAGAAGGCCCAAAAGACGTATGTCGCTGCTGTTTGTGTATCGTCTGTGTTGTGCTGTGAATAACACTTATTCAAATACCACTGAGAATACATTTTCCTCCTAAGTAATTTTTTTTCCCTGTGACTTTTGTACATCCATCTAGGAAAGAAAACATATCTTTTGAGGCAAATACATGCTTTCAAAGGTCACCAAAATAAACTCTGTAACTGTGGCAACCCTTGGAACTGGGCAGAGGAACCTGGATTCTGCAATGCTTGTGCACACACTGAATGATACTACTTGTCCCGGGTTCCCTGACTTCATACAGGAAATATGTGACCTGCTGGTCCCCAGGCTCTCTGAAAGGGAGCTTTGATAGAGACAAAGCGAGCAGGGGGGTTCCTCTTGGTTCAGGTAGGTTTTACGGCTAATAGTTGTTATCAAGTTTTGAAAAACAAATATCACCTGCTCACTGAATCTGGGAACAAGAGGAAGGACTAAGATCTGACGGCCAGAGGCCCAGAGTGCTTGGCAGACTTACAGGGTGATTTTTTTAGTGAGTCATTTTGACATTCAGTGACCCACCTCGCACCCAGGGTAAATTCCTCTTTACAGTTTGGGGCGCAGGCCTGGTGGAAGTAAGTGCGCCACCTCCAGGGTAGCATAAAAGAAAGACCATAGTAGATCACAAACCTGGAAGATCCGTTTTCTTTGCCCTGACAGGTCATTCAGTACTATTTGAAATATCAAATTGAAATTTAGCTCCTCGTTCTTCCCTGCCTCACTCCCACTCTCTTCTTCCTTCCTTCCTTTCTTTTTTCTTTCTTTCTTTTATTTTCCACCTGTTTTTTTGCAGCTCATGCTTCTTGAGTATTACATTGCTGCCTTTTCTATCATCCAAAACTATACATGCCTGTTTCTGTGCATGTGCACATGTACACACACTACACCCTACACACACACACCATACACACACATATACATACACACCATACATACCACATACACACACCACACCCTACACACACACACACACACACACACACTACATCCTACATACATAACACACCATACAACCTAAACACACACCATATTCTATGCACAAGCACGCATACACAATACTTTACACACACAGCACACACACACCACACCCTACACACACACACACACCCCATACACACACATATACCATACATACCATGTACACACACCACAGCTTACACACATACACACACTACATCCTACATACATACACACACCATACAACCTAAACACACACTACATTCTATGCACACACACATATACTATACTTTATACACACAAACCATACACACCATATAAACACAACACACCCTACACACATACATACACACTATATCCTACACAATACACACACCATACAACCACACACACCATACACCCTAAACACATACCACATCCTATACACACACACACACACACACACACACACCACACTACATACACACATACCATATCCTACACACAAACACTCCACATCCTACAAACACCCACATACATCACCCCCCACATACACACACTACACATATCACACACATCACACACACCCCCCACTACACATATCACATACCACACCATACACACACATTACATATGCACACACATGTATCACACCAAATTACTCTCTGCTTTTTTTGTTTTTTGTTTTTGTTGTTGTTGTTATTGTTGTTGTTGTTTTGTTTTTTGAGACAGGTTTTCTCTGTTTAACCCTGGCTGTCCTGGAACTCACTCCGTAGACCAGGCTGGCCTCAAACTCAGAAATCTGCCTGCCTCTGCCTGGGAAAGGTGTGCACCACCACTGCCTGGCTTGCTGGCTTCTTTCTATGTCCATGAATAGACTCAGGTTGGCAGGATGATCCGAGAGGACGACTTACAATCTGGAGCACAGATTGATCAACAACTGGAAAAAATGTATTGTAGCATTTGAAATGTTAAATATCAGCAGTAATAACTGTAGTAATGATAATATTATTATAGCTAAGGGACCAGCTAGATATTTTTATGTGGCATGTTTTGAATCCTGTGACACAGTGCTGTTTTCTTCGCTTCAAACTCTGGAGACAGCTACTATTGTTATAAGCAATACACAGGGCATCCCCTGTGGAGAGATAAGGTGATGCATATTGAGCCTTGGAGTGACCATTTGAACAGATATCCATGATTCATGAGTTGGGTAGCTCCGAACTGCAGGTGTTTGGAGTTCCAGCCAAGGGTGGGAGTGGAGGCGGGGGAGGGGTCATATGGTAAATATTGAATCCCAGTAGAGACTCCACTGGCGCCTGGCTAAAGTGGGGTGGTAGCCTTCAAATCGCAGGTTAGAGGTTAGGTTGGCATGTTCTGCCAGGTAAAACAAGTCTCAATTGCCAGCTGTGATCCTTCCTGCTGAGTTGACATTCTAGTTTGTGTATATAGCGTCTCAGGACGCCACAGCTGCCTCAGTGTAATGACCTCCCGTTTAATTATCATAACACTCCATTTTACATATTGAGGCTACAAGAAGCTATTTACCTAAGGACTGATGACTAAGATGCAGATGCTTCATTAAATACCCATGGATCACCTCCTCCTCTTAGTCCTTCAAGATTGGTGGTTCTTGTATTTGACGACAATGTCTCCTGATCCACCATAACCATGAGGAAACAAAGTGAAGTGTTTTTGGAAAAAACATCTCCCTGTGGTACAAGAGGGAGACAGGCAGTCTTCTGTAGTCATCTGGTGGCCAGCTAAGGTGGCCAGCCTTCCTTCCCACAGGCTGCTTGCTCTGACAGCATGCAGCAGGCACGCTTTAATTTAATTGGCTCTGAGGAGGTAAGAAAGGACAATTTTGAGGTGTGGTTTTTCTTGAGGTGGTGTACGTAAAGGCATTTTTTTTTTTTTTTAAATGGTGTTTTAGTTGGGCATTTACAGAGCTTGAGTAATTTTGTGTTTTGAATAGGGAGAGTCAACATTACAGTGTAGGGTGAGGACTCACGCTGCCAGGGAGAGAGAGACAATTGATGGCTGCCTCCATGTGGAGAGTCCTGGCCCCTCACAGGTGTCATCCAGTCAGTGACTCGGTGAGGTGATTCCTGCCCTTCCCACTTTCCCTGCTGTGTGCTCTGGGCACTTGGCACTGGAGCACTTTGTCTTCCATGCCCCTGCCTCTGCCTACAGAGTGGGAAGTGTAGCCAGAGCCTAGAGAGTAAGATGAGGGGGAGGTGGGGCAATACTTCTGTGTTCTGTGTTGTGCTTCTAAAAATTAGTTTCCTTATGAAGACGGCTCCAGCAGGCTGCTCCTCCTTCAGGGTTTCACTGCAAAATGGACTCTAGGATAACTGATTTCTCTTTCCTGTGTCGTCAGTCCCGGATGCTAGTAATTGTTTCAGGCAACTCTCATTCAAAGGGTCTGCCCATCCCTGTGTGTTGAGTGCACGACCTCGATAAGCAGTTCCCTCCAACTTACATACCCACCTGTGGTGGATGCTTATTTACCAATACAGAAACACCTTGGTGATTCTTTTTTTTTTTTTTAAGGATTTATTTATTTATTTTATGCATATGAGTACAGCACCATTGCTCCCATCAGACACACCAGAAGAGGGCACCAGACCCCATTACAGATGGTTGTGAGCCACCATGTGGTTGTTGGGAATTGAACTCAGGACCTCTGGAAGAGCAGTCAGTGCTCCTAACCACTGAACCATCTCTCCAGTTCCCGCTTTGGTGATTCTTAAGTTGAATGTATGCACATACCCTAGGGATCCAGTTCAAGGACAGTTTCAGAAGGTCTGGGGTAGGGTCCAAGAGTTCACACCTTAACAGGTGGAGGCTACTGGTCTCTGGAACACCATTCACTGTATGATCACAGCTGGAAATCTATTCCTAGACATCTTTTGAAAATCGCTTTCTGCTCGCACTTGTGTGTGTGTGTGTGTGTGTGTGTGTGTGTGTGTGTGTGTGTGTTTATGTGTTATCTACAATGGCAACTGAAGAAGTGCCAGGTCCACAAGTTGCTGACTTATTGTGAGTTGTCCCAGGAAAACTTATTCTGAGCTGTGGACAGTGAAGGTTAGCAGAGAGATACAGAATTTGATTTTAGAAATTTACCTCCTAAGAGCAGCAACTCTAGATCTAGGATCATAAGTATTTGTAAATAAAGTTGTTTTTTTTTTGTTTGTTTGTTTGTTTGTTTTGAGACAGGGTTTCTCTGTGTAGACCTGGCTATCCTGGAACTCACTCTATAGACCAGGCTGGCCTCGAACTCAGAAATCTGCCTGCCTCTGCCTCCCAAGTGCTGGGATGAAAGGCGTGCGCCACCACACCCGGCTGTAAATAAAGTTTTATTGGCACCCAGCTGTGCTCATTTGCTTGTGCATTGTCTAAGTCTATTCGCCTCTCAGAGGCAGTTTGAATGCTTACAGCAGGAACTAGATGGCTTTAAGCATGGACTGTTTACTAACCCGACTTTTAGGGAAGCTCGTGTGGAACCCTGCCTCTGACTCTTGCAAGGAGTCTCTCAGAAACTAAAATCTTTGGGCAAAACGCAACGACGGGGATCCTCTTGTCTCTTTTTACAGACAAGGATCCTTCTATTGCCGTTGGGACACCTAGATGTAATTTGAAGGAAATCAACAGTTATTACATGCCATTTAAGGAGAGCCAGCCTTTAAGATGGAGGTTGGAAAGCTAACATGTGCCACCGTGACAATGGGCTCTGGGCTAGTCAAAGTCAACAGACTGTTAATATTTTCTATTTCCACATATGAACAGTTTGTTTGTCATCCTCCCCACCCCCAATTTGAATGGTTCATAAGTCGGAATCAGATTTCCAAGGGCCGTCTGGGCCTGGAGGTCTTTAAAACAGCTTACGAACAGCTGCTCCAAATGACATATGGTAAGGCTGGCCGCTCTTCCCAGGCAGCACCACAACCTGTCATTATTCCCTACCAAACAGATGGGAGTCAGGTACAGGTACTATAGGGGTACATGGGCACCCACAGAAAACTACATACTCAGTATAGCCTTTTATGTAGTCTTGGCTACATTCAAAATCATTTGGAGGGTCAGCTCGTGAGCTGCCTGTCAAACACGGGTGGAAGTATATGGGATGAAGGACCCCTTGGCACTTAGCGGCTCTGAAAGCAGTGTGGAACTATTACTTTAGGCTTTAAGGAACATCTTCAGCAATAATTTCTAGCACTTGTAGATTCAAGGGAAAAATGTGCAAAATATCGATTTGTCACAGTTGCATGTCATTGTCACACAGTCACTCCTAATGGAAGTCAGCTTCAAAATTGTTGGATGTTTCTTGGTGGAAGTTTTTTTTCTTTCTGTTGGTATCAGGACCTCCGAAACCCGTGACATCACATAGGCGGGACACGCAGACCTATCGCCAAGGCAACCGCCACCATATTCCCAGAATCCACTTGGCTCACCTCCCACCTTTACCTGTGATTATGTCATCAGCCATATATAAAGAAAGCCCCTCCCCCATCTCTCTCTCTTTCCTCCTTCTCTTTCTACCGCCACCTTGCCCCTCTCTCTCCCAATAAACCTCACGTGGAACTGTTTGGCCTGGTATGGTCTTACTGAAGCTGCAAGATGTTCAAGATCACAACACTCTCAGATGCTACAAGCATCTTTGCAAGTTGTCTGCAGACTAAAGCATCCTGTACACCTGCCCATAGACCAAATAGGAAACGCACAGTGCCCGTATTTTAACTGTGAGCTCTGAAAGGTATCAATGTATCAATTTCACTAGTGCTTAGCATAGCCTTGCCGGTTGTAGATACAGGAAGAGCAAGAGCAAGCGGTTTAGTGGGATGGGAGCTAAGCTGTTGTATCAGGTTTGCACTAACGCCTATATTCAGAGAACAAAGGACCACTGTGAGAACACAGTTATGGTGTCTGGGAGACGGTTGCTTCCGGGTCTTGTTCGTAGGCTTTCCTGCCCTTCAGATGGTTCTAGCAAGGTCATCCTAGTTTGGGTCTGCTGACAGGTATCAATCACGCTGAAGCTGCAGATCTCTGCAAGTTCGCACTGTGACTGGACAATAATGCTTGGAATGTATATTGGGCCTTTCATCTTTGAGGTTCAATGTTCTAACTGTAATCTTTATGACTTCTTGGTGAGGTAGCAACTGGGGCATTGTTTTGATTTGAGGTAGAGGTGTAGGCATGTGGCAGACATCCAGGTTCAAGGGTCTGCTTGGGGGCCCTGCAGGAGTCAAGGCTGAGGTAGGAGCAGAGGTGGACATTTTGTAGCCCTATGTAGAAATTTTCTTTATTCTCTCTCTCTCTCTCTCTCTCTCTCTCTCTCTCTTTATTTTTTTCAATTCAAAGGCAGTGTGTCACCCCCATCCCCACCCCCACCCCCTGTAGGAAAGAAATATGTGCAAAGATTCTAGCTCATTCCAAGTATATTACAAATCAGGAGTGGAAATCAAATTACAAAGTCTAAATTTTCTAAAGTCTTTTCAAAGTACTTCTAAAGCCTTTGGTCTAAGTGCTAGGCTTAACTTGAAGCTTAGAATATATTCGAGATCTCCGCTTTTCCCTCTCCGCCAGGCTGGTCTTACTTCCTTAAGGTAACAACTGTCTGTATTAGAACTCAGAGGCTTGTTCTGCCCTGATGGTTACCAGCCACACCAAGACTTTCCACAGATTACCTCCTCTCTGATCCTAACACAACAACAGCACTTTCAGATTCGAGACTTTATAATTAAGGCGTGATGATTATTTGCAGGACCGTGTAGGATTATCATGCAGTTTCGAAACAGGTCTGTATAAATAATAATAAGACCTAAGGGGGTTGTACAGGCACATGAAAGGAACCATGTTAGATAACCAATAATATCTGCCTCCTTGAAAATCTCATTAGCATTTGTCAAGTAGTTAATGGTCTCAAAACACTTGACAGGTAATCCATAGAACATCCTTTGCAGATAATTAAATATTCTGATCTGAACTTGCAGGAGCAGACACAGCAAACATCGTGAGACTTGACCGGAAGGATAAGACAGGAAGCCGCTGTTGGAGTAGGCAATCAATAATAACTGCACGTTCCTCAGCTCCTCAGAGATATGGCTGTCCATGCCGTTCTTCAGCATGACCTTTCAGAGTCACGGCGAAAACCCAGTCAAGGAGAAAACTCACTTTTCCTTTAACAAACTCCTATTTGGTTCAATAAAATTGCAGTGAATTTCCCTAAAAATGACTCCGTGGCTGCTGCCAGGCTTATTTGTAGAGGCTAAGTGGGATGCTAACCCACTCACTGGTGAGCTCCGAGGTACAGGAACTTCGGCCCCCTCAGCTCGAGCGTTCTGAGAATTCTTAGGACAGCCGAGTGTATTTGCTGGGGGTCTGATAATGCTGGAGAAGAACTCCTTGTTCCAGCTCCTACTGCAGCAGTGCCATTTTGGAAACACTGTACCATGGTGCAGAGAGGAAGCACTACAAACATTATCAGGAGACATTCTTTAAGGTGCAATGAACGACTTCTTCCTTTTGTAAACTCACTTAAATAAGATTTGAGCTCCCTCTCAAATCTTATTTAGTAGTACTTTATATTGATAATGGAGGGTGAGCCAAGAGATTTTGTTGGGGGTCTATATCGAGATAATACGTGGTAAGTATATGAAGAAGGCTTTAGATGAGTAACAAGTGAAAAAATGTCAACTTTGGAGAAAAGGTAAAAACAGATTTTTTCTTGTGTCTAGTTTTCCTTGAAGATCTTTCACAGTACTAACACACACACATACACGCATGCATGTACACACACACACACACACACACATGCACACGCACACACACGTACCTATGGATGGAACACAGAGCCTTGGGCATATGCCAAGTAAGTGCTTTACCCCCGAGCCACATCCCCAGCTCCACTTTCAAGAATGGGTCTCACTGTGTCATTTAAACTGGCTTCCAACTGTAAGGCTTCCTGCCCCAGCCCACCAAGTACTGGGATTGCAGGACCAGGACCACCATACGTGGTTCTACTTTACCGTTTTTTCTTTTAGTGCAGCTAAAACGGGACACAAAACAACCTCGGAGACAGAATTTTATTAAAAGATGTTAACCTGGAGAAGTAAATGTTTTCTTTAACTGTTTCTTTCCGAGGAGCCATTTTTCCTTAAACTTTCATTTTTTTTTACATCAAAGACAATATGCTCAGTTGGTAACATCCTAAGCAAGTCCTGTGTGTCAGCTGTGCTTTCAACAGCTTTGCATTGCTAGAGCTCGAGTGGCGTCTTCATTTTGTAGAGGGTGAAAGTCGGGTAGTACAATAAGAAGGTCGTACACTAATCTGTGAGGAAGTCAGGGCCTGAACCAGGGCAATCCAGCTGCAGGCTGTTAACCGCTGTTTACAGCAATCGCCCAAACAACCCTTTTGATCCTGGGGTGGGGTGGGAATGTTGAAGACTTGTCACAGGAGAATAGGTTGTTTTTAGGAAGCTGTTCTCAGTGAGAAAAACCAGCAGAGTTGGCCTCAATCATAAAATGTTTCCAACTGACTGTGACTTACACTTAGAGACAGTGAGTGCACTGGGTTTACTAAAGGTCTAATGATAGGGTATAGGAGCTTTCCTTCCGCTGGCTTTGATAACAGGAAAGGGGAGACAGGAGAACAGTGGAGAACGGCAGAGGTAAGGGGAGGTGGTAGCAGTGTAGTTTCCAATGGCTTAAGTCCTTCCTGGGCCTGGTGCTCTGACTCAACAAGATGTCATCCAACGACGTTCCTGTATATATAAATCTACGTGTAGCATTTGTGTGAAAGATGCTTTCCAAGGACCGCATCCCTCCGGTGACAACGACTGCAGTGGACTGCAGTGGACTGCAGTGATGCATTGCAGCAGCATTTGGCATGAGTGCTGCCCACTGAGAACCTCCCTGAGTTAACCTCTTAACAAAGTGCAGGGGCAGGATTTTCAAAGGGAAAGAAGCCCTGTGAAGCAGAGGCTGGGAAAGTCTGAAACTGCACCCAGATGGCCTTGCTGTTAGGTCTTATCTCGCAGAGCCAGGGATGAAAGGTGAGAGGCCGGTCAGCCTCTGTTTATTTCCGCCCTCCTGCTCTGTCTGATGCTTTGACCCCAGAGCTGCCCATTCCACTTCCACCTCCTCCCTACTCTCTCTGCAGTTGGAGGCAGCCTGCTCACCAGCAGTCCTTGCTGACAGCAACACAGAACTACTGTAGAGTACACGAAGACTACTTGAGGCGGGCAGGACCTCAAGCAGTAATAGACTAGCAGTAGACTAGCGTCCGAGCCTCAGTGCTAGGAGAGCTGGAGAAGCAGAGTTCTGGGGAGACATGCAGAGCTGTACCCCCTTTGCAGAGGGAAGGCTACTGGGGGGCATGACTAACACCAGGGGACCTGTTTAGTTATTTATTTTATTATTTAAAAATCAACTCTAATGTTTTATTTCTTTCCTGAGATACTTATTAGTGTTATTTACAGTAGATTTTATTATTTGGGCCACCCCTTAAGAATGACTTTCCTAAGCAGGGTGGTAGTGATACACACCCTTAATCCCAGCACTGGGAGGCAGGTGGATCTCTGTGAGTTTGAGGTCAGCCTGGTCTACAGAGTGAGTTCCAGGACTACTAGGGCTACACAGAGAAACCCTCTCCTTTTTTTTTTTTTTTTTTTTCAAGACAGGGTTTCTCTGTATAGCTCTGGCTGTCCTGGAACTCACTCTGTAGACTAGGCTGGCCTCGAACGCAGAAATCCGCCTGCCTCTGCCTCCCAAGTACTGGGATTAAAGGTGTGCGCCACCACGCCCAGCACCTTTCTAACTTTCTAACTTCCTTTTTTTTTTTTTTTCTCTCTTCTGTTCCTCTTCAATTTTGGCTGTTGGCTTTACACTTCTGTATACCACAAACTACTAAAGGAAAAAAGTAAGGCTTATGGAACGATAACTACATGCCTGTATACAACAAGAGACGCCAGATCACTCTTGGACTGACAGATCTTACTTTCGTTGCATCAAACTGTTGGGTAAAACAACTCTCATTTTCTCTGATGGTTTTTCAGGAAGGGACCCCTTGGAGTGGGAGGTAGCAGCATCCTTCTTCAGAGGTGATGCCTCGAAGTCTTAAGCCCCCCCCCCCCACTTCACAAAGACTGATTTACAATGTATGAATATAAGAAAATGATCAAGCACAGTATTAGCTCATCACACCCCTTCAGACACTTGTTTTTGTTGGAAGATTTTTCAGGAGACTATAAGGTGAAGGGGAGCCCTGGTATACTGCTTCTGGGACCAATTTTAAAAATCGTGTCCAGCCGGGCAGTCCAAAGGCAGGTGGATGGATTTCTGAGTTTGAGGCCAGCCTGGTCTACAGAGTGAGTTCCAGGACAGCCAGAGCTATACAGAGAAACCCTGTCTTGAAAAATCAAGAAAAAAAAAAATCATGTCCAATGCTCCAGATCTCTTCTGTCATGGCACGCAAATGGAGATGTCATCGCTGGTGGGAATTCATCCAATGTGGAATAGGCTGGGTGGGGTGGTACTGGGTGCCCAAGGCTACAGAATAATTTGGAACCATTTCCCCACTGATTACAGCTATGCTGTACCTTGGGAATCTGGGTGGGTGCTAGTCGTGGAGTGGAGGAAAGGCAGAGAATGGCGGTGGTGGCAGATCTCAGCCTTGCTTGGACCCATCTGAACAATCTGATGTTGCCTGTGATCTTGAGAACCCTGCTTCACAAACCCGGGATCTTTTCCTTAGTGAAATCTGTTCTTCCGTGAGGACAAGCGGGAGCCGTCTGTTGTTATTTGAAGACGCTTTCAGGAGCCTGCCGGGTTCCACTCAGTATGATAAATACAGTTTTCTTTACGTTGTTCTGTCTTCAGTGATTCAAGTACTCCTGTGCTAACCCCCACCTGGCACTCAGGAATAACGTTTCTGCTGACTCTTAATAGCGTGCCAAGAAATAGAAGCATTTCTTATACCAGCTTGTCTGCTCCCTCTCCCTGGGTTGAGGGGGAGTGTCTGTCTGGTGGGAGGGATGCAGAGGGGGTCAGGGAACCTTGTGCAACAGCCAGGGATGACCCACATCAGGGCAGAGCAGATGTTACCTAGGGGAGGTCAACTGGAAACAGACGTTGCGGCTTCTGTCTGCTTCAGCTACGAACCAGGGATTTGAAGGTTACTACTTAGACGGTGTTCTGTCCCCTTCCGTTCCCTAAGTTGACACCCTACACTGCGGTACCTCAGAATGGAAGTGCAGATACCGTTAGCTGAGATGAGTTTTGATGCCTTTCACACTGGTTTCTAGATGAGCACAACCATATCCTCTGCTCCCTTTCTCGCTAGATGCTGCCCTAGACCAGGGGACATTGGTATGAAATTGCACGCATCTCTTTGTGCTTTCTACTAGAAGTTCCCTAACTTATGCAGCTGTGTCAAGGGACCCTTCTGATTGGGCTGGGGTTACCCAGGCTAGAGGGAGAACCTTAGACATGGATGATGAGTGGTCCCTTGGTTGTAGGTCATGGGAGAATATTCTAGACCACGGTGTGATTAACCAGAATGAAATTCTCCTGCGTCTCATGGAGATTTAAATGAACGGGAGGACCACGCCTAGAGTTTTACTAATTGGACTTCACCCAGATGCAAGAGCTTGTAAACTTCAAAGAGCGAGGCAAACATTTGTTGATTTCCTGAACGTGTTTGGGGGAAGAACCTTTGCTTGTTCTCCGGAATGGCACCTCAGGCAGTAAGGTGGGCAACTTGCAACTGCAGCACAACAGAGGCCAAAGTCAAGGTTCCTCCGTGGGGTTTCGTCCCCTCCCGAGCTTTCAGTTGCTGTCGTGCCTAAAACAGAGACACATCTGAGAGCAGAGATGGGAGAGGCAGATGAAGGAGAGGGTCGAGGCGGAAAGTGCTCTGGTGAAACAAGGCAGGCTTTTTAAATGTCCCGGGGTTCCTGCGACATGGCTCCCTCCTTCTCCCGAGGTTAGGATGTTTAATTATTAAACACAGAGCTTCATCAACATTTGGACTCCTTGGAGACAACCAGCAATTATCTCAGATTCTGTTCCCACTGCCATCCCGCCCCAACTTCAAAGGCAACTCATTACCAGGCCCCGAATTCTTCAAATTACTTTCCCATCATCTCAAATGATGTTTATAAGTAGTTCATAATGAGAGTCTAATCTCACTCCTCAGATTACTAAAGAAGCTCGCGGAAGATGGACTGAGATAAAATTATCCCAACTCGGGGTGATTATCTTTGGATCAGGTTTTCCAACAAGATTTTAGTCACCGGTTTGTTAAAAGTTTTTTAACCGGTTTTTAGGAGATATTTTATGTACATATATTTACAAGAATAATTTATACAGACTTGTCCCTGGCTCTTATTTGCAAATTAACATCCAAATGAGACTTCTCAAAATGAGCTATTTTATGTCTTGCAGATGAATAATTAAAAATGTATATTAAACCTGAACAAATGTGATGAGCCTGTCTTTGAGGTTGCCAGTAAAATATAAGTCGCCTTTGTTTTATGGAAGATTGTATTTCATATAAGGAAGATCAAGCCATCCCAGGGCCCGTAAGGCTTTATTAATAGTCAGACAGCCTACTTCATTAATCTGAGCAGTGTCAAGGTTTGCCCTTGACAACAACAAAAGAAAGGAAAAAAAAAAAAAACAGAAAAAAAGAGGCATAGTCACCACATCTGACGTTTGTCACTTAAGATTGATTTTTGTCAATCATTATTTACGTGATTGCTTGATATCAATGCGAACAGTTGACTGTGTAGAGCTGGTGGTAAGAATTTTCTGGAAATCATCCTTGTATATACACTTTAGAATTCTCACACTTGCGTCAGACTGAATTCACTCTCCCGAATCTTTGCCTGTTGACTGCTTTTCTTTTCCTCAGCTGCCAGCCCTCACAAGCTGGCTCCCCTCTTGTGGCAATGAGGTGGGCTGTCTGCTCCTCACTGTGTCCTTACAGGTTGCAAAGGGAGGAGAGGGGATGGTGTGTGTGTGTGTGTGTGTGTGTGTGTGTGTGGTGAATATGAGAGAATCTGCTGTTGGCATTTCAGACTGCTACTTAGCTGTCTTCTGTCAAGCCCTTTGTAAAGTCTGACCCACCCTGTAATCTTCAAGACATAGCTATTGTTTCTATTAAGCCCTTTGGAGGATCTTCAGGGTCTGTGACCTTATTCTCCCTCTCCCTCTCTCCCTCCCTCTCTCCCTCTCTCCCTCTTCTCTCCCTCTCTTCTTCTCTCCCTCTCTTCCTCTCTCTCCCTCTCCCTCTCTCCCTCCTCTCTCCCTCTCTCCCTCTCCCGTCCATGGAACATAAGATCACAACTTATTTACCTTTTTGTGAAAGTCTACCCTTCTTTTTGTCCCCCCCCCCTTTCCACCCGGGGTTTGTGGAATGGGTCTTGGCCTTACCTGTCTCTTTTGTTCCTTGAAAGGCAAACATTTATCCTTTGTCCTTTACTGGCTTTGAAACAGATGGCAGCAGAATCAGTAACTGTGAAAAAACCGAAATGTGCCATTTTGCAAGTTTTCCTGAGTTCTTTTCTGTTCTCCATGCAGTAGTTCTGTGGGCTAGGCTCTCTTGTGTCTCTAAGTATCCCCTTCCCAGTCATCTCAGCTTGAGCTTTCCTGCCTCTTTCTACAGAAACTCAGCACATAGGCAAATCAGGCAAAGTAGTGACCAATGTCTGCCAAAGCTGGAACTATGATTATGTTAGCATGTGTTGAGTGTGGGACACAGGTCCCAGTAAACAGAAGCACTTGTTGAAACACTTAGTGGAGGAGTTGGATGTAGCAGTAGTTTTTGCTTCCCTGCCTTAAGCTCTAGGAATGGGCTGAGCTACCAACCCCCACCCAGGTTCCCTTGGATTTGTGAATGAAACACATACACACACAGACACACAGACACACCCACACACACACACACACACACACACACACACACACCACACATACACACACCACACACACACACACACACACACACATTTAATTTTTAACCTGTCTTATGGCTCAATTGCTGGATGTTTCTAATCTGCCTAGGGAAATGACCTAAGGCCACTCAGCCAGAGGTCTCACATGGCTGGTCACCCTTTCCCCCTCAGAATCACGGTGAGAACCCTCTCTCCCCTGCATTTGCTAGCTTGCCTGCAGGGACCCGAAAATCATGCCTATTCCACCCAGTTCAATGGCCACTAGCATCTTTCTTGATGGATCAAGAACCAATTGGGGAACAAGACCTTAGCATCAGAACCACCTCCAACAGTTGGACAGATAGCTCAGTGGTTAATGACACATATTGTCCTGGCAGAGGACCCAAGTTTTGTGCCCAGCACGCTTACAAGGTAGCTCATAGCTGTCTGTAGCTCCAGTTACAGGAGGTTTGATGCCCCATGTTCTCCTCATACATAGACTTGTGTAGGTACACGTAAATAAAGAAATGAAAAGAAATACCTAGAATAGAATAGAATAGAATAGAATAGAATAGAATAGAATGGAATAAAATAATGGCTATGCTTGTGTCTTTCCCTGGGGACTGGAACGCAAAGCCACATGACCTGAAATGGGCACGCTGCCACACTGCTGGGTGTAGACACTTGCAGCCATCTTGGAGTGACTGTGCGTTGTTATTCAAGATATCTAATGTGCTTTCCTCCCCTCTAAGGAGCCCCTTCCCAGAGGCTCCATGGTTCTCTGCTGAGCGTGACCAGACGACACAGCCTCTGGGAGTGGGTAGAGTGTGGGCTTTTTCCTAGGAAGATGCTTGACTCTCAGAAGACTTGCATCAAGCTCAACATGGCAATTCAGTGGCCGAGAGAATTCCCAAGAGGGAAGGTGGAGAGTCAGGCTGATCCAAGCTCCTGGCTTGGCCACCCTTGCTGGCCCCTGGCTGTGAAACAGTGACATCAGCCCACTGGGTCTTGCTTTTCATTTGATCGAGAAGCGAGGGGCTCACCATACCCTCTTTCTGCATCAGAAATAATATGACTGAAGTCTTGTGTCTTGACTGTCTGTGAAGGGCTATCATAGAAGCCATGTGTTTCCAGTACCAGAGACCCTTGGATGGTTGCCTATGGCCCTTGTCACAACGCAGACATGACTTTCTGAGGGCATTCCCCCCATATTTTAACAGAACAATACTAGGTAGTCTTATATAAATTCAGAATTTAGTGGGATCTAAATGAACTTTAGATGAATTTCCTCATTTTTAAACTTTCACATTGAGTTGGTATATGGTAAATTTTAGTGGGCCTATTATTCAGAATTGAGCAGATTTTTTTTTTTTTTTTGTACCTATAAAAGTATAAAGCACTTTGGAAAAAAAAAATTCTCTGCAGAGAAAAAGGAAAACCAAACTGCAGATGTCATGAATGTGTTAGACAAAGATAAGAACCAGATTTGCAGTAAGTAAAACATTTACTTTGTCAACTGTTAAGTGTTTGGTTTTGAACGCAGCGTTATCAGTCAGTGACACAGAACTCGGTGCTGTAACTATGAGGCTCTTTGTTACTGCATTTTTTTCCTAGCTCAGCTTCTTCCAAGTCCATCCCATCTTGATTGCATTTCTCTGAGTCTTCAGTCATCTAAGAAATCCCGTGGCGTAATCTCCAATGGTGGCAGGAGGTGTTCGTAGCAGGTTCCTTGCGGTTAACTGTTGAGTCCTGCCTCAGAGTGAGTCGGTTTATGAGTCCGAGTTTGGAAAGTACTCAGAGATTCTCATGTGAAATGCAAGATCCGAGTACGCTGGATTCTTGCTTCCTCTTATTCATCTTTTGTCAAGTGCTTGGTACCACAACAATATTCGCTGAGTAAATAAGAAGTCGAATGAAGCACACTTCCGTCTCCATTTTCATAATGTACTATTCATACTTTTTTTTTTTTTTTCTGGAACAAAGAATCATTGTGCGAAGTTCCTCTGCCAATATTAGCCTGATATCTTATTGCAAGCGGAATGAAAAGATAAAATGGCAAGGCCCAGGAACACTGATAAAGTCTCCTTTCAAACAAAAGCAAATAGGGTAACAACACAAACGACGGAAAGCCAAGATCCTGCTTGGTGCCATTAAAGGAACGTGAATGTATGCGCTCGGTTATCCCAATACTTGCCCTGGTTATAAACTGCTGAGATGCCCAGAGGAAAATCATAATTATAGTTTCCTGAGCAATTCTCTGTTGTTTTTGGAAAGTATTGTTCTCTGGTTGTGATCGCAGCCTTAGGAGAAGCTGACAGAGATGTTTAACAGAGAGCAGAACCGTTGCCAGCCACTTCCAGTGGGAATTGAGCTACCAAATATTTTTCTCAAATTATAGAAAATTGCCATTTGTAGAGTCCACAGAGCATTTAACTTCTTAATTTAGGATTAGACATCTGTAACTTATTGTTAGGACATCCGGAGGGTTTGCAAAACTCTGCAATATGAATATATCTTTCAGTTTCGTCTTATAGCATCTCTGAAGAAATAAAGAGTTGCTGATGGCCAAAAGAACCACTCTGTAATTTTACAGCTGAAAAGATGAGGTCTTCCCCAGGGCAGTGTTGACATGTTTTCACCCAAATTTGCCACCACTTGACCAGGGACCCTGACAGTGGTTACCCTTCAGGCTGCTGCCACAATTCCAACTGGACCTAGCACAGCAGAGAGGGGCTCCTCTCTCATGACTACAGCTTAGCTGAAGACTAGGGCGGTATAGTAATAAAAGTTTTGGAAGCCAGGATTCCTACTGCTCCTCTCTCTCTTGCTATTAACACTCAGGTGGCATGGGCGAATTGATTTTAAATTATGGACATAAGGATCATTTGATGACTAATAAAGTTGAGGGGTTTAGAGTTTTTGAAGGGTGGAGAGAATTGTAAGGCAATTTGGATCTTTTCATTGTAATCTATTCAGATTCGTTTCAGTTCTGTTTCTTCAGTTAGGTCATGATGGCTTCCAAGAAAAGGCTGCATTGAAGGGGAGCATTGAAGGATGGCAAAGATGATCCTGGACTAAGACTCAAGGAGCTAAAAGAAAGGTGTGGGCAAAACTGGGCAGTTGGAGTTGAGGGCATGGCCTTGCTCAGAAGTACAGAAGAAGCTAGAAAAATTCCACAAGTTACAGGCTTTCTCTGGAAAGCCATTTCTGATGTGCAACACTAGACTGATTGCTATTTCTCTACACTTCCAGAATGTTCTCTTCTTGACCCATGATAGCAGAACATGGAATGTTCTTCTTGGTACCTGTCCACTGTTTTAAGCTCCATACGGATAAGACTTTGTCTTGACCACATTTGTGTTCTTCTGGGTAGTGATTGACAGACACTCAAAACCCCTTTTCCTTAAATCAACAGTTCCCAACCTGTAGTCCATGACCTATTTGGGGGTCGAACAATCTATCAGAGATGTCTCCTAAGACCTTCTCTATACCAGCTACTTATATTATGATTCAGTAGCAAAAATTACAGTTATGGGGTAACAAAAAGATTATTTTATTGTTGTGGATCACCATAACATGAGGAACTGTATTAAAGGGTCACAACAGTAGGAAGGTTAAAAACCATTGCCTAAAATGATATCTTCAAATATTCTGATTATCTTCAAAGGCCTCAGAATAGCTTAGATAACTGTTCTAAAGGCACCAAACAAATGAGCATTTTATAATTAATATTTATATTTGCTATTACAAAAATAGAGTACCAGATGAGTTAGTATTTGTGTTGTTGTTGTTGTTGTTATTGTTGTTGAATGTACCTGAATGGAAGGTAAAAGAGCTTTATGAAGGTGACTTGTCAGCATAAGGCATTTTCAGTAATAGCACAAGCATAGTTAGAACCCTTATATGAGGCTTACACAAAGATTATATTGGAAAGAATCCTGAACTTGGAACCAGAGAGCATGGAGCCTCACCCTAAAAATGGCTACATGTCCCTGGGAAAACTCTGATGATCAGGTTTCTTATCTGCACTCTGAAAAACCATTGCACTCATTTGGCCTGCCTTGCAGAGCTGTGAGGATCAATATGACAGTGTAGATGTGAGACAGTGGACTGCAAAGAAATCTTCTCCTTCTCCTCCTCCTTCTTCCTCCTCTTCCTCCTCCTCATCTCCCTTTCCCCCTTCTTCCCCTTCTCCTTCTTCTTCCTCCTCCTCCCCTTTATTCCCCCTCTCCCTCTTCTTCCTCCGATCCCCCTTTCCCCTTCCTTTTCCTCCGATCCCCCTTTCCCCTTCCTCTTCCTCTTCCTCCCCATGAAGTCACTTGTCCTCGTGAATGCTTCACTGTATTTTTGTCCTTCAGTTGAGTGACAGATTAAAGACCTTAGCTCTCTTGATTTGATGCTCAACCCATAATTAATTGTACTCTGCCACTGCTTTCTAATCTGACAGAAAATAATTCAGATTGGGAGTAGAAGAATATAAGGCTGTCCAGATGTCCCTCAATAGAGGAATGGATACAGAAACTGTGGTACATTTACACAATGGAGTACTACTCAGC
>NC_034600.1:28561086-28575734 GCF_900095145.1 Mus pahari
CATCATTGGGTAGAGAGTCCCCTTGGTCTTGCAAACTTTATATGACCCAGCACAAGGCAAGGCCTGGGCCAAGTAGTGGAAGTGGGTGGGTAGGGGAGCAGAGGNGGGGGGAGGGTATAGGAAACTTTCGGGATAGCATTTGAAATGTAAATAAAGAAAATAATAATAATAATAAAAAAAAAGAATATAAGGCTGTAAAAGTTTGTCCTTGGCTGAATGTTTGAAACCCTCTGGTGTTTAACAGAGCTTTGTAGAATAAGTCTCCAGGCAGTTTTGTTGTACAGCTTTCTGACAGTACATGGCCATAGCTGGTGACCGATCCTGGCTTGGGCTATGCTGACATGGCCAGTGGGTGTTGCTCCTCTGCATCATTCTTTGCTTTCCGTTCCTTTCCAGGCCGTAGAAGGCTGGCTTTGGTTAATAGATTGAAAAACCTGACCAGTTTTCATTCAGCATAGTTTCCTTCAGTCTCTGTGAGAAGAGGAAGGGCGTTTTTTTATTTCTACCCTCAGTAGTTTGATGAAATGGGAACCTGATAGAAATTTGTCATTCCTTGGTGGCCCTTTGTCTTGGTTCATGACAGGTTTATTATATTTGATCTTCAAAGGCTGGAGAGTAGAGGGCGGTGTTTGATTTCATATACCAGGTACAATTCACTTTGATTATCTTCTTGGAGTTGGCCTCACACTCAGGGATGAGAGTCTGTTGTCCCAGATCACCCTGTGTCTTGGACAACCGCAGAACCACAAAGTGTGTATATAAACTAGTTGTTCAGTATTTGTCAGGAAACTGCCATATTTTGCTGAGTTGTGATTTTCTGATACGCGCCATTTAAAATTATTTGTGTGCATGTGGTAGATTTAAACTTCTGACAGGGAAATAGCTATAAAAAGTAAGACGTGTAACCAGCCAGGGCTGGAACACATGCTGGATCATTTGTTCTGCCGAGATTGGTCATATGTAAATCCCCTTCTTTGCATAATGATCTGTACATGGGAAAACTGGAGGAACAATGTCAAGTGCGAGTCAGCCACAGCGCACTGAGCACTCTCGAGAGTCAAAATGTTTTTCTACATTTCAAATCTTCCTCCTTAACATTTGGCTATGGTGCTGGGGTCCTGTCTAGCACATCCTTCAGTTTATAAAATACTCAGGCCATTGTGGAATCAAAGTTTGACAAACCAAACAAGCAGAGAAGCAAAGAACTATGTAGCCACACGTTTTGTTCAAGCACACTGGAATGCATGTAAAAACCCAGCAGACAGAGTAGGAGAGCAGGGGCTTGGTAGCTTTATATAGTTCAACAATACTCTTCAGTTCCTTTTGTGCAACTTTTGAGAATTTATGAAGACCAGGACAGTCTCCCTGAAAACAAGAATGCTGTTCAATTGTGAGGGGTTGATGAATCACTCATGGATTTAAGATTAAGAATTAACATGTGGGAGACAGATAAGTAGAGTACAGGTATGTTAGCATATTGTGCTCTCTCTCTCTCTCTCTCTCTCTCTCTCTCTCTCTCTCTCTCTCTCTCTCTCTCTCTCTCTCTCTCTCTCTCTCTCTCTCTCTCTCTCTCTCTCTTTCTCTCTCTCTGCATGTGCATACAAGAGGAGGAGCCCCATTTTCCACTCAGGAGAGGGTCCTACTCTCTTACCAACAATCTAACTGCTGTTCCTTAAAACTTGCAATAAATGTTTGTTGTCTTGGCAGTAATTTTATGGGGGACAGGTATGGGAAGGCAGAAAAAGGAACATTCTAGCTGGCAAGAAAAAAACATTTGATTTGGGGTTAGGACTTTAGGACTTTGTAGTTCCTGGTTTGTCGGTTTTAGTAAGTTGGACATTTGTAATTGTCATATTGGAGGCTTACTGCCTCTGTCTGCTAACATGGGCCTAGTCCTGGAAACATCTAGCCTCTATACAATCTAATTTAGACCTGGAATGTTTTCAGCCTCTGAGACTTAGTACTAAGTAGGCTCACCCTTCCTAGTTCTTTCTGATCTCTGGCTGGCTGGTTCGACTCAGCTGTTCTAGTTCAAACTCCTCTCCAAGCTGACTGATTCAATCTGGATTCTCTTGGTTTCTCTTGAATTGCTCTGCTTGGCTCCATACTAACGTTGGCAATATGTTCTAATCTTCTGGTTTCTACTCGTTCTCCAGTTCCTACTCATACTCTGTCTTCACCTGTGTCTAGCTTGTTTCGTCTCTACAACCTGTTTGTGTACAACTGTCCTGGCCTCTCTCTCTCTCCTTTCTGCACTGCTCTCTCTTAAGTCACCTCTCCTTCATCTCTCTTGAGTTCAGCATGTCCGATTCTGACAAATCTTTCTCTGATCCAATCACTTTTTCTGCGACTCAATTAGACATCACTTTCAAGTGTGGGTGCCTCTTTCTACAAACTAACTTTACCTTCATTGTTTGGGATTACTGGTGTGTGCTAAGGGCATGTCTGTATTCCAGTCAGAGGGATTGAAAGTTTGTCCTAAGGTGGAGCCATACCACAATTAGAAACAGGTTTTTCTAGTAAACAACACAATCTCAGGGTTCACAGTGTGATCAAATATCCTCTCTCAAAGCTTTTCAGGTTCCATGTGTCTCAATCTATAAAGTCACAATGGTGATACCTGAACTCTGGAAGTGTAGCTCAGTGTAGATGTGGCATGAACAAGACCCTGGGTTCTGTCCCCAGTACCACAGAAGAGGAACTGGGAAAATATTGTATCTGTTACATCAACTTCATGACCAGGGAGGGAACCTTATGCTAGAAGGAACAGGGGTGGTGTTACAAAATAATAAAGATTTTTACAAGCCACAGTGTTCTAGAAATACAATGCGTTGCCACTACTATATCTGCTACACAACAGATAATTTCAAAACCGACAAATGTAATTAAAAGTAGGCCTCCAGTTATGTCGAGAACGTCATGTGGTTCCTGGAAGGTGAGAGGGCACCTATAGTCAGAACAAAAGAATCCCATGGCACCCATCTGTGACCTCAGTTTTGGAGACAAATCCAGCATCAGAAACCTCCTCAAAAAATCTTCAGTGTATTGGTAAGAGGCAAATTTATAAATTCAGAGATAGTCATCAAAAAACAAAAACAAAACCAGAAAGAAAGAAAAAAACCAAAACAACAACCCAATAAGCCAGCAGTTTGATTATTTACTTTTATTTACTAGAAGGAGGTACCCATATTTGAAAGTGATGGATTCATTTGCTTTACTCAGATACTGGTTAAAAATCAACCTAGGAGGTTACTTCGTCGACATACCTACCAGAGACTAACCCCCACCCCCCACCTCCTCTTTCTTGGCTTCTTGTACTTCTGTTGAGAAGTGGCTGAGGCTTAGCTGGCAGCCAGGCAGGAAGGCAGGCTGATGATCTGATGATCCGTGTGGGGATAAGGGAGCCGGTATTGGAAGCTGATGTGCTGGGTTTGAGTCCTGACTCCTGGCTTCACATAAGTGACTCTGGGACAATAGGCTGTCTTCTCATTTAGTGCCTCAGATGCTTCACTAGGAAGGCAGTTCAGCTCTAAGCAAGAGTTCCCGGTAAGTCTGAAGGACTCAGCCATGGAAGGTACTGTTTTTAATCATCGGATTCCTAGATGTACGTGTTTGTTAGCGAAATGAGCAAAGAGAAGAGATGACACCATATTGCGTTTCTACAGATTGCCTGCCTCGTTTGCTCCCTAGTTACGCACATGTCAGGGTGCTTGGCTGCCTGATGATGGCTGGGGAGGGAATGCTTAGAAAAAACAGATCAAACACAGCCAAGAGTTCTGCTCTGGCTGCAGAAGGGAAAGCAGTCTTCAATGGTGACTTTTCACATCTCATACTTAGCAAAAGGAGGGCTTTTGTTCTCCTCCCCCCCCTCAAAAAAATTACGTTTGATTTTTCTAGAAGCTTTCACAAAGATCCATCCCTTCTGAAGCAAGGCTGAACACCCACATGCTCTCTCTCAATGCTACCCTGCCCCACCCCTACCCCGACTTCTTCCTACCCAATGTTCACTGCTGTATTTTATGTTCAGATATGGCAGCTGCTCACATAGATGGATCCCAGTGGGTCAAAAGAGGCATCGTATCCATAGGAACCAGAAAAGATCCAGGCAGACTCGGCTTTCTAAGCCATGTGTTTGCGATGTGGCCAGACTGGCTAATGAAGGTATTTTGTTCCAGTTATGACACTTAGAAACAGACAAGGTAGAAGCTGCCAGCTTTCATCCAGACACTGGAGTGTAGAAGGATGCCCAGCAGGAGCCACTGGGGTCGCTCACCGTCTTTTAACCAGCTCCCAGAATCCTGCCCCGTGTGCCAGCTCCCAGACAGGCTGGATACACCAGGAAAACTAGAAAGCAAATCCTTGAAATGGAAGCTTTGTTTTCACTTTGACAAACCTTTGACAAACACGTACTACATACCAGCTACTCTGCTAAGTCCTAAAGAAACGCCCAGGCAAATGAGACACAATTCCAACTTTTAGTAAGTTAATAGTGTGGTAGAAAAGACGCATAGGGCTGGTGAGATGGCTCAGTGGGTAAGAGCACCCGACTGCTCTTCCAAAGGTCCAGAGTTCAAATCCCAGCAACCACATGGTGGCTCACAACCATCTGTAACAAGATCTGACTCCCTCTTCTGGAGTGCCTGAAGACAGCTACAGTGTACTTACATATAGTAAATAAATAAATCTAAAAAAAAAAAAAAGAAAAGACACATAGATAAAAATTATGATATGTGATAAATCCAATTTGAAGGTTCAGCAAAGTGTAAAAGGAGTCTTTGATCACTGTTGTTTGTACAAGATGCTTCAGATTTCCCCTACCTGGGGAAGGTCAGGTGAGTATCCAGGCAGATGCACCGGCAAGAAGAAAGGTAGGGAAACAGGAGGAGGTGAAGGGCATGCGACTGTCTGCTGGAAAGTCAGGGTGAAGAGGCTGGGATGGGCCGGACCTTAGAGAGGCCTGAGAACAACGCAAGGGAACTGGAGGCTCAAAGGAATCATGACCGAATCTAAAACAGCTTACAGCGGAAACCACAAACCTGCAGGAAGTCCATCTCACCAGGATATGCTGGTGATTTATGCTGTCATGTCTGTGGTCGGAATGGGTGCTCTGGGGCGTAGGCTGATGAGTGAGGACGAGGAAAAGTAAGGGAAGCCGGGAGGCCCATTCGACAGAGGTTGAAAAGCTGCAAGCCAGCTTTAGTCGACAACGTTGGTGGGGACAGAGGACTAATGAGCAGCTTGGTGAACATAGAGCTGGATCGCAGTCCATATGCAGGATGGACAGAATGCTGCTGGAATGGGCAGTGCTGCTCACCTGCCGAACAAGGAGGTATTGGGAGTGGGTGCTGTGATTCGGATCTCAACTGTTCCCAAAGGTTCCTGTATCGGTTTGGACTCAAGGATGACACTGTTGAGAGAGAGGTGGTGAAACTTTTTCAGAGTTCGAAATCTTCAGGTCATTGGGAACACACCATTGAAGAATCCTGTGGGATCATAATTCTTCCCTCATTATCTTGTGCTTCTTGGCAATAAGCTGAGTGACTTAGATCTGCCATTCGTCCCTGCCACAATGTCCCACTGCCCTGTTATAGTCCAAAGCAATGGAACATTGCAACTTACCATAGCCTAAACCTTCTATAGGGGGAAGTGCAGATTCCCTAATTGGTTCATTATTATGTCAGTAAAGAAGGAAAGAGCCAATTGTTAGGTGAAGGGTAAAGGTGGGATTTCCTGGTTCCAGGAGGGGGGAGATGGGACTTGAGGGAAGAAATAGGGGCTTTTTCAACAGGCTTTGGGAGGGGTAGCATGAACATATAAGGCCTCGGGGCACCTAGGGCATGCAGCCTCCACCGAAGGTGGGGGCCAAGGCGGTTGGTGGGAGCTAGCTGTTAGCTGATAAGATTAGGGCTGGAGATTCTTCGCCCAGCACTTGTGTTATCTGGCTAGTTTTAAAGTAATAAATCTGTCTAGTCATTTTTTTTTTTTCCCCTCAGAGCTAAGATAGGCAGGAGAAAGAGGATGGGGCAGTTGATGGTGGCTTGGTGAAGCTAGCTGGAAGGAAGAATTAGCTGGTGGAAAGCAGATACCTCAAGTTGGGGGTTGGTTGCGCTCCATCCTGGACTAAGCCGTATGGAGAAAAGGGAATCAGGAGAGGTTGGATCGCTGGCTGAGGCACTGGGCAAGGAGGTAGTGTGATTTTTAAAAAAATTCTACACAACCACCTTCAAAATGGTGAGGCGGAACCAGATTCCCCCCCCCCCCTCTTTTCTCCTTTTGTATGTGTGCTCTCTGTGTGTGAGGGTATACTTGCACTGTGTGTGTACCCTGGCAGAGACAAAAGGTCCATGTTGAGGATCTTTCTCTGCTGCTCTCCATCTTACTTTCTGAGACAAGGTCTGTCACTGAACCTAGAGCTTGCTGACTAGGCTAGACCGGCTGGCCAGCATGGCTCAGGGATCATCTTGTGTCTGTCCCCAAGTGTTGTTATTAAAAGTGTTGGGGGCACAACCAGCTTTTTGCTTGGCTGTAGGAATCCAGATGAGGTCCTCCCTTTACCAAAGTTGATTAACTCAAGTATTTTGTTATACTGACAGAAAGCTGACTAATGCCGTGGAGAACCAACCAATCTAGGGACCCAGGAGGGAGGGCGGTAGGGGATATGACTCTCGGCTCCACCCCTCAGCACAATGACTCTTAGCCAGTATTTGATTCCATGGCTCTGAACTGGGCAGGACTAGGGGCTAAGCTCAGCAGGCCTGACTAAGCTTTAAGGTACTTGAAGATACCTCTGTTGCTCTCCCTTGGCTTCCTCATCACCGGCATAAAACACTTTCAGCATTTTTGATTCTTCCTGCAAAAGCCTTCCGTAATGATTTCTCTGCATTCTCTCCTATTTCCCCACATCCTCTTAAAACGCAAAGCCCCAGGCTAAAACCAAACCACGCGTCTTTCTCAAGTAATACTTGTAATTATATATTTTATGTGTGCCGGGCACACTTTATTAAAGATGACTTTAATTCCCACGTTTGACACCTTACAGCTCTTAGATGACTTCTTTTCCTGAGAAATACAGTAACCTTTAAAGCTCATTAATATTTGTCTGCCTACTCAGTGGTCCCTTGCAATGGTGGATGTACCGGCTCCATTGTCAGAGATTAAGAACTTTCTTCTGCTGACTATCTCAAGTATTTTTGTTATACTGACAGGAAGCTGACTATCTGGTGGGTAACCAACCAATCTGGGAACCCAGAACAAGGAAGGGTGGGAATGGATATAATGCTTGATCCCCATCCCTCAGCACAGTGGCTTTTAGCAAGTATTTGACTCAATGGCTACAGATTGGGAAGGATGACCCAGGGCGCTGGTCCTCATACGACCAGGGTGGAGAAACCCGTCTTCTTAGTTCACTTCTGTCATTGAGGGCTTTTGCCCCACATATTCTAATTATGTTGGGAATCTACTTTGATCTATCTAGTACTTAGGTTTTCGGAAACTGTAGCTGGACATCTGTCAGCGATGAATGCCCTGACACAAGGTATGTGGGTGACTTCCTTTAATCGAGGAAGGGTAGAGGAGGAAGAGACTAAAGACAAAGTCAGAATTCGCCATTTGATTTGCCGTCTTCACATGGGAGTTGTCTTAAGCACGTCAAAGTCTAGGAAACGAGCCGAGGAACGAACGGTAGGTAGGTCTGCTGCTTCAAGAAATGCACTGGCAAAGTAAACAGTGCTCCTTGTGGAAACAGATAAGCCTCAGATCTCAGTGAGTGGATGCAACACAGTTTTTTTTTTTTTTCTTGCCACATTACAGGCCAGTGAGGATGGGTGGGGTGGGGGTGGGGAATGCTGAGGGTCGGGGAAGAGGCGTGTCTCTGTTCTGTGCTGTCATTTTAGAGACCATGGGTCCCTTGTTTGGGGTTTGCTCCCTTCTGGTCCACAGAGTCCTTCCCGTTTAACTGGCAGATGAACAGAAAGGGTCTTGAGTGGGACATTTTGGGTCAGGTCCGGAAGAGACTCGTAAGGCCTGGAACACGGTCGGTGGGTTAGAAGTGCTCCCGGGGATGCTGAGGGGGGACGACACATGTGGACCAGATGGGTGCTTTGGAAGGAGAGGGCACGGATGGGTGTTGGTGGTGAGCAGGGGTTTGGATGTTTTGGTTCCCAATGCAGGACTAATTACTCATGAGAATTAGCAGGCAACCTCATGAGGTAATGAGCTGCTTGTCGCTGGAATGTCGGTTGGAGAACAAATTCTTGCCATTTCTGCCTTGCAGTTCTATAATTACAATTTCCCCCAAAGTATAGCTGTTGTGCTTACAGTTTCTCTGTGGTACAGAATGCTTGGTTCATATTACTGTTACCCCTTCTGTGAATGGTCTTATTTCTCTCTCTCCTCTGTCCCCCCCACCCCCGTTTCTCTGTCCCTCTCTATCTTTGTCTCTGTGTCTCTGTCTCTCTGTCCCTCTCTATCTTTGTCTTTCTTTCTCTCTTTTTGTCCACCCCTCCCTTCTCTCTCAGTGATAACAAACTGGGGTACAGATGTTGAGGTGCCCTTGGTGGCCTGCTGGCAGGGTCTAAGGAAGAACCTCTCTGGAGGGAGTTTTGTGTTTGGGAGGATGAATGTGTGACCCATTGCTGGTAGCTATCATTCTGAGGCCAGGAATCTCTCATGAGTCATTTGTACTAGTTCAGGAACAGTAAGAAGGACACAATTACTGTCACAGTAATAGCCAAGGATCCTAATCTTGTCACATTCCAGGAGGCACCAGAGCCCATGGAGAGGACTTTTGTTCTGTATATGAAGAGGCAAGTCATGCAAAAGCTTTGTTCTTAACACAACCCAGCCAATACTGGCACCTTATCAGGCAAACCTTGGCCTCCTAGATCCTTGCTCCAGGCTACTCTGGCCACCAGCCAGAAATGCCAGAATTCCCGTCATGCTTCAGCTATTCAAGTGACCTCATCCAGATCTATGAACATCATGCCTTGTTGGAATCTTCCAGACAAGGAGCAGTGTGAGGCAGGGGACAGAGGATCAGGTTCTGCTCTTGGCTCTGTGTGGTTTGGGGTCTGTGGATGGGCCTTAGGTTTCTCTCATAGAAGCCAAGGAATTTGCATTAGATAAGCAGTTTTCTTGGTCCTGAGAGGGAGACCCAGCACCTTCCAGAGGTCTTCTAGGAACCATACTGGAGACCAGGAATGGTGGTCAGCTCAGCTATGTTTTACATGGATTCCTCTGTGTGTGTGTGTGTGTGTGTGTGTGTGTGTGTGTGTGTGTAGAGGACAGGGGCTGATATTGGATGTTTTTTCCCAATCACTTCTCACCTTATTTCCCCATTTTTCTATTCCTTAACAGCTTTACACTCTATAATTATAATGCAGAAAAGGAATGTAAGTAGCTTTAGCTCCCAGTACCCACGCTCTCTCACTCTTCCTGTTCTTGCCAAAACTCTTCTTCTCAACCACTTCCCTTGCTACCTCCTTGTAATTTTAATTTTGAGACAGGGTCTTTCAGTGAACCTGGAGACTGCTTAGTTGGTGAGACTGGCTGGTGAGTGACTCATAGGAACCCTCCCATCCCTGACTCCCCAATATCAAAGTGACTTTAAAACCACCAGGGAAGATCCTCTCAAATCTCTGAGTCTCTTTCTGTCTTTAAATGTTTGTGTCCTATTAAAACGTGCTTTATGGATTTCATTCTTGAACTTCATATGGGGCCAATGAAGGAAGATACAAAGCTATGAAAAAAAATCACATCCTAAGCCAAAGGTTGGCATCACCTGGCAGTGGGTTCAAGTGCTGCTAAAGTTAATAAGCAATGTACAAGAAGGAGGATTGGTAGGGACCGTGTGAGTCAAGGTTTTGTTGCTGTAACTAACACCCGAGAGAGCAACTTCATAGGAGAGAGCTCTGTTTTGACTCATGGTTTCAGTTTCTGGTGACCCAGAGCATCCTGAGGGAAGGCTGTGGCAGAGCCCAGTTGCCAGCTTCAGGAGAACCAGGAAGCAGAAGTTAGACTGTGGGAGCAGGCATCCTCTGCTTATTCAGTGTGGGTCTCCAACCTCTTGGATGGAGCTTCCTCCTACAGTTAGCTGTGTTTCCCTCCCTCCCTCCACGTCTCTCCATCCCATCAAGCTGTCCAGTGCGAGGGACCGTCACAGTGCCACCCCACAGCGTGTCAGAGTGTGTCAGTTGGAGACCAGGTCCTCAAGGAGGTAACTGTGTGAACAGAGGCTTGTCGAATGGACCCTGATCCAACATAACTGACATTCTGGTGACAAGAAGGAGTGCAGAAGTCCATGGTGTGAAGACCACAGGAAGATCCAGTGAGAGGGCGGCCCTCTGCCAGCAAAGGAGAGAGGCCCTCAGATGGGACCCATCCCGCCCGTATCTCAATCTTGGACTTTGAGCCTCCAGAATCATGAGCGGTTGGATTTCTGTTGTTCATGCCACCCAGCCTGTTGTATTTTGTCATCTCCATCTTAGGGAATGAATTGAGGAGGGTGTGTGTGTGTGTGNGTGTGTGTGTGTGTGTGTGTGTGTGTGTGTGTGTGTGTGTATGTGTTGGTAGAGAATGTGGCACAGCAGAGTAAGCACAGCTTGTCTAAGAAGGGGGGTTGCTCTCTAGTCAACCAGTGGTTTCTGCATGAGACTGCTGCCTCAGGGTTTGCCAGATGTTCTGCATTTTAAAGTGAGGCCAGGTCATTTGGCTTTTATAATGTGAAATCTCTGTTTTTGTGTTTCAACGTGGACAACTAAATTGGAGGGCGGAGTTTGACCTGCAGACCACAAGTTTGTGACTCCAACATGAAGGGAACAGTTGAGAAGTAACCTCATAATGTCGGCTAAAACTAGAGAGGAAACTTTGAGAGACAGAAACAAAGTCAGGAGCCAGGACACCTGGTCAGCTTTCGGGGCCCATCCTGCTGCTCAATTTTGAGCCAGATCTCAGTTTCCATCACGCCAGGGGCCAACTGGTGCCTTCCAAGAAGGGAGACTAGAGACGTCAAGGTGGAGTACCTTCTCCCCTGACTAGTGTTACAGCTACTTTCTTTTTTCTTTTCTTTTTTTTTCTAGGATAAAACATTTTTTTATTAGATATTTTCTTCATTTACATTTCAAATGCTATCCCCTTTCCTAGTTTCCTCTCCAAAAGTCCCCTATGCCCTCCCCTTGCTGGGCATATAATCTTCACAAGACCAAGGGCCTCTCCTCCCATTGATGGCTGACTAGGCCATCCTCTGCTACATATACAACTAGAGACACAAGCTCTGGGGTGGGGTGCTGGTTAGTTCATATTGTTGTTCCTCCTATAGGGTTGCAGACCCCTTTAACTCCTTGGGTACTTTCTCTAGCTCCTTCATTGGGGGTCCTGTGTTCCATCCAAAGATGACTGTGAGCATCCACTTCTGTATTTGCCAGGCACTGGCAGAGCCTCACAAGAGATAGCTATATCAGGGTCCTGTCAGCAAAATCTTGCTGCCATATGTAATAGTGTCTGGGTTTGGTGGTTGTTTATGGGATGGATCCCAGGGTAGGGCAGTCTCTGGATGGTCCTTCCTTCTGTCTCAGCTCTGAACTTTGTAACACCTTCCATGGGTATTTTGTTTCCCATTCTAAGAAAGCACTTACAGCTACTTTCTACCTGAGCATTTGTAGCCACTGGTAACTATGTGATCTTTCTAAAGTTACAAATAAAGAAATTGAATGTAACTATTGATTTAAATATAAAGAAGATGGTAGAATATCCCTATGTCTTAGAAAAGCTGTTTAAACAGGAAAGAGAAGAAACAAGAGACATGAAAATTGATATCATCCATCTTAGTTAGGGTTTTACTGCTATGAGCAGACACCATGGCCAAGGCAACTTTTACAAGGACAACATATAATTGAGACTGGCTTACTATCAAGGCTGGAGTATGGCAGCATCTAGGCAGGCATGGTGCCGGAGGATGTGAGGGTTCTACACCTTGTTGTGAAGGCCAACAGGAGAAGACTGGCTCTCATGTGCTTAGCACGAGGGTTTCATTGCCCACAGTGACATACTTCTTCTAACAAGGCCACACCTCCTATTAGTGCCACTCCCTGGGCCAAGCAGATTCAAACCACCACATCATCCAACATATTGGCAGGAGAGGGTAGAAACTACTTTTTCGTTAGCAGCTCTTCCTATGTTAAGATGCACACTGCTTTGCTGTTGCATGAAGGTTGTTGTTGTGTTGGGTTACTAAGCCCCTTTGTCAAAATGTCCAGGACACAGTGGAACTCCACAATAGACATGGACTACTGCAAATAATTACCGAGCCCTCACCAGGGACCAGGTGCTTTACACACATAGTCATTCCTGCTGTAACAGAGAATAACACATTCCAGAAAAATTCACAGTCTGCAAAACTCAGTGTAAAGGGAGAAAAAAATTAGAACAGGACTTAAGGGGAAAAATGGAACCAAGGTAGACTACTCAAAGCCATGCAATTCTGATTAACCAAAACAATCATGGCTACCTGCGGGATTGCTTGGACCAGCTTGGCAGCAGCAAAGTTGCTAAGAATCTGCCAGGGCAGTATTAAAATACACAAAAGCAACAAGGATGAAAAGCTGGTAAGTTCTTAATTAGACCCTGGCAGGGGCTTGATGGGGCAATGGAAGTGGAGCTGTAGGTGGTGGGGCTGTTGTCAAGGTGAGCAGTGGAAGCTGGCTCACTCCTCCTCACAGCTGCAAAGCCATGAGGCAAGGCGAGGAGTGAACCTGTCTGAAGAAGTTGCCTTGGCTGCTGGTGCGCACGTAAACTTTCTTGCAGCATGACTAGGAAGTTCTTACTGCTGCTGCAGGAAGAACCCCTGAGCCCTTTCCCAGCTACCAAAGCTTGTGATTCCGTTCCCACTGTTTCAGAAAACTCCCCTGTTTTGAAGGTGAGTAAGGCAGTAGAGTGTAAGCTCCCCCAGCCTCAGGTAGGAAAGCCAAGCTGGTTGTGCGTGCTTGTTATCCCAGACAAACAGATCCTGGGCTTTTTTTTTTTTTTTAACTGTTGCTCATTTGGTTTTGTTGTTTGTTTTTAAATGAATGGATGGTGTCCTAAGGAACAACATCTGGTGGTAACCTCTGGCCTCCACATGTATATGCACATATTCACACACACACACACACACACACACACACACACACACACACGGGGGGGGAGGGGAGGGGAGGGGAGAGAGAGAGACAGAGAGAGAGAGAGAGAGAGTCTGGTCTACAGAGTGAGTTCCAGTACAGCCAGGCATATGCAAAGGAAATCCGGTCTACAAACAAACAAGCAAACAAACAACAAAAAGAAAAAAGAAAAAAGAAAGAGAAAGAGAAAAAAAGAAAAGAAAAAAAGAAAACAACAGCCTAACCTAGTGCCTAAGGTGACAATAAACTGCGGTGACTTTAGGAATGCTATTAGGTCATGAGGATAGAGTCCCCCTGAATGCGGTTATTACCCTTATAGAATAGGGCCAAGGGAGCCCATTTGCCCTTTACATCATCTAAGGACATAAGTAAGGGCTACTTCTGAGCCAGGAAGTAGGTGTCACCAGCTGCTAAGTCTGCTGGGGCCTTGGTCTTGCACTTCCCAGTCTGTAGAGCTGTGGGAAATGAACATTCATTGTGTATAAACCACCCAGTGTCTGGTACTTTGTTATGGCAGCTTGGATGGACTAAGATGTCTCTACAAGCAGCCGCAGCATCCCCAAAGACTGTGTGAGAAGACAAGATAGGAGTTCACCTGTGACTTGTTCATACTCTGGCTTTATGTGGCTTGCTTCGGGGGCACATGAAATGAAGGTATTACAGTTGTGGCTGGATGGGGCAGCAGGCTGAGTCCTGCTCTTGTACAGCTGTCAGACATCCTAGTAATTATTTTCAGACTTTAGTGTGGTGCATGGGAGATGGGGCACAATACAAACAAGAACATTGCCCATTTTTATCATGAAAAAAAATAATGCTTGTTTGAGGGCTGTTTAACAGCATTAGAATTGTGGGGCCATGAACAGAATTAATCATGGAAGAAGCCTAACAACTCTAACACCTCTAAATAATTCTAATATTTCCCCATCCTGACCTTGAGCTTTGGAACCAGGCGAGGCTTGAGTTGTAACCAAGCTCTATCATGGATTGTGTGACACTGGAAAAGGTCTTACAGCCTGAACCTCTGTTTTGTCTTCCATATTTCTTACTTCCCCAGGTTCTAGGGAGGACGTGTTATACTAGTAATGCTGAAGTGTTTCAGATACTCACATGCCCCCACTGTGTAGACTAGCTGTGTGGTGTGTCACGATGGTCTTGAGAAACTCCTATGGAATGTGTTGTTCTCAATCTTTCCTTTGCTCCAAAAGATCCAGAAACCAGACAGGAGTCTCCTCTGAGGAAGACAGAAAGGGCAGCCTGCCAGATTCAGCCTTGTTGGAGCCTAGGTCATCGCAGTGGGAAGCTTGTACTGTCCCTAACTCCTTACTCACATACATAGACGACATTGAAGAGTAGGAGACAGGACGACTCTGACAAATGACTCCCAAATTCCAGACTTATGAAGGCACTGACAGCCCTTCTAAGACAGATGGCGAGAACTAAGAATAAGGAGAGTAGCTTTCAGTTTACGTCATTCCTTCACTTTCCCTGTTCTCTCTT
>NC_034600.1:28575805-28617996 GCF_900095145.1 Mus pahari
CCTTCCTCTCTCTCTTTCTTTCTTGCTTTTTATTTTTTTGAGACAGGGTCTCTCTATGTAGTCCTGGTTGTCCTTAAGGCTGTTATGTAAACCATGATGGCCTCAAACTCACAGAGATCCGACTGCCTCTGCTTCCAAGTGCTGGGATTAAAGCCCACCCAGCTTTCTTCCCTGGTTCTGAAAGCCTGTGCCTAGGTCAAACAGAACTTCTGAATGTAGTGGGGAAGAAGGCTGCCTCTCTGTTTCTCCCCCACCATCTGTGCTTCTGCCTAAGCCCCCACTCTGGCTGCTATCTTGTTATTTAAGCCAAGACACCATCACTCAGAGAAGTGATCAGAAGTCATGGGGTGCTAGTAATGGTGTACCGCCTGTGGGCATCTTTGAGGTATTCCCAAATGGTCTAGGAGGACCATTGAAGATGGTGATGGTGACAGCCACTTTATGGCTATGTTATGTTAGACACTTATCACAGGGACTACAATGGGGGATTCTCTGCTGGTCTTGAAGTGTGCTGTGTTTTGAGTGGCTGTGTCTAAAGAACCCAGGAGTCCTTAGATAATCGAGGGGAGCTGTTGATAAGAAAGCAAGGACCTCAGTTCTCCAGCTCTAAGGGACTGAATACTGCCAGCAGCTGCATGGGGGCCCTGCTGCTGTTTACCTGCAGCCTGTGATGCACTGAGCAGAAAGACAAGCTTGGCTGTCCAGGCTTCTGAGCAACTATGAAGAAACAAGAGGTGTGTTGCTGGGAGTTGTTACGTTGGAGATGATTTTCGGGGCAGTAAAACAAAATGAATGTGGTGGGTTTGAGTCTCTGGGATGTAAAGGCTGTGATGGAGATTGAAGGAGAGTCTGGCAGCAGAACATACCGGGATTTGGTTCTTTGAGAAGAGAAACCAGATAGTGGAGGTCAGCTCCAAGGAGACAGGTGTAGAGTCTGTGGGAAGTAGACCGGTTTAAGAGCCAGAGATGTGGGAACCCTGAGATGACTGTAAATCTGCTGAGTGTCAATGTGTGAGTCTCCATGTGAGGCAGAGGGGAGAGGGCTGCAGGAGGCCAGCGTTTCCCAGGAAGCATCCATCTACAAACAACTAACACAACAAACCTACGTCATCTTTACACAGACGGAAAACCCTGAGCAGCTCTGGGCTATAGAGTAGTGTGCAAATAATGCAATCCCATTGAAAGTCTCAGCATAGATTTGTCCCAACTTTAACCACATCTGAGCAATTGAGAAGAACGATGTAAGAAAAGCCAGGATATTTTTGAAAAAGAACAGTAATAAAGGGAATGTTGCCTTATCAGCAAATATAACATGTTGTAAAAACATAATAGTTGTAATTCTGATAGTATTACATCAGGAATGGGTGGGCAGGCAAGTGAATGCCACAACAGAAGTCCAGAATGCAGCCAAAACTCTAGATATGTGTATCCTTGTGTATTTATTTTGGAATATGAAAAGGATTTTAGTCCAGCTAGTGAGAAAAACAACTGACCAGAAGAGTCTATAAGCTTATATTGGACAAAGTGATCAACCTACTGGGGAAACCCCCTAGTTTGCCATGCACACGGTATTTTAACTAATTTGGTATTTAATTATAAAAGATGAAATATGCAGGTTATATAAATTGTGGAGGAGTAATTTTGCTGTCTGCGGGTAAAAATGTGACATTTCTTTTTCTCTTTTTTTTTTTCTTGACCTGGAACTCTCTATGTAGACCAGGCTAGCCTTGAACTCACAGATCTGCCTGTCCCTGCCTCCCAAGTACTGGGATTAAAGACCAGGGTCACCACACCCAGCCCTCTAGGGAAAGCATTTTTAATGCACTAGCCAGATTCCCATTGTTATGATAAAACGCCAGAGCAAATCAGCCCTCAGAAGGCAGGACTTACCGTTGACTCACAGTTTCAGAGAGTTTAACCTATGACCACTGACTCCGCACACGTCGTGGCAGGGAGAGTAGGTTGGGCGGCTCATTTCATGGTGGCATGGAAGCAAAGAGATTAGGGAGGAAAAATTGGAGGTCCCAACATCCTCTCCAAGGTGTGCACCCCGTCCCCCGACTTCATTTCCTCCAAGTAGGCTCCATCTCCTAAAGATTGTACCACTTTCTGACAGTGTCATAGGAGGATGACCAACCCTACAGCACACCGACTTTGGGGACCTTTATGGTGCCCACTACTGAATAAAGTAAGAAACCAAAGCAAAGACTCATGAAGTGTGCAGGATTGCTAGAGTTGGTTACACAAACAACGTGAACTTCTGTGCAATAACAATTCCACAGTTTGAAAAATGAACCAAGAAAAGGACACGTAATGTGAAACACTAGGCGTTGTTAGTCTGGAGATTTTGCAAAGCAATTAGAAAAAAAAATGCAATAAACTAAAAAAAAAAAAAAAAAAAATGAAGCAATTCAAGAGAGAGGCGGCCACAAAATACACCACCCATGTTTTGTCTCACCCTGGGTACTCGTGGTACTTTTTGATCCCAGAAAATATGATTTCTTGGGCTTCCAGGAAAAGGGGTGCTGGCCAGTGTCAAGTTCTTTTCAGAAGATGTATCACACCAAACATCTTTCCGCCGCTGGTGGAATCAGATTTAATAAGGCTGACAAGATTAGCTTTTAGTTGTTGCACGCAGAGATTGAGTTTCCATTGTTTCTGAACTGAGTTTGTGTTGTGTTTTCCTTCATGCAGCAGCTCGTCTGAGTTCAAGAGAGAAAGATATGGTGGCCAAGCACGAGGTGCTCCACAAAGGCCATGGGGGATTAGAAGCATGGGGTTGGAGTGGTAGTGACTCCCCAGTGGGAACCTAGAGAGCTGGGTGGAGAGACTGTGGAGTTCAGAGTCAGAGTCTCCATGAGATAAGCACAGGTAGGCCATTGCCCACCATTGCATGGCCGGCCAGGCTGCCAGGGCAGAGGCACAAGTGCAGAAACGTGCCTGTTTGCTTTTTAATATTTCCCGCAACACTTCTTATAAGAACATTCACAGTGTTTGGAAAGATATAAAAACCTACATGAAAAATACCTTGATCTGGCCCTTCAGAGGTAACTTCTATTTTCTTTGTGTGAGAATGGGCACACATTAACATACATACACTCTTGTGAGTTCACATATGAACTTAAATTGTTACAAGAGTGAGTTCATACACTTTCTCCAGTGTAACCATGCATCATGGATATCTTTCCATGTAAATAAATGCAGGTCTACGTCATCATTTAAATGGTTACATATTTTCTTAAAGTGAATGAATTGTTATTAATTTAACCAGCCTCCTACTGATCGAAGCTTAGAATTTTTCTTTTACCATTATAAAGAGCTCTGTAATTGATTCAGCATGCGTAGCTTTGGCTATGCATCTGGTTGTTTCCTAAGAAGTTCCTAGAACCGAGATGATTAGTCAGTTGTCCTAAGGGAAGAAAGAGCCAGACGAAAGGAGGTGACGCAATAGCAGCTGTAACCTTCAGAGAAGAGATACCAAGTTATCACAGTTACTATCACCCAAGCCTGTCGCCAGGTCAGCCCAGTGGGCGCCTGCAGAAATGAGGTTTACGTAGCAGGGTTTCCAGACCCTCCAACAGTGTGGCTTTGCAGGGGAGAGATGCTGTTCCTTCCTGCTCTGAGCCAAAGCACGGAGGATGGTGACAATCCGGGGCAGCTGTAGCCCTGGTATGTATGTACGGACATGTTTGAATGTACCTTTGAGAATTCCATGGGGAGTCCCAGAAGCAAGGGGCAGGGGGATTTTCAGGTGGCTGGCAGAGATGCGTCAAGGAAGCCTGAGTCACTGCTCCTCTGTGATCCTATCTCTAGCCAGTGGCAGGTGAGCCCTGGAGAGATTCAGGTGATGATGGTGTATGGGGATAAGGAGCTCTGTACGCCTAATGCCTAACACAATCCTAATTATGCACTGCACTTTGAAGCACATACAGCAGTCTTGCCCTTCTATGGTTTCATACTCCAAGGACTATATTGCAGGGCTGTTTTATAGTCTAGGGATGGGGCCTTCCTCCCTTCCTTCCATACGCACACAGCCAAGGCAATGCTCTTGAGTTCTCTTGACAGCCGTTTGCTAACTCTACCATATATGATGCAGATTTAAAATCCTTCCACCTCTTTTAGTTAAAGTCAGCTATGTAGTTAGCTTTCTCAAATGCTGCCTTGAAGCAATTGATGATATATAGAGAGTGTGTCTGTTATATTTATTCCTACCTCTCAAATAGTCTTACCTCTTACATCTTGTGGGTTAAAATGGTGGCCTGCGTCTGGCCCAGGGCTTGGGCCACTGGGAGAGGCAGGACTAGGAAAGTTTGAGTGTGCACATCCCATGCGGGCGTTGGGCTGTGAGAAGCCGCAGAAACCTCCTCCGGGGGTGGGGAGGCACAGTCTGAGGTCCCCGTGGACGAGCCGGAGTTGGCTTGGGTTTCCTGGCCCACACGGGAGGCCAAGACAGGTTCTCACGCTCCTGGACGTCTTAGACACCACTGGATATCCGAGGAAGAGTTGGGAAAAGAGTAGGGGCCCGAGGGGCTGGCTCTGGCCCGGGGCCGAAGGGAAAAGGGCTGGAGGGGAAGCTCTGGCTTGTTCCCTCGGGGAGGAGAGGGTCCTAGGCTTGGTTGGGCGGGAAGCTTGGCTTGGTGGAGACTGTGGTGGAGAGCGCAGAGAGGCCTCCTGTGTGAGATTAGACACGGTTCTTTAGAGAAACCTGCTCCATTGCTCCAGCATGGTGGGTCGCGATGAGAAGAGGCAGTCCATGGTTTTAAATCATTTATTGTCATGGCAGAAAGTCGTGATGAGTGAAACCTTATCCCCTTTCTCAGGGCGAACCTGAGGTTAAATACCTATTGCAGGGAGGAATGTCTGGGAGGGGAAGTTTAATTGGCTAAATCCTTTAGTCCTTTAGTATCTCATTAAAATGGAGATCTGTAGTGACCTGTAGTCACACCCTCTACCCTTGGAGGAGCTTGGGTGTCGCCCTACGTGACTGATGGCCACAGAATTATAGAGAGCTGAGGCCTTGGGATAGGAGCCTGGTGCCAAGGAGCATAGCAGGCAAATGCCTTCTGTCCCTTGCAGTTCACTGCTGGGTCTCGGAGGTTTAAACCTAGCTCGACCAGAAAACAGGCTGCCTTTCATGGTTCCACAACATAGTACATCCCCACAGCTAAAATAAACAAGGGAGTGAACATGGAAGAATGATAGAAACCCAGGTACAGCTTGTGGGCTGTACCCGCCTCTACCCCAGTCCCTCTGCTTTACCAAAATGAGTACAATCTACTCAGGAGTTCAGTAGAGACTCATTGTTCCTCTCCCTCTTCCAGGGATGAAAATCAGGTCTATGCCTAGGCAGAGCCAGCCACAAGGATTTTGTAAGCTTATATTCTGTGAGCTGGAAGCTAGGTGGGTGACCCTGTTCTGGAGAGCAAGATTAGGAGGCAGTCTTTTGAGATGGACAAAGATTTCCAAGTAGAAATGACAACTTCTTCTTCTGAGAAATCACATTTCTTCTGTCTTTCTTCCACCTAGAACTGGGGAGGAGGGATCTGAGAATCCAGGAACCACACAGGGATGCTAAAATGACCATCTAGCAAAATGAGGCAAGACTGACTCTGAGGGCATTGGGGAGAAGGGCAATGCCTATCTCTATAATTACTGCTAAATAAAGAAGAAGAAAAAGAAAGAATTCTTAGTTGTTGTTGTTGTTGTTGTTGTTTTTTAAAGCTATACTCAGTAGTTTTTGTTTTGTTTTGTTTTGTTTTGTTTGTTTTTCTGTTACTTCTAACCAGAAGCATCACATGACAGAGCAAGGAGAATCTGAATCGCCATCGCCAGGACCACAAACCCTGAAGACATTTTGCTTGTGCTTAGATCTAAGCCTTCCCACTCAGTGTTTCTGTAACCGACAGAATTAGCTTCCTCCTCCTCTGTTTCTCTATCTGTGAACCGGAAGTGGTGGCGGGATCTGGTTCCCGGGCTTCTCAAAGTGACATCGCAGTTCCCCTACAGCGTCCGTGTACAGCAGGACGGAACTGGATACTTTTTAGTGAGCAAATCTGAGAAAGCAGAAGAGACTTCACCCGGGCGGTAGACTTAACTCGGCTCCAAGGACCAGAAGCCCCGCCCTCGCATCATAGTAACTGTTCTGAGCAAGTTTGAGTTTCTTCGTGTGGCCACCTTTTCGCAATGGCATCGGAAGATTTGTTCTTTCTCCTCTTGTCCGATTTCCCTCGGCATTCTCATCTTTGCTTGCACCATTCGAAGGCTTTTCTAGCCCAGAGTTCTAAACTGGGAGCCAACACAGACTCTTCTGCCTCAAGTCCCTTGGCTCTGATATTTTGTAACAACAAAAAGACCGGAAACTCATGCAATCTCTTTCCTCGACCCTGGAAGAATTTCATGACTGATGGAGTTTACATTTTTGCCTCCCCACCCCACCCCCTGGCCCTCCCCTCCCCACCTCTTCTTGGTGAAGAAAGTTGATCAACAATTAATTAGTTAATTCTCATACCTGTCAGGAGAAACACATTCCAGTCTTAGGTCTTCTGTTGTTTGTAGTCTTCACATCAGGGTGTGAGGTCACCCCGGAGCTTTCTACCTTATAGAGTGCTTTAAGGTAATCTGGCTCATAATTGAGCTGAAAACTCAGAGGACTTCTGACTTTGCTGATGGGCAGGTACTGGAGACAAGGAGGCAAAGGGGTCCATTTGCTGATTTGCTAGGACCGATGCAACCTGACGTTAAAGATGACGTGTTTATTGCTGAGTAGCTCTAAGGCACTGGGAGTGGTACAGAAAGAGGCACATTCAGAGTTCTACCTAGGACTGTCTCCCTCTTGACTCAGAGGAACAGGAGGTAAGAATGTGGGAGTATGCAGAGACCAGCTCCTCTAGGCTGCCGATCACAGTGTGCACGTTGTTTGCCTTAAGGAGCAACAAGGATTTATTAACCCCGCGCCCCCCCCCCCGCCCCCTGACAGGGAGCATGACACTGGATTAAGAACTCGGATTATGTTTAGGCTCCAACTGTGGAATTCAACATTATACTCTCGCTCGAGGTTACAGAACATACACAGTAACAGCCTTCTCTTTAGATCCACGCATGGCCCCTTTCTACTTCCTCATTCCCTGAAGCTCTGATGATGTCTAAGGATGAATCATTTTGGTGAGCTAACTTCCAATGAGATGAACTGCAGAAGAATAATTCCAATATAGAGAAATACATCAGTTTGAAATTCAGAAGCCTGAGACCAGACGGACATAAACAGAATCCTAGAGTGTGACACTCAAGCTAATTCAGTGGTAACATTGACTTGGGAAGCCACTTCTCAACTTGAACATGGGCTGGTGTCCCTAGAAGGGCTTGGTTGCCAAAACCCCTTCACTTGGAGTGATAATAATTCAGTCTGGCCTCACCAGGAGCTAACAACTGAATTGTATTGAGACCAAGAGTTGGCAGTGCCAACATGTCCCAGGTGATGCTGATGATATTGGTATGGGTACCACAGCTTGAGATGTGCTGACTTAAAGGACTCTGGTCCTTTATAAGTAAGGAAAGCAGGATGCAGCAATGGGAGTGTTGTCTAAGGCAACAGTGAGAAACTGTGATTGAATTTAAAGTCAATATTCTTTCCATTCTAACTGTGACTCTATTATTACTCCTAACAAAAGATTGAGTGCACCCACGCCAATTCATTTACTTGAGAACAAAGAGACACCAACCCCTCCACCCACCTAACTTTGACTTCTTACTCGGAGGCTAGTGACATCAAGGAGTCATGTGACTTTTCTTGCTTCAGCTTCTGCAAAATTATGATTAAGATTATGATGATGAAGATGATGATGGTTCGAGAACTCAGGTTGAATTCAACGCTTCCTTAATATTTTAAATATTCAAACCTTTCTTTTTCTTGATGCTGTGGACTTGTATGTGATGGTGGTGGTGGGGATGATGATGGTGACAGTGATGATGATAATATAAACCAATCCTACCTCACAGATTGGTTGTAAGGATTTCCATATAAGTATTATAGATGTATGAGTACATGCCATATATGTGCAAAGTTTTTAAATTGTACTTTATATTAATAATATTTATTACTATTAAATATTATTTCAAACTGTTTCATTGGCATTTTGTATTCATAAAATTTTATCCTGTTTAACTGGTTGATACCAGGATAATCTCAGTAACTCAGAGAGAACCAATTCAGAATGTGGTTAATCATATAGCCACAGAAGTTTAAAAGAAGGTGGGATTTTCTAAATTATCCCTTCCAACTTTCTACGCAAAGGAGTGGAGAAGCCATGAGAGGGTTAGGCCAGGTGTCCAAGCTGTAATGGCTGACAAATCACACCACCAGTTCTAGAACTCAGTTGAATTCATTGCTTCCTTAATATTTTCAAACCTTTCTTTTTCTTGATGCTGTGGACTGAAGCTGTGGGCTTGTGCATGCTGGGTAAGTGCTCTTTTGACAAACTCTGTTCAATTCTTCCAGATACATGATTCAAATGTTCTCTGCGTTTATGCCACTTCCTATTACTAGGAATTCAGCTGAACTATATATGTAAAATACAGTTCATCCACGGTTTGATATCTTTTTCTGTTTCTTCTGATAGCCTTTGCTATTCTCATTTCCTCATGAGACACAATGAAATGACTTAATTCGCATTAAGTTTCACAGATACTCATTGTGTGTGAATGGACACCTCCTCCCATACACACACCTGCCAGTCTAAAACTGCTCCCCCAAACTCTTTCTTGTCATGACACGAGTCAAAGCCATTGGAGGCAAATTACGGTTCACGTTGTAAGTTGGGACTCATTTAAAGAATCTAAATTCCAGTTTGGACAGCAAAAGGTTAATGGTGCATAGGAAAAAAAAATCCCAGCAGCCTACAAATCTAAGCATAATTATGTATGAACATGAGGCTTTTATTGCTGTCAAAATTAATCACTTTTCAACTTCCAGCTGTTAAAACCCTTCTGGAGACTCTCCAAGAAATTCCCCTACAGTTACTCTTCCTTCAATTAAACTCTGTGCAGTTCACAGGCCCCTGTTACATAAGCAGCAATTTAAATATGGACTTATTGGGTCTTCCAGTTTTTCTCCTTCCCTCCCTTCTTGCCTCCCTCACTCCTTCTCTGACTTTCCTGTCTTTGCTTAACACCATAAAATGACAAAGCATGACGTTTTCTTCTGACCCCTTTAGCACAGCTCTTCATCGTATTGTCTAAGAAGCAGGCTGTGTGAGGTTAACGCATCCGTGTTCCTTCCAATGCGCTCTAGGTGTGTTAAGTGACTAGCAATCAGTTTTGTTAGCCATTTCCTTAGGCTGTCCTCTGAGGTGTGTAAATGTTATATGGCTACTCTCTTTCTCACCCCACTATTCTTCTCCCCCTCACCCCATAAACTTTACAGGAAACGTAGTTTACAAATCTTCCCTAATGGGCTTAGTCTGGATTTTCTACATCGTTTTGCTCTGGAGTGACGGTCACCCCACTCCTCTTGTAGGACTGGGTCTTCCTATGCTGCGAAGGCTGCTCTTGACTGGGTGGGCTCAAGGAGATCCTTCCCCCTCAGCTTCACTACACACGCAGTTCATCATGGTGAGGGTGCGCGCAGCCATCTGAGGTGTCTGAAGCCTTCCAGTTGCCCCGGAAGAGCTTGTGGTCCCTTTCTTCCATTCTGAAAAAAAGTATGCTTGGAAATGAGTTGAGTCTGGGAGCGCGGATGCCCAGGGGGCATGCGTATAAATCCTCAATGAGATTCACAAATTGCTGCAGCATGTTATTATTTGGGCTTATGAATGGAGATCAGCCCACATCTCTGCCCTTGCCTGGGACAGAGTGAGCGCTTGCATGTGGATAGCACACTGGGTGTCTGCTGGCTTTTTTTTTTTTTTTTTTTTTGGTAGAATTCTGAGAGAATTCTTTATATTCTTTTTTTGTTTTGTTTTGTTTTGTTTTTCGAGACAGGGTTTCTCTGTGTAGCCCTGGTTGTCCTGGAACTCACTCTGTAGACCAGGCTGGCCTCCAGTCTTTATATTCTTTCTCAGTGCTCTGTGGAGATGAATGAGGATAACAGCTTTACTTCACAAAGATGGCACATTTTTATTATTTATTTAGTTAGGTTTTTGTCTTATTTTGAGACAGGTTTTTCTCTATGTAGCCCTGGCTGTCTTGGAACTTGCATTGTAGACCAGGCTGGCCTCGAATTCAAAGACAGCCCTGCTCCTGCCTGTGCTGGGATTAAAAGGGTGAGCCATCACACCAGCTTGGGGATGGGGAATTTTAATCCTTCTCTTCCTCTCCCATGACATTAGGGCACAGGTGCTACTACCCCCGAGTCAGCGAGGTCAGCTTCATTTTCCTGAGCTGTCACTCATTCTGAAGGGGTCTGCCCTCCTGTGTCCGGTATGCAAAGCATCTTTCCTGGCCACTCCAGTAATCTCTGCAGCTTCAGCTTCATCAACTCTACTTCATGCTGTTCCGTAAGTATGTGTGCAAGTGCTATAGGGGACAGACGCCTGTCGTTTGAAGTCTCTGCCATGTCTGCTGTCATCCTCCTCTTTCCTGCAAAATTAATGTTCTTCCAGATGCAAATGTCTTACCGAGCCTCTCTACCTGTTACTGGCATATGGCAGAAGAGCTGAACCCGGGCAGGGGGCATGAAGACATCTTCGAGGAAGAGAGAAGGGATATTTTGTCTGAAAAACAGAAGGATTCAACAAACACCTGTGTTCCGTGTTGTTCTAAATATGCAGTTTTGTGCTGATGTGTGTTTATGTGGTCAGGAGGAGAGACAGCATCCAGAGGGGAATCTATATCCCATTATCCCCACCCAGACTCTAACCGACATATCCCAGAAGCCCCAAGCCAGTGCTAATTTGGGACACTGAATGGATTCCTTGTGCAATCAAAGTCTATCTGGTCCAGAGGACAGGGAGGAAGCTGTGTGAGTTGAGTACAGTACGTCCCTGTGGGTGGTTTCCAGGCTACCTAGCCACCAACAGCCTGCTGACCCTACCACACTCACGCTCACATTCAGCGTTTGCACAGAGAAGGGGCAGATTCATAAGTCACCGCCAGATTCTGTCTCCCTCAGAGCTTGGACAGTGCAAAGAAGTGTGCCAGCCTGCTTGCTTCCTTCCTAAGCCGGCTGCTTAGTTTCTCATGTGGCTGAGTTGATTTTCTCCATCAGGCTAATTTGGATTAAATTTTCCCGAAGCCTAGAGTAGACAGAGTTGAGATTAAAAATGGTTCTGACTTTTGACAACCGAAGGCCAAGAACCTTCCAGGCTCTTACAGCTTGGGAAGCTGTAGACAGGGCCGAGGAACAGGCCTGAGGTCATGTTTGGGTCAGACAGGAAGGGCTGAGGGTAAAGTATTTTACCCTACTATCTGGTACTTAATATGCCTCCTAATTGCAGGACATTCCTTAGACATCGCCGCACACGTAATTTCTGCTAATTGGCTTATGTAACACATGCATGAATATTACTTCTCACTGTAAGTTAACTCTGAGCATTTCCTGTGCTTCTTACCCTAGTTCCATACTCTGTGGGTGGTTTGGCCCCGGTTTGGTGTTCCCTAGACCTTTCGATTCTGATTTTTAACTCCAAGCATTTCTCCAAATTCTACGCAGTGTAAATGAGAAAAAAAAAAAAAAAAAAAACAAAAAACAAATAGATAGATACGCGATCAACAGGTTGGAGAGGAGAAGTTTTGTTTGGAGTGAGAATCTCTGTGCACTTAGCAAAAAACAGTTATACTAATTTATATTTCTCATATTCCATCTGTTTTCTGGTTTAAAACGTCTTGGATGGCCTCAGACTCTGTATATGTAATATTTTCCATTTACAAAAATGTCCTGCGTCACCCAGCAGCCCCCCCAACCCCCGCGCCCCGCTTTTTTTTTTTTTTTTTTTTTTTTAAGAGAGCTTTTGAAAACTGATACTGGCTAGTCTGGTGTTTCCAAAGCCCAGTTGTCTGTGATTTGGTTCTTGATCTTATAGGCAGAGCCTGACACGAGCATGGAGAGAGACTTTGAGGACTGAGATGTCTGTATTGTGGACTCAGTGCAAGTTCTACCCACAAACCGGGAGCTTAGAGCCGCTGAGCTTTGCAGTGGCATTCATGCATTATCCAGAAAATTCCTCCTGAGCCTCCATCTTTCTACCACCGCCCCCCCAGTTATGCTTTAATGCAAGCTGCCTACATGCCTTCATGGAACTGCTAATTGCTTTGGAGCCATAGAAGCATGGATGTTTATAAACTCTTTTTTTTTTTTCCCCCTCCTTCCTTACTCGGTTACAAAAGGATGGCGTAGGAATGGATGAAAATTGATGATGGCAGGAAAATGTCATGCAAGCAACGGAAGTCTCTGGGATTCCTGGAGGCGAGGGGGACGGATGTAGAGAGCGGCAGGGTGGAGGTGAGGAGGTGGGGGTTCTGTCTGAGGACATGGCACTTTAGGGGGTGGTTGTGGAGGTGGGACTGGGGGCAGTGGAGGTGAGAAGGTGACTTCTCAGAGGACTTGGCAGGTCTGCTTGTTTTCTTGCCAGCAGCTGGGCAGTTCACTTTTGTTGACAGTATTGGGAAAAGAGGGGAAGGATGCCACAGAGGAGGGGAGGAAGGGGGGCTCATCGATTCCAGCTTCACTGCCTGGATTTTCACGGGATAAATAGGACTGTTTGGAAGGCTAACTTGCAGGCCCCTTTCATGGTAATAAACATTGTTTAGAAGACAACTGAAAGTTCTTCGTCTTAAGACATGAGTAAGAATTCCTGTCTTGCCTCTTTGAGCATAGCACTATTATTTAGTTTACATTCTACCCTGCAAAACTGTCTCCTATGAACATGATGATGTCTTACATTTGCATGCTACTCTCTAGCCGAATTTCATGGACGTTGTTTCTCTGTTGAAGAGAAATCATCTTTATGTTATTGATGCAGGCGTAGGAATTAAGAGAAAAGCAATTTCTATGGGAAACACATCAAGATGTGAATAGGAAGGCCCAGAGCCAGGTAAAAGGCTTGTGGCTATAAATAGCACCCGTCAGTTTAAGATACTCCTGACTTGCCTGGTAGATTTTTCTGCACACACCTAGGAAGGAGCCTGCATGTGTTTTATTGGAGAAGTCTCACCTTCTGGAAGCAGCCCTTGCCCCAGAAGCGCTCTACTGCGTCAAAGCTGCTTGAAGCCACGCTTAAGGTGTCTACGCAGGCCTTGACTGGGCTCTACGGAAAGACCATCCAGTCATTACTATCGTCTCCTTGCCAGTGTAGCCTAGGGAAGGGCTCAAAGATAGAGCTTACTGCCAAAAAGCAGCTTGGCTCCATTTGGGGGACTTTCAGTACTTCTGTATTACTGGCTGACATTCTGAAAGAGCCAGAGACAGACAGGTTTGATGAGCCATGGAAGACATAAAGAACCTCAGGTTTGGTGTCTGTGTGGGGATGTCACTTTCTGTGCGTTTGACTACAGTGTGGAGCTCATTGTGGGGTTGCTGCTTCTCCAGCCTCTTAGGAAAGGTGACTCTCCTTGACTGTGTAGGGTCAACACTATCCTTACTTGAGCTTGACATACTCATGACTTTGTTGTTCCCTCCCGGTCAATTGCCAGAGTTTAATAGAATGCCCTAGAACAGATACTCCTTCTCAGTTGTGATGGGTGATGCTGATTTCCTACTTTTTTAAGTTCTCGAATTGCTTAGGATAGCAAACTTCTGGCATGTCTGTGAGGTATTTTTCTAGTCTGCATTAATCAAGGTAGAAACACCCACTTCAAATGTGGGCGGCACCATCCACGGGGAAGTGAGCGGGAGAGCGAGCGGAACACGAGCACTCACTCACCTCTCTGTTTCTCGACTCTGGATGGGATGTGACTCATGCCGCCAACGGGGCGGAGTAGGATGGTGTGACATTCTGTGCTGCTACTCAAAATGATACGTAGCTGAAAACTTGAGAACTACTTATTTATAGACCCTTTCGTTGAAACATCTGAGAGGGTAGTTAGTCACAGGTGACGCAACCTGTCAGAATGGAGAGCTCAGACGAGAAGGAGAATTACCCGGTATGAGTATCAGGTCCGGAGGACTCAACCCTCATGAATGGAATTAATGTCTATTTGGATAGGTAAAAATTTGGGGGAAGTTTCAGGTTCATAAGTTCTTCATCCAGGGTCCTTTCAGTAGATAGGTGAGGGACTATCTGGAACAGGCAAAGGCCCTTAATGTCATCGGGCATCATCATGTCAGTGTTTCTAAAACCTTACCTCTTAACCTCTCCTCACCTTTTTACTAGCTGCTGGTCCTGTGATCCTCCCAGGACAGTAAAGCCACACAGAGCAGCAAGGGCAGCCTTTATGTTGCTGGAGATATCCCGTGGGTGTGGATGACTTGCTCCCTCTGATTTACTTACTTTGAGCCCCAAACACAGTCTAAGTGATGTATATAACCGTGAGGCCGGGGCTCCTGCCAAGCAGAGGCAGTATGCAATACACAAAAGCTGGAAGCCCCCTGCTTCTGTGACACTTCCAGCTGGAAGATGAATCCGAGCCACACATTCCAGCTCCGCTTGGGTAGCAGGGAAATATGCAAGCTGCAATCATCGAGGTATGCTCACTACAGCTAAAGTGAAGCTGCGGAGCCGCCGGTGCCACATGCCGCGTGGGCTGCCAGCGAGCATTTTTTCCAAGGACCGATTATTGGGAAATTCAGCTTCTCCTCCTCTCGCTCCCCAACCATTCATGAAAAGGTTGCTATGTGCCAGGAAGCCCGACTATTTCAGTAAGTCATTAAGCCATCCAAGCACAGGTGTGGGACGAGGTCAGCCCTTGAGCTGTGATTTAATACTTAAAGGTTTGTGGATGGTATCTTTTACATTAGTGCCTACATGTTAGAAGGGTCCCTAGAGCGGGGTGAACACTTCCTCCAGTTAGATCGGGAGGCTTTTTCTCAAAAGTGCTCAGTGTGGACCAAAAGTTACATAAGCTCTTTGCCTTAAAGGTTATCCAGTTGGTCTTTCACTTAAGTTCAGGCTTAAAGAACAAAAATAGCTTTCTGGTTTTGTCTCCTTCTGGACCAGTGGCCATCTGCTTGCCGTTTAATATCACCAGCTCATGACTTTTCAAGGAATTGCTCAGGACTTCATGGTATAGGTGAATGACATAAAGTATGTCTTTATAGGCAGGAGATGAGCATCTCATGAAGAAAAGAGACTCCCCTGATGGACCATTCTAAGCTACTGTCAGAAGCAGGATCTATAGAACTTACGGACATGATTGTAACAATTATCAGACATTGGCCTCTTACGTCATGGTGATCTTTTAGTATTTTGGTTTTCTTCTGTCCTTTCATAGAGGAACCTCATTTTTAGCTTCTATTGAAGATATAACAGCATCTCATAGTATTTTCTCATTACTTGGGGCTGCAAATCATTTCAAAGCTGTCTTTCTCCTTGATCTTCTGTATATTTCTCTTGAGTACTGTGACCTCTCCCAAGGGCATCCCTGTGGTTTGCTGGTACCAGTCCTTAGGTTGTGTTCTCTCTGGATTTTAGGGCCTAGGGAAGTGTGGAATCCAAGTGACTGGTGTTCTTCTACAGAAGAGCTTTTTTGTTGGCTCTTACTTGGGAGGACAATGGGGAAGGGCCAGGACCATCCTGTTCTTTGCTGGGTGTGACCTTCCCTGCTCTGCTTCAGGGTTCCATGCTGAAGCCACCTCTAGCCATCTTGGAGTGGGACTCCTTTTTACATTTGGCGATTTCAATATCATTTTTACATGAGTTTTGAGTTTCAGCCCTAAATCTATGTGGTGTGACAGAGGGAACCTCTGCACAAAGGCCTGTTAATGTGCAACCTCGTCACGCTGCCATTGGTTAGATCCACAGTTCACCCTAGACACTGAACCTTGCCTGCATGTGTGCTAGTGCCACCACCAGCATCAGCATCACTGTGCACCAGCATCCGCATCACTGTATACCAGCATCAGCATCATTGTGTATCAGCATCAGCATCACTGTGTACCAGCATTAGCATCACTGTGTGTCAGCATCAGCATCACTGTCCACAGCTCAACTTCCATATGTCAATAGCCAGATCAGTCCAAAAGAGTCTTGCCTGTGTGTATTTTCTCCCACTCCACCCTTCCACTCTGGTTTAAGCCTTCCCACCTGCTACTGTGTACTGTGTGGTTGCTGGCTTTGGGAACTCCCAAACTTTCCCTCTGCATTTCATGTTTCTGTTGGCCTGACAAGTCTCTCTTTTTAAAAAAATACATGTTTATTTTATGTGTATGAATGTTTTGTCTGTGTGCCTGGTATGTGCCTGGTGCCCATGAATCCCAGAAGAGGGTATTGGATCCCCTGGAAGTGGAGTTAATTACAGATGGTTGTGAGCCTTCATGTGGGTTCTGGGAATTGAACCCAGGTCTTTTGGAACCCAGTGAACTTAATGGTTGAGCTATCTTTCCAGCTCCTTAAGGGCCTGAGAGAGGTTCCAGAGCCCTTAAATTCCCCAGTGGCTCACCTTTGTTATTCTGACAAGTTTCAGCTTCAGCTTGCCATTCTGGGAAACGCAGGACCCTATAATCCACCCACCTTCCGGGATAAACACATGACTTTACCCCTGAAAGCAGTGCTTAAGGCACTGCACGATTCTCCACTTCCAAATGTGATCTGTATTTTCTGCCCACCCACCTCTTTGCTTAGTCATTCATTGTATTTCTTACTCTGTGCTGAGCCTGCGCTCTCTCTCCGTCTCCTTTCTTTTTGCTTTTCTCTTCTCATCTCTTTTTTTCTGTCAGTTTTATGCATCTTTGAAAATTTTACTGAATGCAACCTTTTTACGAGTCTTGGATGCAATGTCCTTTCTTCGAGCCTTGAAAGCTGAATCATCTATTTAGTGCACTGTGGCAAATGATGGTGTTTATCTGCTACAAGCTTCAATGGGCAGCGTACAGACAACATAGAGTTGGCTTCATACTAGGGATTGAGCATTTATTGGTGGAAAAAATAAATCAATATGTGGAATATTGTGAAGTCAAGTCCTCTTCCTATACTAAACTTCTCTAAATGTGCAAGACTTACAGTATAGTCGTTTCATTCTAGATATTCTCTGAGTGTTGCCAGAAAGTTTAGGGGCAAAGAGGGAGCAATCAACTATAATGGCTGTGAGTGGAAACCACAGGCACTGAGCAGCTTAATGTGAAAAGACAAGTTCTGTAGAATCTTCAGAAAGGCATCAATCATAGGATGACGGGAGAAAGTGAAGAGATGCTGGAGTAGGAGTCAGATGCTGGAGTGAAAGAGAAAGCCTCTTAGAATTGGTTTTCCAAAGCCTGAGCCTGAGTCACAGTTAGCACACCTAGGAAAGGTGTACAAGAAGATTTCTTTACTTATTGTAGGACTTAGGCAATTGGAGTGCGCACATGTGTGTGTGTGTGTGTGTGTGTGTGTGTATGTGTGTTGTGAGGGTGTGAGTGGGGGTCGGTATTATAGACTTACCTTGTTTGGACTGGTGATGGTGCCTGCTATTGTTCTCCATACATGATACTGTCCTCCCTCTGGGTGCTATGCGACTGCTTGCAGCTCCCAGAGAGAATATTACGAACACCACTGATTATGTTCCTTCTCAGGTAACGTTTTTCTGCTGTAAAATATCCTGGCTGAGTCATGTCTAAATGACCAAAGTGCAATGTGGTCATTGCGATAATTCTGAAACACAACACTAGCACCTTAACTTCTCTCTTGGCTTTTTGCAGTATCAGAGTTCCAAAATGATTCAGTATGACAAATGCTTATTGAAGGCAATGTAGAACCACCATGTTTGCCACATGAGGTGATAGGTCTCTAATTGTCCTCAGGAGAGAAAGCACGCAGACATGTACAGAATGCTGGGCAGGTCTCAGGCTTCAGTCCTAATGACACAGGAAAGGAAAGCCAATAGACTTGGGTCCAGCATATAGCCACTGTGGGCTTAATCTCTTTGTCGAAAGAATCCTAAGATCCTTCAAGTTGCAGACTTTTCAATTGTAGAATGTCTTCCTTCTGGAGGGAAATATGTCACATGAGCTCCATCACCTGTAATTCTGTCTTCACATTTGCTGTTTCATCTTACAAGATAGTCATGGTCTCTCGATAGTAGGCCTCTACCTACTGATAGTCAGGAGCATGAGAAGGAACCCCAGGGTTGGAGGAGGAAGGCCTGCCTACGTTCCAGGGCAACGTCTTCATCTCCTCAGAAAATAAAAATGCTTTTCCAAGAGCTCTCTGATGGCACTGGCCAGCCAGAATGAGGTCATGGATATCCTCAGGTACGAGGAAGTTGGCATTTTTCAGCTTCCGTGATAACGTGTAAGAAAGAAGGGGCAAAGAGTGATTTGGGATCAGCCAGCAAACAGGCTTCCTTACTGGCTGTGGTCGCTCAGGATGTAACCCAGGAAGGGTGGTTAATGAGTTAACTCCTGGGTCACAGCCAGGCCTAAAGAGCGCTGGATAACTGTTGGCTATCATTCAATAGGAAGCCACCTATTCTTCACCCCTGATTCGGCTCTACCCTCTACCGCAGTAGTTATCACCTTTGTGTGTGTGTTCAGAGCCTTTAATAACTGACATCCGAGGGCAGGCTGTCTTTTCAGGCTAACAGTAGCACATTGCTCTCCCCTGGGAGCCTTGCTTGTCCTAGCTTTAATGTAGGGTCTAGGAGTACTTAGACCTTAAACTGTAAGAGAAACCTGGGTAATGGGGATATTATTAAGTTACTTATTTTGCTGCTACATCAAAATACCCAGCAAAAGAGATTTAAGGAAGGAAGAAAAGAAGTAAGGAAGGGGAAATTTTCAGTTGTTTTTTTTTTTCTTCTTTTCTCTTTGTCCAAGGGACACTGTCCATCATGCATCCTGGTAGGGAAAGTATAGGGTTAAGAACGGGAAGTGGCTGATCATCCCACCTCTGCAGGCGGGAAGCAGAGAGCGATGAACAGCAGTGCTTGCCCAACTCTTTCCATTTTCTCCATCTATGACATCAGCTCACAGTCTAGATAATCCAGCAGACTCATGGTCAGATGTTCGTCCCCTAGGTGTTTACAGGTTCTGTCTCAATGACGACCAATGCTAACCATCACAGTGAGGAAGGAAAGCAGAGATTGTCCTGGGCAAGGCGCTTAGCATGGCCCCCCCATCTCCTTCGCATCATAAGGACAGGCTTTTCCTTTGATGTGGGTTCCCCTGCCTTGGAGGTATCTCAGTCTCTCTCTGCACTTTGTGTCGGAGTGGGGTGCAAGACTCCACAGAGGCTACCTACCATGGGACTTCTGACCTATCAGAGAACGCCAGCCCTCAGTGTCACTGCTGGAACGGTAGAGTCTGAAGATATCCAGAAGCTAAGAGGAGCACAGAGAGGGTCGAGGAATCAGATACCACGGAGTAAACAGGTGAGTTTATGGGGGAGGTGCAGTAGAACTTGAACACTGGCGGAATGAGCATCCTGGAGCTGCCACACTTCGGTAGTGGTTATTTTTCTCCTGTGTCTTGGGCATCCTCCCAACGCCCTGCTGGGCTACCATCTTCCTTCCTCCTCCTTCCATCCTCCCTCCTCCCTCCTTCCTCCTCCTCCCTATAAGTGCCCCATTCTGGGAGGGAATGGCATACAAATACTTCTCTCTGGTCCACGGGTAAGGGTGGAGCCTGACTCAATGAGAAGAAGAGCATTTCAGGCTAGCAGTGAGCTCTTCTGTTCCCAATTAGAGGAAGAGAGGGAGGCTGACAAAGAGCAGTCCCCGAAGCTCTCGCCCACCCGAGCTGCACCTCAGGAATGGCCACCCTCATGGCCAGCTGAAGAAACTGCTCCTTTAGGACGAGATGGGATTCTCCCCTCTGCACAGTGCCCTGGTACCTGGTGCTAGGGCTCCCTGTTCCCACTGCTTGCTGGCCAGAGAAACTTGGTTTGTTCTACCATCAGATAGTGGCTTCCTTAACGTAATATTCCCTAGGCAGTTGTGAGCATAATTGAGTTATTTGGTTGACTTTTTTTCTATGACACAGGAATGGTGGGTTTGACTGTACCCCGTGGCCTGTGCTGCTCTGTCTTGTGGCCTTTACAGATTCATGAAGCTTTGTGTCTTGGGCTACTGGTCCCCCAGGCGTCCCCAACGTGTATCCATAAGCAGTACCCTATTTGTCACATACAGATAGATCTCTGTCGAGTTAAAAGGAACGAATGCATTGGTCACTGCCGTGTTGGTGGATTGTGATCAGGGGAGGTCCCCCATGCTGCAGTTTCTTACACACTTGGTTTGTATGTGCTTTCTCTTTGCAGCCCCACCCCACCCCCTTCTCCAGTTAGAAGTGGCTGTATTTGTTCGACTGGAATGATCTCTTGGTGTCTGGCAGCTTGAACACGAGTCAACACAGTTGGAAACGCCAGTTTTCCTAGCTTCTTGGCACAGCTGATTTCCCGGTATGGAACTGTTAAGCCACTTTTCAACGTCATTTCCAGACATGTGTCTTCTTTATTTATTAACTCGAGGGTTCTGCCATTTCTTATGCCGCCCCCATTCCTCTGTTACTTACTGTTGACAGTTTTTGCCCTTTTCTTTTAGCTTCAAACAAGAACTCCTTGACTTGGGAGGACTCAACTTTTCCACGCATGACTGAGTGATCCTCGCCACACTGGTGAGAGATCATGGGCCCTCTGTGGGGATCCTGGAGGGACACTCAACCAGTGACTTTGTCCCCCTACTCCCTCTGGCCATATAAACATTGCAGTCTGTGGGTGGGTGGGACATGGGGTGTGAGGGCAGGCGTATGCCCAACATCTGGAGCTAAAACCTAAACACATTTCCTGTAGAAACAATATTATTCATGAAGGGCAGAAAGCCCACTACACCCTCACAGAGCCAAGCACTACCGTTGCGTTACATTAGAGACTTTGGGCTCTAGCTGTATATGTGTCTTGCTGAGTGTGCTTTTCGAGCCCTTAGTAGGTTCCTTTCTCAAGAAATTTTGATGACACTGATCTAACCAGGTGCCCAAGCACAGGTGCTTAAAAGCAGCCCTCTGGAGTATCCTTTGGTCACAACAGGGTAGCTGCACTTATAAACTCATAGTGGTTGTGGCAGCAGCCATGGGCCTTGGGTAAGCTCAAGTCAGACCAAAACCCAGCTTGGAGAGGGGAGGTAGACATGACATCCCACCCATAGCTGGATCTCTTGGCAACCGATAGCTGCTGGGAAAGGAAAGTGCTGTCCCCGATGGGGCAGCTGAGTTCTAGTGGAAGTTGGTGAACATGTGGACAGCACAAATTGGATTTGATGAGGGGGAAAAAAGTGGGACACAAAGTTGGGTGGGGAAGGAGAGGGGAGAGATGGGAGGAGTTGGGGAGGGGCGAATATGGCCAGAAAGAAAGAAAGAAAGAGAGAGAGAGAGAGAGAGAGAGAGAGAGAGAGAGAGAGAGAGAGAGAGAGAGAAGTTTTCTTGGAAACTGGTGTTTCCAAGAAAAAAGGGTGGGGAGTTCTGTGACCCTGAGGCTGACTTGGGACCAGGGAAAGGACACCAAGAGTCCAGGAGTAAGACTAGGGGTGACATACTCTTTATTGGCCTGTTTGGGGGTCACAGTTGTACATAGTCAAGCTGGGGTTCAGTTCAGTGGGGATGAGCTCTTAGAGGCTGGTTCCAGGGCTGGAAAGACCCACAGGAGCACACTTCGGGGATTTCCTCCTTCTCTTGTTATGCCAGCCCTCTTGTGAGCACCGAGCTTTATGCTAAGCTTCTACTTATTCTTTCTTGCCTCATCATCATCATCTCCTCTGAAGCCTCTTCAGTTTCCTTCCTTTTCATTTCCTCTTAACCTCTGACCTAGATCTCTCCTCCCTCCCTCCCTCCCTCCCTCTGCTTGTGGACGTTGTACATCGTGGTGCGCACTAGGCTCCGCACCACGATGTACAACGTCCACAAGCAGTATTCCCTTGCTCCATCTCTCCCTCTCTCATTCTCTCTCACTTCTTCACTCCCTCACTCTTTCTCTCCCTCCCTCTCTCATTCCCTCAGTTCCTCCCTCCCTCCTCCCTCTCCTCCCTCCTCCCTCTCCTCCCTCCTCCCTCTCCTCCCTCCTCCCTCTCCTCCCTCCTCCCTCTCCTCCCTCGCTGTGCCTGCTCTGCTCATGGCTTGCCTTTCTCTGTTCCAGTCCTTTGTGCCTATTACTTTCTTCCCTGGTTTTGACTCTCTCTCCTCTTCCCCTTGTCCCTCCCTCCAGCACAGCCGCCCTGTCCCAGTCAACCAAGACTTTTCGACGAGGCCAGGTCTCCTTGGCTTCTTCCCTTCACTGTAGCACCGGGTCTTTGCTCTGCCCCAGTAGACACCAGACAGATTTTCTAGGAAGGAGGGCTTGGGGCGACCGTTGAGAAATAAGAGATAGAAACTGGAATGGACAGAGGGTTCTGTCACCACTCCTCCTCCACCCCACCCTTACTCTGGGGACTAAAGACAGGTTTGTAAAAGCTTACAAATCCTGAGTGGTGGTGGCTTGGAGAGGTGCGACCCCATCTTGTCATCCCATCTCTGTGGGGAAGCTTCCCAAGTACTTCCTAACTGATTCTAGCCTCTTGGATTTTTTGAATGCTAAGTAGTTTAGCCTTCCCCTTCAGCCCATCCCTGGCACTGTTGTTGGAAATGTTTCATCCCCTCCCTCTTTACACACACACCCTCCTCCTTCACGCATACAACCCCTCCCCTGTCACATACACACACACACCCTCCCCCTTCACATACTTCTCCCCCTCCCCCATCTCTCTCATGTGTACATGTGCACTAATGGCCCAAGACCTTCAGAATTGGACCAGCTTCAAAGATCACAGTAAGGTGAGAAAACAAAACCACAAACAAACACCTCATAAACAAGCAGAGCCTAGAAATGTCAAGTCTAAACTATCGGAAACGTTTCTTCTGGCAAGGCTTTGCAGGGACAAGTGAGAAATACAGCATCCTGGGGCATCAGTCCCTGGGGTGGCCTCCTGGGAAAGGAGTGAGGTATCTGTTCCCAGCTCTGCTCTTGGACCCACAGCTAGCTGCTGTCACCCAGGAGTCTTGGCCTGTCCTCATTGCTGTCTTCCTACCTGGCTGCCAGGGACATGGGCTCTAGTGGAGTGGATAGGAGCTGGTAGGATGTAGTTGTATGTTTTCCATTTGATGTATCAAAATATCAGCCAGCGGCCAGGTGGCTTACACAGAGAAGAGGTGTATTCGGCTTATAGCTCTGGCTTGTGAGAGGTGTACTTGGCTTATAGCTCTGGCTTGTGAGCATGGCAACTGTGTGCTCAGCTCAGGGTGCTGGGTAGTGTCACCGTGAGTACCTGAAGAAGACATCCCAGAGAGAGGGTGAGAGAGAGGGAGGCAGAGGGGGAGAGAGTTAATGAGTGAAGGAAAGAGAGAGAAAGAACCCATATAGAAAAATCAGTCTAACCACCTCGATGTTTCCATGGCCTCCCAACACTTCTGTATTGGGTCCGTGCGTCTGATATGAACCTTGGAAGGACAAACCACACTTAAGCCACAGTAGAAGGCCTGATAGAGGTCACGTACAAGGGAACATAGCTTGGGTATGTGTGTGTGAGACTGGCTTCAAGCCCCACCTCTCAGAGCTTCCTCAAGTGTTAGGTTGGCAATACAGGCATCTGTACAGAGGGTGAAGTGGCCCACCACTTGCCTGACACAGGGAAGACTGAGGAAGTAGAGCCAGATGGCCCTCCCTGAGCCAGGCTCCTCCGGGAGGATACAGAGGAGAAAATGGAGTGACTGATCTGCTGGGCTTTCAGGGAGGTGACTAATACAGGGCAAGTATATTTGGGCTGAAGGTTGCACAGTCCCTATGAAGAAGGCCATGCTAACAACATGAACAAAACTAGAACAACAACAACAACAACGTGTCTTGTGGAATGGTACAGCCTTTAATTCATTTTCATACACTCTACCTTATTTGAGCCCAAGGATAAAGACTGAAAGGTACTTAGCCTCATGTGACAGGAATTCTGTTGGCTCGGTATCTTGTCTAGAGTTTACACTTCTGGCAAATGGTAGAGCTCAGGTCTTGGAGCACTGTGCTGAACACCAGCCATAGTTCTGGGTCTGCTTTAGATGTTGACTTGGCTGCCGGGTGGTGAGTTTCTTAACTGCTGACACAGATGGTAAAATAAACAGCTCCGTGCTGACTCAGAAGGGAGAAGAGAGCCTGGGCCATTGTTCAGGGCTGCTGGTGTATCTCTGGAGGTGACAGCCATGAGGTCTGGACCCTTTAGGGAACAGCCACTGGTGCAAAGTGATCACTTCAATGGGATCTAGCATTCAGTCTGGGACTAGAATGAACAATGTAGGAGGACCCCTGCAGGGCAAGGGTAGCTATGACAAGACCCTTCCTGTGGTATTTGGCAGGTATGGATTAGCCCTTGGTGTGTCTTTGTGGTGGTATGGCAATCATTAGGAGTGCTCTCCGGCGGTGATGGTCCACCATGGACTAGGGGAGAAGATCTGGAATTTCAAACATGGTGGTGAGTAAGGAACTGCGAGGAGGAGAGATGGAAATCAAGACCCTCTCAGAAGACAGAGTTAGCTCCGCCCTTGCCGTGGCAGATCAGATGATCATTGAGCCATAGGGGACATTCTGAATCATTTACTAGTGGTCCCTCCTCTTCCGAAGATAACACCCACTGCAAGGTGGCTGCATAGTGCTCTAGTGCTCTCTCCCACCAGCAGGGTCTTTCCCCCACATTTTCTCTGTAATAGTCAGTTCTAGGAATGGCAGACAGCATATACCTCTGTATCCTGGCAACTTATAACTGCCAAAAACCAATACTATGTAACTCCCAAGACTGAACAAAATGGCACAGTTCTTCCCTGTCCCCTGGAACATTAGTGCTGAGCTCCTGGTCATCACACAAGCCTGTCCTGAAAGCACCATCAGGAGAAAGCCCGTGGTTGTCCATGGAATCACCACAGGGCAGCCACAGACTGCACAAAGAGAAGCACGTCTGGCCAGTCTCCAGCTGGGTGAGTTTCTTCTACCCACTGACTCTGACTGCACAAGAGACTGTGTTGTTGTTTGCACTGGACTGTGTTCCCCAGGCCCACGGGTTAGAAAGCCTGGCTCCAGTTCGGAGTTACTGAGAGATGGAAACTTTCATAAGTGGGGCCTTACAAGATTAGGGGTATCTCCTCAAAGGGGATTGTGGGACCCCAGTCTTTTTCTCTATCTCTGTTTCATGTCTTATTTGTGAGGTGAATGTCTTTACTCTGTCATCAACTCAACCATGATATGCTGCCCAGGGCCAAAGCAAAGGGTCCGATTGGTCATGGGCTGGAACATCTGAAATCAGGAGCCAAAATAAAACTTTCCTCTTGATAAGTCGCTTATCTTGGGTATTTTGTTACAGTGATATAAAGCTAATGTAATCTGTAAGCCAGAAACACCCTGTTAAGTCCTTCCCAAATTCCTGGTATAGACAAAGCATGAAAAAATGATTAAATGGTTGTTGTGGCTTAAAGGCACTACCAGCCAGCCTGGCTTGTTATGGAAACAGAATGGGAGTCATGGGGAACCCGGTTCCCATAGATCAGAATGTGCTTAGATCGCAGGGAGCGACTGTGAGCAGCTGGGCTGAATCTGGATGAGTGACCTGGGCTCAGATCTGGGCTTATGCTTAGAGAAAGCCCCACCCAGTTTGCACAGTATGACATCTCACAGATGAGTCAGGACACAGTTCTCAGGGCACAGTTAGCTGACATTTAGAAAGTTCCACTTTGGACAGCAGGTAACCCAGAGGAAATTAGACTATATTACTATTCAGAAATGCAAGCTCGGCCCGTCTGTGTAGCAGGCTGGTACGCAGGAACAGACCCTGGGTGTCATAGTGGTTCTCAGGAGACATGAACAGCATTGAAGGAGGAGAGCCTGAATACTCTGCACGGTGTCTGGTGTATGGGGCCTGCCCGTCAGATACCAGATAGCCATTGATAAAGTATGATAGGCTTCTTCCTTAAGAGGTTATTGGCATTATTATTATTATTATTATTATTATTATTATTATTATTATTATTATTTGGCCACAGAGCCGTGGTCTAGAAGACTTGGGATTAAAACGTAATCAAAAGCTCTGTTGCTCAGTGTCTGGCCTTTTAACAGTGCCAGTTCAGAGCTGAGCACTTCAACAGATGCTCCTTGGCCAATGAAAGCAGGCAAATAGATATTCTTAATATTTCCAAACGAAACCCAGAGTGGCTCTCCAGAGGAACAGAGCTGTTCAGATGAACGTATAGACTCATTTGGTTTACATGATGAGGAATGGGTTGTCTGTCACTGACCATCTCAGTAGCTGTTTAACCCATGAAGCTGGGTGTTTCAGAAGGTTTTAAAGGCGTGGATGATTCCTGGGGAACCCCCTTGTCTTCAGTCTATGTTGGAAGGCTGAAGAAGCTGAGTTCTGACGTCAGCAGAGACAACAAGGGGTATGCACATTTGCTAGCAAGGAGCAAAGGTAGGCAGGCAGGGCTGCTATCATCAGAGAAGTTTTTACATCTGAGGCAGGGCTGGAGCAAGTGCCACCCACCCTGGGGGAGGGGCTTCGAACCTCAGCTGGACCTTCTTGTAAAGGCGCTGACAGTCCCACAAAAGGGGTGTGTCTCTTGGTTTACTTCGGATCCAACAAAGTTGCCAATCAAGACTGACCCCTCACACAACGAAAAGTGTCCAGGCCAGAGCTTCAGTCTGGGCTTCCAGTTCTAGTCCTGTTGGTCCACACATCCTGCTTTCTTTATGAACTCATCTTCTCTAGGATGATAGACAGGAGAACTTCAACATCTCCCCTTGCACCCTGCCAAGACCAAAGCAGAACTGAATCTGAGAGTGATGTCAGGCCAAGTGTCCCAGAAATGCTGAGCAGGGGTCACAGAGGCTAGGGAAGCAGTAGGTGACAATCCTTACTCCAAACAGAAGCTAGATCCCTCAGTGGTGGGACAGTCACCATTGCTACCCTAGAAGCAGTGTTGGCTGGAAGGAGGATGCCCTCCTAGGGGTGGGTCACAGGACACCATCTTACTGTTTGATTTGAAATAAATGGCCATGCTCACAACATTAGAACAGTTTTGTTTGAGTGCGAAAGTGGGACAAGCATGTTTTCCCAGAGGCCCTCTCCTTTCCCTGGTAGGGGTTTGCCTATGTAGTAGAGCCCAGTTTGAAAACAGTTCATGTATGAAGCATGCTATTTCTCTTTCCCTGGTAACAGCACTAAACCGTGAGCATGTAAAACATGGTTGCTGAGCTGAAATCCCTCGTCCGGCTAGGACTATGTGTCTATACTCCAAACATGGCAGAGCTGGGTGTTTCTGGATAGTGGTTGAAATCCTAAAGCTGAGGACAGTAGACAGTCAATGTTTTCATGTCCTAATGCATGGATTCCCACCTGGCAGAGGCTTTATCATCCCATGAAGATTCCTGGAAAGAGGAAATCACAGAGTGATGGACTGAGGACTGCAGGAGACAGCACTGTGGCATTTGCCCTCCCCTTCCCATGGCACCCAGAACTCATCAGAACTGAACTCAAGTACTGGCTCTGCCTACCTTCCACACTGTGGAAATTGCCTCTCTGGAATTCCTTTAGCATGCTCTTCTCCATGGAGCAAGGAACCTATAGAATTAGGGCACACATCTGTTGTGGATTTGGTCTAACACAGGTAAGATGCTGAGGATTCCTGCCCCCAGTTGGTTTTGATTGGTAAATAAAGTGGCTGGGGGGCAGAGAGGCAGAGGTGAGACTTGAGATTCCCCAGGCAAAGGGACTGAGGGAGAAAGACGGAGTTAGAATGGCCATGCCAGGAAAGGAGTTAAGAACCAGCCTGAGAGAGAGAGAGAGGGCATGCCAATCATGTAAGAGCCAGGCAAGAGTGGCCCCAAGTGGGTCCCCCACTGGGTCTAGGGCAGCAAAGATGGAATATAGATTTTAGTAAGTGATAACTCAGGAATATCGGGAGGGAGGTGTTAGCCACATGCAGCTGTTGAGATGTTTAAGGCACATTAAAATATAAGGCTGTGTGTGTGTGTGTGTGTGTGTGTGTGTGTGTGTGTGTGTGTCTGTCTGTCTGTCTGTCTGTCTGTCTGTCTGTCTTCCATTCAGGAACTCAGAATATTGGGACAGGTAGTGAGGAACACTCTGCCCCCACCAAGCTGATTTGAGTAGGGGTTAATTGGCAACAGCAACGTCTTCCTGGGCCTTTGCTTCTTTTTCCCTATCTTGCTGCAAGTGTTCGGGTGTCTCAGAATGCCCAGGTTTCTTCCAGAGCCTGCTCAGACCTGTTCTGAAGTCCATATACAAAGAGTAGACTGTGTCAGCTAAACACCTGAGTGTGGTCACCATGGCAGCAGTTTGGAATACATGCAATGCATAGATCTCGGATGTGTCCCCCCACTGAACCATCTTGCTGGCCCTTGAATAATATCTTTTACTATCAGGAAGCCCGCTGACTTGCAAAATGAAATGTACACTCACTGGAGCATCCTGGAAAGCTATGGAGTGACTAGAGGCCATCCAGGGGTATTTTCCCAATGCTTGTGGCAAGAGGATAAACTGATTTCCCTTGTTTCTTTCTTCTTTCTGGACAGTTCCGCCTCTTTGGCTGTATCTCCAGTGAAACCTTCTGCTCGAATTTGTCTATTAGAAAGGGTCCAGGTTTCTGACTCAGCCTGTTCCTGCCACTCTTGAGTCCAGGGATGATGACCTCATCATGTTTGGTCAATTAGCATGCTGTTTCCAAATCAGTATGTATGGATGATGGCTTCGTCCATGAGTTGGTTAGACTGTCAAAGTCTGTGCTCAAATAGAATCCAGGACCAAACTATCTTCTTCCTTAGCTTTAAATCAGCCCAGAACACCCCTTGCAAAGAAATGTTGAGTTGATTTGATGACTGGTCCTTGGGTATGAACTGTTCATCTGCTTGCAACACTCTCTGTAGGGTGAGGAGTTGGGACAGTTGTAGACAGAGAAGAAGCACATGAGAAGATGCTCATCTAATGTCTCCCTCCCTTTCTTTCCCAGGCAATGAATCCATTAGAAACGATTCCAGACGAGACACATGGAAACTCTTTTGTACCTGAGTAAAGCCTGCCTCGCAGCCTTTGTGCTATGGTCCCTTTGCCGGTGGCTCCCACATTGTGTTCGTAGCTCTCCTTGATGAAAGTGAGTCCTGCCTCTTTGGTCATCTCTCCAGTGAAATATTCTGCTCACATTTGTCTATTGGAAAGAGCCAAGGTTTCTGGCTCAGCCTGTTCCTCTTATGTCCAGGACCAATGACCTCACCATGTTTGGTCAATTAACACGCTGTTTCCAAATCAGCATCTATGGATGATGGATACATTGTTTGTTCTAGCATGACGATTGTGTGGCTAAAGATCACCTCTGGCACCAGCTTTGCTTTTGTTCTGAACACATTATTTCTCATTGCGAGTTTGAGAACAATGGGCTTATTGATCAAATGTAAGAATCAGGGGTGGACTTTGCCAGACTAAGACTCGCTGGGTGCCAACCTGAAAGCTGGTGAATCTCCTTTTTGGAGTTGCATCTTTGGGCATGAGCATGGTGATGAGGGAATGTGCCTCTAAGTTCTTTGCTCTTTGTTGCTCTGCCTTGAAAATACCCTTCTCATCTCTGACTAAGGGACAACACATGGTAAGCAACTCGCCAACCAGTTGGAGCACACCAGGTTGGATTAGTTATGTCTTCTTTGGTTCTCTGTTGTGTGTAGTTTTTGCTACCCTGCTTTAAGCTCCTGGTGGTGGATCATGCTATGAGCCCCCACCCAGATTCCCTTAGATTTCCCAATAAAACACATACACACACACACACAAACACACACACACACACACACACACACAAACACACACACACACACCAGTTAATCTTAAATGTCTTTGCTAACTCAATGACTGGGCGCTTCTAACCCCTGCAACCCCAGACATAATTGGGTCGAGTTGCCAATGGCCACGCCAACCAAACACTAACACGGTTGGTTGGCTTTATCTCCTGAAGTTACTTTCTCTTCCCCAGTTCTCCTAAATCTCCTCGGTTCCTCCTTCTCAACTCCTGCCCCCATCCTCAGTCAGTGGTCACTGGTATCTTTATTGGTTGATCAAGAGCCAATTGGAGAACAAGACCTTAGCATCAGAACCACTCCCTACAGTTCTCCCTCCCTTGTGTAGACTACCCAACCCCAGTTCCTCCTCGCTGACTTGGCAGGTAAGGCAGCATCCCACGTAGGTGAGACACTAAGCTGAGGAAACAGTGGGGACTCATAGGGAACACACCTTCATAGGAAAGCAAGTAGCACAGGAAGACGGTCACATGGGTATGACCGGAGACCCCAAGTGGAAGACTGAGGTGTGAGGACAGTTTCAATGCCTTGATTCTTTTTGTTTGAGGGTCCAACAGTACAATCCTTCTCTGACTTCTTTCTAAATAAACAGAGCCTCCATCTGTAGCTCAGGTTGACCTTGAACTCGCAGCTCTCCAGTCTCGGCCTTCCAAGCACTGTGATTATAGGTGTATTTTACCATGCCACTCACATATGGCCAAATAGTTCAGTCTTACTTATTATATGTGTATACATGTGTTTGTGTGCACATGTGCCAGTAGAAATGCATGTATGCATGTAGGCTAGAGTTTAATGTCAAATATCTTCTTTTCTTATCTTACTTTTTTTGGAAACAGGGTTTCTCACTGAACTTGGAGCTTGCCGATTCAGCTAAATTGGTTAGCCAACAAGCCCCAGGGATCCTCCTATCTCTGCCTCTGCCCCAGCTTGTTTTCTTAAAACATAGGTTCCTGGGATTGAACTTGGGTCCTCAGGCTTGGGCAGCAAGCCCTTTACTGACTGAGCCATCCCCTCACCCTAAGTGGTTCAGGATTTCGTTGAAGTTGTCCTGTGATGGGAGAGCCACCATCAGTGTTTGATGATTGACTTCATGATGTATCTATCTCCTCAGTAGTCCCTACCAGAGGGAAATGATCAATCAGGTACTCATTTTGGTGACAAGAGGGATAGTAAGATGTTGGTGTGTGACATGCAGTTCATCGTTCTCTCTCAATTCGGGGGTGGGGGTGGCTGCAGGAAATCGACTCTGTGTTTACTGCTCTCTCTCCCTCTCTCTGGGGTGTCTGTTGGCCTTGGCTCAGCTCTGAGCTCTCTGGGAACCCAAAGCCCTAGCTGATGGTGTTGTTGGACCTGGGTTCCTCTGAGAAAGATCTGTCTGGGAGAGAAGAAGAGATGAAGCTCAGACGTTAAATGTTTCCAACGAAGGCTATTAGGGCAGAGTTTGCTGATTCAGCACTTCCCGGCATTTTTTGAGGTTTCTACACAGACAACGTGCAGTTACTTTTTTTTTTTTTTTTTTTTTTGGTGCATGTGGTTTTCTTTATTTAGTTTTTTTCCCCCCCTAAGCTTATGGGTTTTCATTGATGAGATGGTTGTGCAATTCTGAGGTCCAGGCATTGCCAGGAAACGCTGGTAAGATGATGGTGGCTGCTTACCCTCAGTGCCAGGGGAGACCTAAGTATGGCTCCTGACTCACAGTGGCAGGCAGAACTGCTGTCACCTGTGTATCCCTGAGCTAGGCTTCTGGCAGCGACAGCTCTTGAGTTCTGTCCCTTGCTAGCACTGTGGAGCGAGTTTATTGACTTAGGAGTCACATGGCTCTTGGCTTTCCTGCAGGGTTGAACTGTATCTCCCCACAGTGGTATGCTGAAGTCCCTGTTCCCTGTAGGACAGGATGTGACCAGATTATGGTAAGACATTGTTCCCCTTCAGCCGTTCCACTCCTGGGAGTTAATAAGCTAATCGGAGGCAGAAAGCCTTCCTAGGAAACAGATCACAAGGCAAGGCACTAGAATTTCAGGACCACAGAATCTGTGCCCCGGAGCAGCCTTTACAGTGGCATCTCCTTAGACACAGCTAGGTTCCCTGAAAGCCATCGTCTGGCCTCTCTCCCTAGGCTGGTGAGTTTCTCTGGGCCTAAGTCTTCTTCTTTGCAAAGCTAGGTTTGCTTGTACGGACGTTAAGCTTGATAAGAGAATGATCAAGCAGAGGGAGACAGACTGTAGCATCAAGAGGACAGGGTGCCTCCTCACTGACCAGGGAAGATGTGGCTGGTTTATGGAAGAAGAATCCCATGGGTGGACAAATACTCGAAGCTCACCGACAGGACCCGACACCCATCACTAGGGGATTAGAAAAGACCGCACGTGGCCTCTGACGTAAGGAGCCTTGTTTGTCTAGAGGACCTCATCTGTCAGAGCTCGGAGAGGCTATCTGAGAATCACAGAGTTTGCCAGGTGTTAAAGAAGCACTCGGCCCTGGTCCTGTATGGGGGGCTCCCCTGCTTCCGAGATTTCCTTTTTCCTCCTTTCTCTGTAAGGCAAAAGACAGAGACCTGGCTTCAGGGTCTTGCTACACACGAGCTGTGCAGCTGTTTGTGAGATTTCAAGTTTGCTTGTGCTCGACTTTTTCATTTTCGTAAACCAGAAAAATAAGATCTGCTTTTAAGGGCAGATCTGGCCTCGGATCTAAATGGAAGTCAGAATAGCTTGTCTATCGTAGCAGAGAGAGAGTGATTGGTTAATGTCAACCATGTTGACATAGGTGATTTGACTCTGGTATGGGCATCGGGGGCCAGTGGTGGCTCTTGGTAGCTGGTCTTGAAATTCGTTTCAGGATAGTAACTGTCCACTTTGTTAGAGTGTCGGGGTAGCACTGAGCTCTGAGAAGCTGGAGCTGAAGAAGAGTGTAGCCACATCTTAGGTTAGCAGACCCCAAACACTCATGCTGTGGCCAGGGATAGCAGTAATGACTGCTTGGGCCCACATTACTTCTTGTCTTCCACCACTGGCCTGAACCAATAGCAATTGCTCCACTCTCCCATTTGGTAACCTGGAAACTTCTGAGGATCTATCATAACCACGTTGTCATTTCTGAGGAGAAAAATGAACAAAAAGATAGCCACATGGCAGAGGCAAGGATCAGGCAAGTCTCCAAAACTTGGCAGAAAGGGTTGGGGTTTGAAAGACAAATGTAGTTAGAAAAAGGACTTGTTCTTCCTCCTTCAACTCCTATCCTCCTCCCATCACTGGGATTCTATTTCCAAGATCTTTAATTTTGAAAACTTAAACAAGAAAGTGTTTTAATCTTCAAGGGCTCTCATTAATCACCGTGCCTGGCCCAGTGGGGGGAGGAGGGAGGGAGGGAGAGAGAGAGAGAGAGAGAGAGAGAGGACTCCCTTCTACAGTTGATTTCTTGGTAATGGAGGGTCAAGGCCTGCCCCTACACTGCCCCTTTGTCGAGCTAATGGAGAAAACTCTCACTGAAGAAGCACCCATTCTGGAGCAATGTTTCAGTGGAAAAATTGCTGACAGGAATAGCCACCGACAAGAAAAGATTTCTCTGAGGGAAGCGAAGTGAGTGGCTCCTCAGAATAATTAGAAATGCAGAGCCTGCCTTGGAGAGTTGTGGGGTCCAATGGCAGGGTAGAGTAAAGCGAAGGCTTCAGTGTGTGTCATATGAAGCATATCTGCAATAAATAATGAACATTTACTACATCCCTTCTTGGTGCCGGGTACTGTGCTGGGGACTTTTTCTATGTCATTTTTTGACCCTTATATAGTATGTGACAGGTGACATCATGTCCCCTGACTTACCGATACAAATTCTGACATGCATGCCAAATGACTTGTTATATAAATGACTTTTCTCATTGCTATAGTAAAATACCCAATGGAAGCAACTTAAGGCCGGCATGGCTTACTGTTTGAGGGGCTACAGTCTTCACAGTGGAGGGTGCGTGAGTGACCTGCTCAGATCTCATCTACAGTGAGGAAGAAGAGAGAAATGCATGCTGGGAGATCATTCGCTTCCTACTCTTTCTTCAGTCTGGGATCCCAGCCTGAGAGATGTTGCTGATCACATACACGAGGATCCTTTTCAGATAAATCTCTATGGAACGCCCACACAGATGTACCCAGAGGTGCATCTTCTCGGTGCATCTCCAAATCTAGTCAAGCCGGCAATGACGATGGACAGTCACAGTTGCCCAAGGCCTCACAGCTAGCAAGAGATGGAACTAGGCTCTGTATCCATATGATTTGATGCTGAAGCTGAAACACACTTCCGCTCACCGTGAAGTAGGCAACACAAGCTCACCTCTCTGGGTTACAGGCTGAGGGGTTGCTGTAATGGAGCAATGGTCCACTTTCCATTTGCAGTGACGACTGGGAGACTGTGGAGGAAATTAGTATTCTCTCCCACTACTTTCCTCAGAACGCTCTCAGGGTCTTTTTTAGAGGGTTGGGGTGCTGCAGCACCAGTGGGTGAGAGGGTGGGCTGTTGACTCACTGTGCAAGCCAGTCTTCAAGAGGTTAAAGATGTTAAAAACCATAGGTTTTGGTCCAGGCTAATCTCATCCATAGGAGGTAAGCCGTTGCCAGCCCACAGGTGGTCTGTCCCAGCTCCCTGCTAGAGCTGAGTATGGGTACAGCTGGGCAGGGTTGGTACGGGTTCTATAGAGGGTCTGTTCCAGATGTTCTGGGGATTGGAGGAGTCTTTTCCAGAGCCTAGGGTGGAGGTGATGCTGGGGTCTCCCTCATAAGATGAGAATACTTGGAACACTTAAAAAAAAGTTCGCTCTCCTATGGTTGAAAGGAGACTTGCCTTATAGGAAGGTTTGCAGGGGTGTAAGTCTAGCAGTTTCTATAAAATGTCTACATCTCCAACTTACAGAACCGGGTTGGGGGAACCCATTGGGTTGGAAGTGTCTGAATCGATGACTCTCCCAAGCCAGGCTTTGGGTCCCCCTTCTAACACTCCTGACTTCCCCCGTTGCGTTCTGGGGGAGGCTGGAGCAGACGGCATGTTCAGGAACACCTTAATGATGTCAGGATACTTTTCATTGCTCATTTATCACTTAGCAGCTCAGATTTGTAGAATGCTCCCCGTGTTCGTTCTCCCTTTCACACGGACAATGCATTCTTTCAACAGTGTGCAGCTCCGTGGGAAGGGCCGTGCTGAAAGCAAAAACAGTGGTGCGTGCAGCCTGCTCCCCTTTGGGGGGAGGGGGTCGGGGGGGGGCAGGTGGGGACCAGATGCCTGGCCACAGCCGAGGGAGGGGGGAATGAGCGCACGGAGCAGCCACTTCTGGTTCCACTTACTCATTTCTCTGCGCTGAAAGGTGTCATATAAATGCTAAATAGAACACAGAGAGATGGGGCCTATCTATCTGCGTCTCGGCTAATGCGAGCAGATGGAGATAACAAAGCCGCTTTAGCCAATGAGGTTCACCTGCCCTGCCGGGGCTAAGGTCCGTCCGTCTTCAGTTCACATCAATGCTGCCCAGTCAGTTCTGCCCCAGCGCTGCAGCAGACACGGTACTCCGTACAAAAGGGGGTTCGTGCTTTCTGTCCTCCGCGGGTTGACAAAACTTGTAGACGAGACAAGTTTAACCATAGGAACCATCTGAGAACAATACAACCGGGCTTATGATTAAGTGGTGAGTCCTGGGGAACAGAGGAAGTGCTAGAGGAGGCTGTAGAAGAAAGGGGAAGCCATGATTGGAAGCAAGGCTTTGTGGGGAGAAGGGCTGGACCACTGTCCCACTGACTAGGTAGCTTCTTTCCTACGGATGCTCACACAGATTCTTCTTACCCTTTAGGCCGTAGTTTGAACATTCTCTGTCCACAGGGCCTTATTAGTTATCCTAAGTGGTGGCCTCTATCCACTTAACACCATGTGTAATAGATATTAACATGTTTCTCTCTTTCCCGTTGCTTTGTAACCACTCCATAGGCAGCGGTCCATACATCTGTTTCATTCACTATTGAATTAGCAGACAAGCACAACGCCTGGAGCCCAAGAGGTGCTCTGCAAAGACTTGCTGAGCGAATGAGTGACATTTGAGGAAAGCCTCATTTAGCTAATGTTTCTGTTGGCCAACTGAATCCAAGATTTTGTTTTATATTTTAGGAAGAAAATCTATAGAGTTCATACATAGTTCCGGTGTGGAGATGAATGTCTTTCAAGGCAAAGGGTTTGCATTAAAACATAAAACCATGATAAAGTAGGAGAAACTGGTTCTCAATATGAGCGTACCAGACAAGTCTGCATGGTAAGAAATAGAGAAGAAAGAAAAAGGAGGAGGAGGAGGAGGAGGAGGAGGAGGAGGAGGAGGAGGAAGGGAAGGAGGAGGAGGAGAAGAAGGAGAAGGAGAAGGAAGAGAAGGAGAAGGAGAAGGAGAAGGAGAAGGAGAAGGAGAAGGAGAAGGAGAAGGAGAAGATCAAACATTTATGAATAATTGAGCTGGGACCTTGAATAAACTTAACCCATTACTATGCAGACTATAATGCAGGCATTTTAATCTTGGATCCTGTCCAAGGTGATCCATTATTGGACGAAGTGGGAAAATCTCGTTCAGAGACAGTTTGTAAAATGTGATCCCTGATCATGGACTCATGATTTCAGGAAGGCTCCAATATGGTTTTAAGTAAAAGGTAGAGGGCTCTTGTTTCGAGCTCTGTTTGCCGTGGGCGATGAGCAGCCCGGACTGTTCTCCTTTGGAAAATCACTCTTTTGTTTGGCTCACACCCACAGAGGTGCTCAGCTCTACAACAGGACAAAGACACATTTTAAAAAGTAAAAGGCCGGGTGGTGGTGGCACATGCCTTTAATCCCAGCACTTGGGAGGCAGAGGCAGGTGGATTTCTGAGTTTGAGCCCAGCCTGGTCTACAGAGTGAGTTCCAGGACAGCCAGGGCTACACAGAGAAACCCTGTCTCGGAAAAACAAAAACAAGCAAAGGAACGAACAAACCGTAAGAGACCTTAGTATGCAGTTGATGGTCTTGTTATTTGAATTCGACTGGATCAATATTTAATTTTAGTTGTGGAAGGTGAGAGGCCAAGCAATCAGATATATCTTCAAATTTCTTTGCATAATAAAAAGATCTCTCTTAATTTATTTACAGTTTAATTCAGGAAAAGTAGTGGGAAGGAGAGTGTAGACAATGCTTGGGCAGAGTATTCCGCTGGTGGCTGAACGCAGTTAGTTAGTAGATGGATAATCATAGTTTGTGAATCTTCATGATCAGAACCAGAATGTCAGCACGTTTTAGAAATTCCTTCCCCACCAAAGAAAGTTCCACTGTAGGAAAAAAAAAATTCCAATATTAAAAGCAATCTTTTGATTATACTGGATACATTCTTGAAGCTGCTGGAACCTTCTATAGAAATTTTAAAATTCTACGCATAGGAAACTTATGATTTGTAGGATATGAGAAGTGAAGTTGGTTGTTTGAACTGAAGAGCATTAACTTTGGCTGGTCTATGAGTTGCTCTGTGAATAGCCTAAAAAATGTTTTTGCATATTTGATGACTGCACTGGGTGTTTGGTCATAGACTGAGGGAGACCGCTGGCATCACCAGTTTCTGGGCTCCTTCCTCTTTCCTTCCCTGTCTTCTGAGCTGAGACAGATTCTCACAGAAGAGAAGAGGAAAAACTGTCGCACCCAACTCAGGCTTCCTGGGAGTTACTTCACTCTATCCTTCTTTACATCAAGGTGCTGTGTGCAAGACCTCGGACCAACTTTACGCTGCTGTGAACAGAACAAGAAGCTGTGTTTAGGGGACCTTTGCTAAGGACCTGACTCTAAGCGTGCAAACCATAGATTCGGGCTATCGGTTGGATCTGCATTGTCTCTCAGAGCCCCACAAGTGCGTGACCACCAGTCTGTGATCCTACTGAGCGGAGCTGGCACCTTAAGAGGTGGGCGGGCTCTTGTAAAGAGTCAAAACTAAGTTATTGAGAATCTGTTCTTGGAGGGGACATGAAGTCCTCGGCTTCTCGTCTTTCTCTCTTTGCTTGTCAGCAGCGGGAGGGTAAGCAGCCTTCGTTCCTTCATGTGCTCCCATCATGGTCTTCTGCTTTGTCACACACAGGCCCTAAAAAAGTGGAGTGAGAAGATCACGGGGGAGGAAAAAAAATCTCTGAAACCATGATCAAAAGAAATTCTTTTCCGTCTTCTAAGATGTTTATCTCAGATGTCTTGGCACAGCAAAGAAGAGCCAGCAAACACGAGCTCTGTGAAAGTGCCGTACGCCATAGATCAGTATATAATGAGGAGAACAGGCATTTACCACACTATGACCTCAAACTTTTGTTTTGTCTCCTCAGCTCTGCAACTAACTTTTTCCTTGACTCGTCTTCATGTCCTTGTATTATCAAACCCTGGGATATTTGGTCATCAATCATCTTAGGTGATGATTATGAATAATGTGTAGTCATTGGTGATACCGGAAAATGGATACCAGTGGTGGGGGTGTCTTGTGAGTGCAGGCGCAGTTCAATTTTTAGTCCATCTTCCTCCCTAGCTTAGGATTTTTCTTTCTTTGAAGAGGAATGCACTAGAGCTGAATAGCTCGATCCCTTACAAACAAGAGTCTCGGGCTTGGAAGCCAGAGAGACCATATGCTTTTTAGCCTACTTTCCTGAAGAACTGTCAGACACATTTTAGGTTCATGTTTAGCACCAGGACAACATAAATGACTTGAATAGATAGATTATTCTCAATGTGGAAAAAGTTGAACCAAAAGAAACAACTTCAAGAAGGCTTGGGAGATGTCTCAGTGATTAAGAGTGTGAACCATTCCTGCAGACGCAGTTCCAGAGGCTAGGACGGCCTCTGGCCTCTGGGGTACTTGCATGCACAAGCACAAATCCACACATTGACACACATGCATACACATAATTAAAAAAAAAACAAATCTTAAAAAAGAAAAAAATTGAGAGTATCAAAATAAATCAACGAAATAGTATTAAAAACAGAAAAATGTATCAAATGTTTCTTTTTTAAAAAAGATTTATTTATTTTATGTATATGAATACATCGTAACTGTCTTTAGACATACCAGAAGAGGGCATTGGGTCCCCAGGACTGGAATTAGAGCACACACCACCATGCCTGGCTTTTATTAACTGGGTGGTTGTAAGCTACCATGTGGTTGCTGGGAATTGAACTTGGAACCTCTAGAAGAGCAGTCATTGCTCTTAACTGCTGAGCCATCTCTCCAGCCCAACCCATTTCTATATTATACAAATACATTATTAAAAAATCAGTGGAAGTTAGGTGGTGGTGGTGGTGCATGCCTTTAATCTCAGCACTAGGAAGGCAGAGGCAGATGGATCTCTTGTGAATTCAAGACTTGCCTGGTNTACAGAGTGAGTTCCAGGACAGCCAGGGCTACACAGAGAAACCCTGTCTAGAAAATAAAAAAAAAAAAAATCAGTGGAGAATTGGGAACTTAGCTCAGTCAATAAAGTGCTTGTCATGTACACACAAGGGGGCCTGAGCTTAAAGTCCAGAACCCAGTTAATAAAAGCCAGGCATGGTGGTGTGTGCTCTAATTCCAGTCCTGGGGAGACGGGGGTCAGCTGATCCCTGGGGTTTGTTGGCCTGCCAGCTTACTTGTGCTTACTGTGTGCTCACTTGGAAAGTCCCGAGTCAATGAGAGACTGTCTCAAAATACAAGGTACCTGGGGAGTGACAGCCACAATGGTTTCTGGCCTCTACGTGCACATGAATAAACACGCACTTCCCATACGTGCATCTGTACATGCATAGAAGCATCAGAGTAGAAAAGATAAGTTATTAAATTTATAGTGCTAAAGCAATTTTCAACTGGAAAATGTTTCCTAACATCATAAACAAAAATAAACACAAGAAAGAAAATTCAAAACAATGAGAACAAAATGTAGATTTTTTTTTTCCCAACACCATTATTTAGACTTTCTTCTACCTCAGGAATGAGAAGGCTTTCTTTGAAGTAGCAAAAAGTACATGCTGGAAAAAAAAAAGGACTTGGACATTTGACTATATTGAGTAAACCACCTCCATATGGCTACATGCATAAAGGAAAAGAAAATGAATATTAGATAATATAGACAACTTACAAGTGAGAAAAGAACAGAAAAAAGGCAATTCAAACAAGAAATTCTAAATGGCAAATGAACATACTTTTAAATTATCTACCTGGTGTTTAATGTGTCATCTCAGGCCACAGGGTGAACTTAAAGATACAAGCCATGTGCAATTCTTCTGGCTTCTTGGTGACTGGAATTGCCATGGCAACCTTAACACATCTTTTGAATGGGGGGAAAAAGTTTGTATGTCTTGAAGTCCATTGGTTGAGCTAATAATATGTGGAACTGAACTTAATCTTCACATGTTTTTTTTTTTTTTCTACTGTAAAGACACTTTGTCTCCCCACGTGTTTGAAACAGATCAGCTATTAAAGATGAAAGGATGTGGATGATATCCACCCCCCACTCTGAGATGAGCGGAAGCTCCCTTTTAGCTCTGTGCTGTCTTGATCATGTGGATGCCAGGGAAGCACCTCCAAGCTTTGCTGTATACCAGCACACGCACAGCCCTGGGCTGTCTTTGCCTCTCATGGTGATTTTCATGTCCTGTTGGTGAGTGGTGAGAAGCCTTCTCCTAGACTTTGATAAGGCTGGCCCTGTACTTTCAGTCTGTGACCATATGCAAAGGCCAGACTACAAAAAGAGACAAAATAAATGGCTTTTCCTGTCACTGGGGAGAGAAGAGGCTGACAACAGATTTGCTTTCTTTGCAAGATCTTCCACTTATTATAGAACCCAAAGCTGTCTGCGGTCTGATGCTAGAAACTGTAATGAGCGGTCTGTAAAGAAACCGCTATAAACAGGTATAAATGAGTAACTGATCAATACTAGTCAGTAAGCACAACCTCACTCAAGTTCTGGCCATATGGAGGGGGTAGATTATCATTTTTTAATGTCCCAGGGAGGAGTCAGAGAAACACAAGATGTTCCCGGGCTTGCAGTAAAGAGAGGACATAAAGGGACTCACAAGCCCTTTAGAGGTGCATGTTGTATGCAAGGTCTCAGATGAGAAATTATCTGGAACTTAATGTGATAGCTCCAGCATTCTCACTGAAGATACGGATACTTTGTTAAAGAAGTAGGTTAAAAGGCTAGAGAGATGGCTCCGTGCTTAAGAACACCGGCTGCTCCTCTAGGGGACCCAAGTTCGATTCCCAGCATCCATCCGCAGGTTCCCAGCATTCTATAACTCCAGTTCCAGGGTGTTTGATGCCTTCTTCTGAACTCCATGGCCATCAGGTACACGCCTGGCACACAGACATCCAGGCAGATAAAAACAAATAAAGGAATGAATAAATACACATTTAAAAAAAATAAACAAGACGGGAAATTTGAGAAGACAGAATATAGAGGTAGGTGTGGGAAAGAGGGAGGGGCCATCTGGAAATCACTAGAGAGTGAAACTTGCTTTAACTCCTAGGTCACATGACAGGCCTCTGTTGGGACTGTCTAAGGTTTCTGAGGTGTGACTGACTTGAACTCTGAACTCGGAAAGGATTCCTGGGGATGTACCTGTTCAACAGAGAACAGTGGGGCCCTTAGCATGGAGCCTGCTCCCGTGCCTGCCACAGGCTCTGCTGCGCCCCCCTTCAGGTCAGAGTTCTGACCGAGTTCAATGGCACTCTGGAGTGGAGGTCTGGAGTGAAGAAACAAATAGAAGTAGATGTTATCAAAAGGGATCTGTTCATATGACTTCCAACTGTATAGGTCGGGCAGCCCACAATGGCCTGAATGCTGGAGAGGCTTGAATTTCAGTAGTAGCCTAGCCCTGTGTAGCTGGATGTTTTAGCAGTCTCAACCTGGCACCTGGGGGGGGGGGATTCTGGAGAGCTGATGGTCTTCAGTTTCTGTTGGGTGGATTCCGGTGCCTGCGAAGGACGGTGGAGGCGGCTGCGGTAGCAACAACAGCAACAGATCCGTACAACGGCCAGACATCGGCCAGACGTGAAGGGGCGCTAGCGAGCATAAAGGGCTGCCCCGCTGTGATCTCTCTGTACTTGAGCTACTTTGCTTTTGATACCCCTTCACTCTGGGGAACAGTCTTTTACCCTCAGACCGTCCTTCCTGGAAACGACACAGACCTCCTCAAAGATTCGTCTCTTAGCTGATTTAGATGTCATCAATTTTATGATCAGGATTGGCCGTCACATCTGGGTTTTAATCTGGATTCTACCATTGGACAAATTAGTGGGCCACTGGACAAGTC
>NC_034600.1:28618287-28679326 GCF_900095145.1 Mus pahari
CAGGTAAAGGTGGGAGGTGAGCCAAGTGGATTCTGGGACTATGGTGACTGTTGCCATGGCAACAGGTGTGCGTGTCTCGCTGTCATCTAGGTGTGATGTCACTGGATTCGGAGATTCTGATACCAACATGGGTGACTTCTGGCCAGGTCTTTTTGCCCTCCTCACCCCGCTCAGGTCTCCAGAGGCTGCCTGGCTGCTCCGGCTGAGGTTACCATGGGTCTGGGTTTACGGGATTCACAGCAAGGGCGGGGCAGCTGGAGCGTGCTGCCCAATACCAGCCGAAGCCGAGGAAGAAATCATGGCATGTTAATGACAAGACTATGTGACGTGGGATCTGCTTATCACCAACTCTAAATAGTGTAATAAGGAACTATTTGGGGGTCCCGGAGAGATGGCTCAGTGGTTAAGAACATGTGCTTCACTTGCAGGGGACTTGTATCTAGGTCCCAGCACCTACATAGTTGCTTATAACCATACTTTGAGATCCAGGGTATCAGACAGGCTCTTTTGGCCTTTTTAGGCATCAGGTATGCTTGTGGAGTATATATACACATGGAAGCAAAACATTCCTACACACAAAATGTAGAGAAATATTTTTTTTAAGGAAGAAAATATTATTCCCTTGGAGAAAAACTTAGCAATTTAACTAGTACACAATAGAGGTAATTCCTCTTAGGTTAGAATGATGCATATATGGCCATACATAAATGTAACAAATCAATACTTTTTACTATACATCTTTTGAAAAGTGTATTTTTAATGGATGCTAATCCAAAAGGTGCCTGCTTGTGTAGAAATAAGCTTGCTTTCATTTGGAAAGCCTGCTCATGATGGTTTGGAAGCCTTGGAGCTCACCCTGCCCCTTGCCTGTGTTTGCCTGTGTTACAGCAGTAGATTTGAAACCATGACCCCGAGAAACAAAGAAACAGAACTGGAACTGCCTCCATTTTTATTGTCCTGCGTGAGTTGCTGGTTTGAGTTAAAAATGGGGAAACAACTTTCAGGTTGTTAATTACATTCTCACTGACTGCATGACGTTTTCTGCTAAGTATGGTGTATCTATGGGTTAATTATGTGGTGTATTTATGGGGTATGACACATTCGTTAAGTGTGAGCTAATCCACATAGGAAGTATTTTACTGAATTTGAAATAGAATCTTTAAAATTGAAAGCGTTCTTGCATGACAATTATAGTTGTTTAAAAACTAAAGAATAAATCTAATAAATATAATATTACCACAGTGGTGTAAATTAATAATAGCCTGATTTATAATTTTATAGGCATTTTTGTTTTATTAGAATTTACTAGGGTTTTGTAGACAATTCTTTGCAGAAAAGTCTGTATTGTAATGAAGAAGATCAAAATTCAAACTATGGGGACAATCTAGTAGAAACACTTATACACTTCTATGTAGAACTTTGTTAAGTCACAAATGTCTTGTCTTTCTCTTTGGCAATATTAAACATATCCAGTGGAATAAGGGAAAATGTCAGATGTCTTTTCTAGCTCCACAGTTTTTAAGAATTTGATTGCAGAGTTATTGAGGTGAATGCTTTCCTTAGCTGAGTGGAGGAGGGGCACTGAGGATGACCTTTCTGTCGTCCGAGGCATAGCTAATATGCAGCGTGCATCTCTGTTCTTGCACATGTGCAAGAAGGCAGAGCTCAAAGGACAGAGCCTCTCAGTCTCTCCAGTCCAGCCATCTTCCACCTTAAGGAAAACAGCAGCGGAGGCGGCAGCAGCAGCAGCAGCAGCAGCAGTCGTCGTCAAAACAAATAGGTTCTCCAGGCCCAGGGCAGATATTTCCATCACGTTCCCTCCCAAATGGCCCAGACTCAGATTTCAGTCTACTTCAGACATCCAACAGTCCTCCTGGAAACTCCACTCAGCCTGTAAAGCCATGCTGGAGAGAGCAGCCACGTCACAAGCCTTCCTCTTTGAAGCAGGTTGATTTCCCCTGTTGTCTTGTGCAGCGAATAGTTGGAGTGCCCTCCTGACCCAGATTTAGACTTTAATTCCTGCAGAAGAGAAGAGGAAGCTTTGGGCAGTCAGAAGCCGAGTTGCCCCATCACTGAGCCCAGTCTGGGAGTTAATTACATTGTAATGCCTTTGTTGCCCGGAGCCGGGAGTTCCCCTTCTGTTCTTCGCTTCCCTTTAAAACCGTCTACTTTTTTCCCTCTGAAGTTGCTCACGGAGGGCTAGAGAGAGTCCCCAAGGCTGTAGCTGCTTACCACACCGTAACTGGAGCTCTTTCATAAATGCTGTGTTTACTTGGCAGTGTGTCTTTGGATCATAAAAGCCTAGATTTGCATATAGCCATGGCGCTGTCCTCTACCAGGCTGGAGGAGGCCAAAGCAGGTCAGTGCTAAAATGCTCAGTGTAGCAAGTCACAGGCAGGCAGACAGGCAGCTAATCTATTTCCCTGGCATGCCATTAACATAGGTGAACACAAATCCACATCAAGCCCGGGTTAGTTTTTAAAGGCCATATTTACAGCCCATTAGCTGTTAGGGCCAGTAAGAACAAGGCCACTGGTGGTTCCTATGCAATCCATCACGGTAATTAAAGCTGTGTAAGAACAGTATCAATCTGGAGGGGGGCGAAGACAACCTAACCTAGAAATAGATGAACAATGGCGGGGAGTGCTCCTGCCTGCCGGCTTCTCTTCTCCTTTAGTATCAGCATGTTTCTTTTCCTCCACACTCTGTGCTTGCTTGCCTGCCTGCCTGCCTGCCTGCCTGTCTGTCTGTCTGTCTGTCTGTCTGTCTGTCTGTCAATGGTCGATCCCTCTAACTTCTTAATTTAACATTAGGTAAATTCTTGTAGAAATATTAACAAATAGAGCAAGTGTTTACTTCATTACCCTAATTTCCAGCCTCTCTCCCTCCCCCCCCCCCCAGCAGATTTCTGAGCAGTCTCATCACCGCTCAGCAATCTATTCTGCTTCTTGCTTTGCTTCAGGTTCTTCAGTTTACAGGGGGATGTGGGTGGGGTAAGGATGGGATAGGGGTGGGGTGGGGTGGGGGTGGGGTGGAGGGATACACATTCCTGAGGTGATCAGCTATGCCCCCGCCCTTCCGATTCTGAGAAACTGGGTTTTCCTGTCAGATGCTGTTCTTAGGTGTTTAGGAAAAATCAACACAAAGTAAATCTTCAACTCTGAGGAAATAACTTTCCCCTGTTCTCAGAGCTTACCATGGACTCAGAGCTGAGGTGCTGGGGGGCAGGGTCTGGGACTCACTTCACAAGGCCTCCAAAGATGCTGCTGGTGGAGGGCCCCAGCAGGTGTTGAATGCACAGAGCAGAGGGGCATGTTGGGAGAAAAGAGCCCGCATCCAGTTGGCAACCCTGAGCCACACTGAAGGAGGTAGGATGTAATTACCCCTGGTGGATTTCTTTGCTTCTCAACTTCAAGGGAGTCTATAGTTCTTCTTGAAAAAAATAAGAAATTAGTGCCAGTCAGTGCTGTGTGGGACCGTTAAAGGCAGCTGGGTTCTTAGTTGAGCTAAGGCTTGAAACCCTGAAAACCCTGAAGGGATGGTAGACCCCTGTGTCTAGCCACAGCCCTCCATAGATTTGTGGCCATCAGTCACGTAAAGGTAATGCCCCAAGCCCCTCCATGTGTAGAGGAAACTTCTTGGTCACTGAAATGGATTCTTTTGTTGCAATTGTCTTTAAGATTTAGTTTTTACTTTTATTCATGTGTACGCGTGTATCTTTTATGTGTAAGTACTTGCTTGCTATATGCCTGTGGAGGCCAGACGTTCTGTTTAGACTATTTGTCTTCTCCATCTTTCTTATTCCTCTTTAAAAGTCCCCAAATATGGTATTCATACAGAAATCACAGTATAACAAAATGAATATCAAGTTTACACTGATCTCTTTGAACAGTGGCTCTCAACCTGTGTGCATGACCCCTTTGGGGGTCACACATCAGATATCCCAAATATCAGACATTTCACTGTGATTCACAACAGCAGCAAAATTACAGTTAGGCGGTTGGGAGGGGGTCACCACAACATGAGGAACTGTATTAAACGATTGCAGCATTGGGAAGGTTGAGAACCACTGCCTTTGAAGAACTAGAATATGCCAAGTACCCAGAAACCCTCATCTTAGCCAACAGGCCCTCCTCCCAGAGATGTTCATTCTGCTCTCATCTCCTAGAGGGCACAGCTTTCCTTTGCAAGAGAATTGGAACACCTGCATACCCCAACACTCTAACTCCCCTTCCCGGTGTGGGAGCTTTCTATAAGAAACGACCCAGCTTAGGAGTCATTTCCATCCTTGTCTCGTTCAAGCTTTGTGGTTTATGAGTTTCATTAACGTTTAGTGCATCGCAGCTTGCTTGCTTTGATTCCCATTCATGTCCCAGGATACGAATGGACCACAATTTGTTTGCTCACCCCCACTGAGTGTTTATTTACCCTCTGGTAGAAACATTTGGGTATGTTTCCGCTCACACATATTTCTCTGCAGCTTTTACATTTTTAGAAAATATACTAATGTGTTTATTTTATGAGTGCACGCGTGAGCATGTACACACACACACACACACACACAAGCACTCATGCCCACGCACACACGTCCCCCAGTTTACATGTGCAGGTCAGATGATGACTTGCAAAAGTCGGTTCTCTCCTTTCACCGTTCAGGTCCTAGTAATCAAATGTAGGTAATCAGGCTTGGCAGCAAGCACCTTTTACTCCCTGAGCATCTCCCTGGCTCTTGAAATCAAATGGCTGCATCGGAAGGATGCACACCCTTAATGTGAGTGGGGTTCTGTGTTCTGCAGGATTTACACACGCGGCTCCGCTCACCCAGGGCTATGTATGACTAGTCCTGTTTTTTGCATTTTTGATGTTTGGGCATTTGCACGCTTACAGGCTCATAGCGATTCAGTCTTCGCAGAGCTGTTCCTTCTTTGAGATTGCAAGGAAGGGTTTGTCCTGGAGCATGCTTTTCACTTTTTGCTTTCTCTGCTTTTCCCGTACAGTTCATGCCTGCAAGCACTCCTTATCAAACTCTCCCACACAGAGGCAATATTCTCCACACCCAAAGTCATCCCTGAGCTGGGATACAGCCCACCCCCAGCCAGCATCTCACTGAGCTTCCGCATTGGCAAATCATAGACTGCTGGTTCCTTCCCCAGAACCCTCTAGGAACTCCCAGGACCCCTAGGACCCCTCAAGACCCCCAGAAGCCCCAGGACCCTCAAAACTCCTCAGAACTCTCAGGATCCCTCAGGACTCCCCAGGACCCCTCAGGAACCCCTAGGACTCCCCATCATACCCAGGGCCCCTAGGGACCCTCAGGACTCCCAGGACCTCCAGGAACCCCCAGGACCTCTCAGAACCCCCAGGATTCCCAGGACCCCTCAGGACTCCCCAGGACTCCCCAGCACCCCAGAGTCCCTCAGGACTCCCCAGCACCCCCAGGGCCCCTCAGAACTCTCCACAACCCCCCAGGACTCCCTAGGATTCCTCAGGAACCCCCCCCCCCAGGAGACTGTCCTTCCCCTCCTTCTGCCCTGATGCTCTTTGCCTTTGTGATGCTTTCTCGTGGGTTCACATGGGATGGAATAATGCTATCTTTCTTCAGTACTAACTGGCCCAGTAGTGCCTCCCTAAATGATGTAGTGAGTATGTTTCCGGAACATTTAATTAATGTTAAACTGCCTTTCAAACTGATGGTGTCGATTTCTACTCCCAGGACTAGTGTCTCTGTGGCCATCTAGGGCAGTGGTTCTCAGCCTTCTAATGCTGGGATCCTTTAACACAGTTCCTCATGTTGTGGTGACCCGCAACATAAAGTATTTCATTGCTACTTCATAACTATAGTATTGCTGCTGTAAGGAATCATAATGCAAGTACCTGATTTGCAGGGCATTTGATATGCAACCCCTGTAGAAAGGTTGTTTGACGCCCCCAAAGGGATCACAACCCAGAGGTTGGGAACTGCTGTTCTAGAGGTTGTTTTTAAGTGGACAGGGTATCACGTAATCAGGTTTTGAGTGACTCTGGGGAGATTTCCTGTTGAAGAGCTCTGAGCTAATTGCATAGTGGTGGTGTCATTGCTGCATAGGCATGGCCCCAGCCTTCCCCTGGCAGTGGGTCAGACGGCCTCTAGAGTGAAAGTTCATCAGGCTTTGAAGTGAACTAGGTAAGGTTCCCATTATTGATGTTATTGATTCTCATCCTGGTGTGAAGTTTCGCTTTGAGAACAGAGACACTTTCTAACTTGCCAATGCCTCAGTTGCCTGCCAAATATCTTGTCCTTCTTTCTCCCTTACCTACAGAAGGCTGGCATTGTGAAACCTTACCCAGGGAGCCCCAGCGAGGGCTCATGCTTGGCTTAAAGCAGCCATGGCAGTCTGTTCTGGTTTCCTCACCCTGTGTCATCTGTGTCACTGGGTAAATTACTGACGGTGGGAGAGTTTTGGTAGCAGAGATAGGAGCAGAAGTCTAGAAGAGAGACAGATGTGACTTAGAACCTGTCTTCCCAACACTTATGATTACCTCAGAAGCTGGACCTAACATCAGAGGATTTGTCTTAGCTCATGGTTTCAGAGCACTCAAGTCAATATGGTAGCGAAGGCATGGAGATTTAGGAACTATTTTGGGGTGACAATTCAACACAGTATTCAAGTCCTGGAAATAAAGGATCTTTAATCTTCAACATCAATACCACTTTCCCCACATTTCTCATGTCAGGAAATAAAATCCCCACTTGGTTAAGATGGTTGGTCAGATATTTGTTATTGTAGCCAAATGTACCACTAAATGTACCAAAGTGACCTGTACAGAATGTATTATTTGAAGGGCTAGAAATGCTGTTATTGAATGACTTAAACATGGAGACCACGTTTGTGCCTTTTATTCTGTCTCTACTTCTTATTAATAATTATGTCTATACATATTTATCATATATCCGAGTTTTGCTGAGTGCATGCTAGGATAAATTAGACAGTTGTTCTGATTTAAAGGGGCTCATGGTTTATTGAGACACAGCAGCAAGAGTAGTGACAGGAATTTGATAAATGAACAAAGAGGAATTGGATAAGTGTTTTGTTAGCCCAGAAAGGACTGGCCCAGCGTGCTGGCAAATTTTGTCAACCTGACAAGCTCTACACTCACCTAGGAGTCAAACCTCTGAGCACATCTCTGAGGAAGTTTCTAGACTAGATTCGGAGGCAGAAGAGACATACGCTATTGCTTGATGGGCTGGGGTCCTGGGCTGAATGAACAGGAGGATGGGCTCTGAGCATAGTACACTCCTCTTCCTGACTGTGGATGCCACGTGACCAGCCGCCTCATTCATTCTTCCTGCTGTCTTGACTTCTCCACTGTGATGGGCTATACCTGAAGCTGTAGGGTAAAATAAACTCTTCCACCCCAAGTTTCCTCTGTGAGGTGCATAACCATAGCAACCGGAAAAGTCACTAACACAGCGCTTTGTCTGGGGGTGGCAGGGTTGGGAGGGAGTGGCAGATAATGTGGTGTCCAGGGGCTGGAGAGTCATACCTTCTTCTAAAGGGCTCTCTCCGTAGTTGCTCAGACACCACAGTGGAGCACCCCACCCCCACCCCCAAATCCAAGACATCATGTTTCTCCTATTGTTTCCTTCCCTTCATGAGCAATGACGCTGCTCCAGTACCAGAGTTTTCATTAGAAACTGCCCAGCCATCTGTGTGCCCGGGAGGGACAGCTACCAGGTCAAACAATGTTTAAATTCCTTAGGTTTTTGAAGTGACAGGGAGATGAGGTGGCGAATGTCAGCTTCTTGTCTTTCAAGCAACAAAACAACCAGTTTCCTGTGCTGTCATTAAAGCAAGCATATTCATTACAGCAAAAAAGAACAACTTATATTTTGAGTTTCTTTTTTCCCCTCTCTCAACCCAAAATGATCTCAACATTCTGTCGGACAAGCTGAAGTGTACAATGTATTTATAGCAGGCTTGTTAGCTCTGAAACTTTGAAGCTATCAACTTCTTGGTAATAAGAAAACAGCATAAACCAAGTTTCTGTTAATGTCTGCTTTCTTTAATGGTGTGTTGAACAGTTACACACCTGCATATCAATAACACTCCAGGACAGGCCCCCAGCAGGAGTTGTGGGGCAATAAAAACTGGACTCCAGAGAAAGAAGGGGTGGGGTGAAGCTGGGTGAGTAGGGAGGTAGAGAATGAGGGTACCTGGAAGGTGTTGGGGGATGGGAATAAATATAATCAAAACTGCTATGAAATTATCAAAGAATAACAAAACATTATTTTTAAAAACCTCATATTAAGCCAGACGTTGCCTTAGGTTGTGGGTCCTGTGACTTATCTTTGTCAAGATAAATGGCCAGATAGGAATAGGTTCGTGTGCTGAATTAATACCACTTAATATAGGGCTTTAGATAACAAACAACAAAATTCCCACAACTCATGTACAGCAGTAGTCAAGGTTTTCCTGACTCTACAGTGATAAAATCGTCAAAACGTGTCTTAGGTACCAGCTCTGCCCTGTGTGCCCTGGGAAGTTAGTTTCTACCCTTTAGTGCCTTTAGTGTTCTCATGAGCAATCTCTGTTGCTTAGCAACTAGGATGTTGACTTCGGTGTGCTATCTGGCTTAGCTGTGGCTTGGGTGTCCTCTCCCTTCCCCCAAGGGCTTATGTGGGAGGAGTTTGATTCCCAATGTTGCAACATTAAACCCTGTAGGACTTTCAGGAGGTACATCCAAGGGGGAGGCCATTGGAGGTATTGTCTTGGGTGAGAATAAGGTAGTTCTCAAGAGACCTCAGTCCTTGCAAGAAAAGCTGTCACAAAAGTGCCTGACAGGGGCGGCGGCGTGTTCCTCGACTCTCAGCAATTAGGAGGCTGAGGCAGCAGGAATTTGAGGTGAAGGGTAGCCTGGGCAACCCAGGGAGACCCGGTCTTGAAAACAAGAACAACAAGAACAAGAACAACAACAAACCAAAACCAGACAAAAGAGCAAAGGCCGGTCTTGCTTCCTGTCAGGTCCTGTCAGCTTTCCTTCTCACATATGCTTCTCATTTTCACTGGAAGAAAATAAGTAAATGAGTAAGTAGATATAGAAGGAGGCCACGGTGCTCCTGGATGTGATGGAGGAGAAGGTCTCGTGCAGATTTGAGGGAGAGCAGAGGCAGAGGCATCAGGAAGGTTCTAGAACATGACTAGTCAACTGAAAGAGACTGTGAAGAGAGAGGACGCCAAGAACAGTGGCCAAGAGGACAAGAGGCCCAAGGGTCAAAGAGGATTGGCAAAGTCACGTGGCTGCGTGGTATAGGGAAGAGCTGCACAGAGAAGGGCAGACCAGACTAGTTAGTCCCCGGGCTGGAGCAGTTTGGAGTAGTGGGCAGGGTATGAGAAGCAGGAGGACGCTGTAACAGGTAGAGACTGAGGGATGCTGGGAGAACCTGGTAGCCAGTGGCCAATTTGTTGAGTTAATAGGCACTTCAGATTGGCGTGTGTGTGTGTGTGTGTGTGTGTGTGTGTGTGTGTGTGTGAGTGTGTATTGAAACCTTTCAAGCCCGCAACCAAAGTGCATCGTATTCGGGTGCCATGATCGCGTTTAAAAAATCTTTTATTTGAGAATTTCACATAATGCCCTTTGATCATATCCTCCCTCCCTCCACTTCTCCAAACTCCTCTCAGATCCGACCCCACCTCCCTACTTTCTCCACCAACTTCATGGCTTTTTTTTTTTTCTTTGTTTATCTTTGAGATTGTACTTTGATTACATTTCTCCCTTCCCTCTCTTCCCTTCATACTCTCCTATACCCTCCTTCCTGCTCTTCTTCGAAATTGTGGCTTCTTTAAAAAAGAAAAATCAATTGTAACTGCATACATATATGTATATACATATTCCTAAAACTATCCAGTTGAGCTCATTTAATGTTCCGTGTGCACACAGTTTCAGGGATGGCCGCTAGACTCTGCACAGCGATCGGCCTGCATTTACTGCTGTACAGCATGAACACATCTTGCCACAGGGACCATTGTTGTGGGTCACAGGATTTACAGCTGGGTCAGGCTGTGATGGTCTCTGCCTTACCCCCAATCTGCAGCAGCGACCTTTAAGTACTACAAAGGCGAGTCAGAAGGCAGGAAACTGCCTGGTCAGTATGGTTTGTGATCTTGAACCTTCAAAACTGTGAACTAGGGCTGGAGAGATGGCTCAGTGGTTAAGAGCACTGACTGCTGCTCTTCCAGAGGTCCTGAGTTCAATTCCCAGCCATCACATGGCGACTCACAATCATCTGTATGATCTGATGCCCTCCTCTGGTATATCTGAAGACAGCTACAGTGTGCTCATATAAATAAAATTAAATAAAATTCTTAAAAGAAACAAAAACAAAACAAAAACAAACAAACCCCCCTGTGAACTAAATAAACCTTTTTTCTTTTTTTCCCATTTTTTATTGGTTATTTTATTTATTTACATTTCAAATGTTTGAGAGATTCGTCGTTACGATTTATTGACCACCTGGCTTAAAACTTAACAGGTTTTATTTCTTAGATGATGATCAAGGTGGCCCTGGTCAGTGGAAGGCCACACTGTTGGCCATCCATTCTAAAACAGTCCTGTTCACCAGCTTACTGAGAAGAGCTCTGTTGGATCTTGTAATTGGTGACTTCTCGTTTCTTTCATGTTGGGAGATGTAGTGGCAGAGAGAGAGAGAAGGAGGGAGAGGGAGAGGGGGAGAGAGAGAGAGAGAGAGAGAGAGAGAGAGAGAGAGAGAGAGAGAGAGAGAGAGCATTCTCAGGATGCCCCCAGTATCTAATTGGACAGAACTGGGGACCAATGAGAGATAAATGAAATTGTGAGTGAAAGCAAAGATTTTTAAACTAAACCAGAGTTGTTGGAAAAGGATCTTCGTACAAGTTGGTCATCTGGACAGTGTACACTCTAGGATGCATGCACGGGAGCTTCAAGAAGAGAGTGCTGTGGGGGGAGGTGTGTGTTTGCACAGGATGTACCCGAATGAATACACACTTGTTGCGCTCACGTCCACAAAACTCTCTCCCACTATGCTGGCTACTTCCTACCCATTTCTGTATTTGCTGACCTGCTTGTCTGACCCAACAGAGAGTTAAGACCTTTCTCATTATCGTTCCACAGAGAAATGATAAGATGGAGGGAAGTTTGCTGACTGGACAGGCAGCACCATGATCACTTCTGGCTGTGCAGAGATTATAGTCAAGTCATTACCGTTGCCATCACCAACATTATCACATTCCCTCCGAGAAAAGCAAAGGCTGCCTTCCGCTGTTAGCCTTGGCACTCCCCTGCTGCTATCTCAGTCTCCTTTTACATAGGTTTGTCTTTCTGTTGTTGTTTTTGTTATCATTGTCTAACAAAGGGTCTTGGATATTCTAGACAAGCAATTTACATCTCTCCCAACAACGCCCCCCCATTTTTTTTTAAAGGAGATTCTGTGTGTAGTTTTTGAACTCTAATTGGTTTTGAAGTATGTAGGCTTTTCAAGTTTTCGTATGTCCTGAGAAAGGTGTGAACCTGTCAAAGAAAGAGATGTCCTTGTCACATGGCTGAGAGGTGTCCTGAGTCACTCGACAGAACCTGAGAATATACAGATTCTGTATGCCCTCACTTACCCCCTTTCTGGTGATTTTTATCAAACTGTGGTAACATGTGGTGACTGAAAATGGTGGGCCAAGTTTGTTACGATTGAGGGCTCTGTATAGGTAGACTAGGCCTTAACTCATGTGTCCTATGATAATTTTTTTTCTTGCACAGCTTCAAGGAGTGGGGGGAGGAGACCTATCCTAGACAACAGATGTGAGAGCTTTTTTTTTTTTTTTTCTTTTTCTCCCTGACCTGTGGATATGCCAGAGGCTCCAACCTGGTGACTCACTCTTGTGGTATCATATACCTCAAGATTAAGTGAGCGCTGTAGAAAGTGTGGGACAGGGTTTATCAGTGCGAGCTCCTCCTTTGAAGTATCGGGGCAGGCTACTTGCTTGATGGTTTCTGGAACTTGGCCAAGTCCTAGTATGCTGTGAAAAGAGCTGTCTTAGGTTCTCTTGGCACATGAGAACATTTGCGCTGGATTCTCAGGCCCCTGTAGCTTTCTGATGTTTTCAAGGCGGTGTTCTTGGGACGGAGGGCCTGGGGCCAAATTGTAATTCTGCCTGTTTGTGCTCCTTCAAATGCTTTATCCCAACAGGGTTTTGATACAGGCTCAAGATACAGGCTATAACACCACTGTGTTCTCAGACGCTGGCTGGCAGGCTGTGAGCGGCCACTGAGCACTTATGTATAGCGTTCTCTGTAACACACATGTCCTGTTGTCCTGTCCCCCCGACACAAAATGTTGACCAGTCAGGCTTTGCTCAAACAATGTTTCTGTGTACACAGTGCTACACCCTTTCCTTTACAGCTTCCAATTAAAGCATTGTGTGTGTGTGTGTGTGTGTGTGTGTGTGTGTGTGTGTAGGAAAGCCACAGTGCCAGTCAACCAAAGAATACAGACACACACAAATAAAACCCATCCATTTCTAGTAAAAATGCCAGCACCTGTGTGCCTGTGCCCTTTTCTTAATGCATCTCCCCGTCATCATACTGCTATTAATTTTGAGTTATATTAATTACAACTTCTATGAAGCATAGAAGGTTAATTATGTTGGATTCCCAGACACCCTTCCAGAGACAGGTTGGGCTATCATCCACATTCCTCATCAAGCAACTATGTGTAATAAATAGTTTCCTTGTAAATGCAGGTTGCCCAATGGGCTCTCTACTTTGTATTTTCCCTCCTAGCCTGGGAACCTGAGTTTTCCCTGATTTAAATCTTGTTAACTGGTGTTGGGGACCTCATAGGGAAGTCTTCCTGAGCATCCTTCCCTCTCTCCATGCTTAATAAAATATCTTGACTGAACTGAGTCTCAGGGAAGACTCAAATCATAATTGAGTACGGTTGCAGGGTGGCCTCTGTTACGGGCTAGACTGTGTCTTCTCCTTTGTCCCCAAGTTCATATATTGGCTTTCTAGCTCTTGGTACTCCAGATGGTCTAGGGACACGACAAACTGTTTACAAAGGTAACCAGACTACAATGAGGCCATTAAGGTGAGCCCTAATCTAACACAGTGGGCATCTTCTTAAAAAGTGGGAATTTGAGGGGAGGTGAGATGGCTTGGCAGGTTAAAGTTTTCCATGGTGAGCTTGGAGACCTGAGTTCTATCCCTGGGACTCACATGATGGAAAGAGAGAAGAGACTCCTGCAAATTGTCCTATGATTTCTATAAGCTTGTAGCAGCATGTATATTGTGTGTGTGTGTGTATGTATGTGTGTATGTGTGTTCACGCATGCATGTATGCACACATGAGCACACACATAAATAAATGAAATTTTAAAAATTTAAAGAGGGTATTTAGAAACAGACCTTCCACAAAGGGAGATAAGAACATGAAGACAGATATCTTCAGGTCAAGCAGAAAGCCTAGTGAAGTTCTTTTCTCACTCCTTAGTCCTTCAGAAAGGGCTGGACCCTGCCTAGACCTTTATTTAGACTTTCAACCTTTAGAAGTCTTAGCAAACACATGACTGTTGTGTAAGTCACTGACTATGCTATTTTCAAATGACTATAGGCCTGCCTTAGTCTGTTTGTGTTTCTACAACAAAATACCAAAGTTTTGGTAATTTATAAAGAGTAGAATTCTAGCGGCTAGCTAGGAGTCCAGGGTCAAGTGAGGCCCAGGGAGATTTTGCTATCTAATGAGATCTGTGCTCTGCTTTCTGAGGTGACAAGCATTGTCATGTTTCTCACAGGGTTGAATAGATTCTGTTTCTTCGTGGTGGAAGGTAATAAGAGTGAGGCTCACTCAGTTCAAGTTCTACCGCCTCAGAATGAGATCGCAGAGCTTGGGATTCAGGTATTGATTGGTGTACGTCAGGGAGCCTACAACAGACAGCCTGAAGGTCTGACATCCACAGGCAGGAAGAGACTCTGTCCCATGCAAAACACTGAGTTTACTTTTCCTCTGAGTTTTTGTCCCATACAGAACAGAATAGACCAGGTGTTCATATAGAAGGCAGCTTCTTTCTCCTCAGTCTGCTTAGTGCACCACTCCCGCACTGGAGAGACCCTTCCAGTCATCAAACACCACACCAGCCATGTCTTTGCTTTTAGCAAAAGTGTGGGGAATAAATGTTTTGTCAGCTTTCTTGGCATTCTGTAGTCAAATAGGACTGAGCATCGCTATGTTCTTTGTGCATTCAACTATGAGCAAGAGAGCAGGAAGGATGTGTGTGAGGGCCTGCTGGTGGGATGGACTCTAGGGAGAAGAAGGGATCCCGGGACCAGGGTGAAGCTGAGCTGTGCTGGGGACCCACCCAAGGCTGCAGAAGCCACAAATCCCCTCTGGCTTTCAGATTTGGGCTTTCTTTCTTTCTTTTTCTTTTTCTTTTTTTTTTTTTTTTCCTTTTTTTTTTTGTTTTTGTTTTTGTTTTTCAAGACAGGGTTTCTCTGTGTAGCCCTGGCTGTCCTGGAACTCACTCTTTAGACCAGGCTGGCCTCGAACTCAGAAATCCACCTGCCTCTGCCTCCCAAGTGCTGGGATTAAAGGCGTGAGCCACCACTGCCCAGCAGATTTGGGCTTTCATACCCTTCAGTCAACCACTCCGTTGGTGGTGAACTGCTTCTAGAAGGAGGTGTGACTCCTGGGGTGACAATTCGTTTCAGATTCTGAAGACAGGGGGTGGGGGGTGGCATTGGGGGAAATCCCAGAAACCAGGGTAGTAAGTGTTCCTTTTCCTTGGGAGAGATGGCTACTGCAGGCACATGGTGACGCCTGTCATGAGTACATGTCATCGCGGCTCTTTGTTCTTGTTGCTTTTCGATTTAACTGAGGATTGTCACATTCAGTTTGAGTTGAATTTGACTGTGTGTGGCACTCTGTTCATTTCTCTGTACCCATGCTCTTGACAGAGCAGGCTGTGGCTCCCTTTGCTTTCTGAGTCTTCCCTGGAGAGATGTAAGACATGGGGACTTGTGGATAGCTAGGAATATCCAGACTGCACACAGAAACTACTGTGGGTCCATTAAAGCAGAAGAGATTCCTAAGAGAAGGTAACAGAAGTGTCAGACAGGCCGGAGAAGTGCAGGGAGTGGCAGGTGTTCCCAGAGACCGGAAGCTGGATGTGGGCTGGGTTGGAAGTTGCCCCAAGCCCATCTTTCTGCTGAACTGCTGAAGGCTGCTGTTCCCTCCATCATGTAGAGTGCTGGTGAGACAGGGGCTGCCACTACTTCAGCTCAGAGACTGCTAATGTGCCATCTCTAGAAGCATTCATCCTAAGATTCAGGTTCACATCTCTCCTTTGTCTCAATGCCATTGGATAATAAATTGATTCGTGTTTGTTCCAACATAGTTTTGACGCATCATCATTTATCCTCATGAAAGAGACTGCGCATGCCTGTTTTTTTCCACCTCACTGAGCTTTGTGGATGCAAAGTAAGCAAGGCGTTGTGTTCCTTCTGTCTAAGCATGTGGTCGGTATAATTTTTCCACAGACAGCTGAAGGCAACAGACTGTGCGTGGTAGTTCAACAAAAGTGAGGACAAAATGCTAGGCAAAAAAGGTCATTTAAAAAGATACCTAGGACTTTATCCTAGGCTCTGCTACCTCAGCCAGGCAATCCGCGATCGCTACTGCATCTTACTGGTCTGTTTCTTTGAATCCAGGAATGTGATCTATCGATCACATACTGCGTTTCTTCCAAAGTCCAGACTTGCTGAGGGTTTTTATCAAGTCAGCGCTGTAGTTACTAAGAGTTATGTACCACCTAGCGCATTATCCCAGCCATCTCCTGGTTTCTTTGAATACAGTTGATTGTAGATATTTTCCCAAATCATACTTCCAAAACTAGATAACAGGCTTAAAGCCGCGTTGCCTATCGGGAAGTCACTATGCTCCCGAACACTGTTGTTGCCATGGTTTCTTAGGAGACAAAGGCATTGCAAAAGGGAGCTTGTGGCTGGATCCAATGAAACATGAATAGGAAAGGGTGCTTGGTATTCCTGTGATCAGAGCGCCAGCAGCACTTCCTGTTCACGTTAAGGATAGTCATCTGCCTCAGGAAAGGGTGTTGACAGAGAATAAAAGCTTTGTTTAGCTCACTTAGGATTTGTAAAGTATATTCTGGGCAGGAGGTCGTTTACCATCTCAACTCCCAGGAAAAAAAACATTTGATTTTCCTTCATGCCTCTGGAATGTTCCCCCACAAGCAAAAAAAGAAAAGGCGGTTTTGTGGAGCCACAGTTGTGCATGGGCTTAATTTGAAATGATTAGTTTCATTGGCCTTGATATTCTAATTATATCTCTCCATTTTCCCATGCAACTCTTTACCGCTCAAACAAGTTAGCTCAGAAAATAATTGTCACGCTCATGCATAAAGAATATACAAAACAAAGGGATATTGTGTCAGGGCAGGAAGAAGTGTGCTTTTCAGTTGTTTCTTGTTCCCCTGTGTGTTTTCCACAGAAGTAGATATGTAAAGTTCCGTAAGGTCTATGAGCAACCGGGAGTCATCATCCAGAGAGCCCTATCAGGGTGTGAGCATACCTGGATGAGTTCTTGACTAGTCAGTCATTCACTTGTGTCAAGATGTAGGGACAGCAGTAAGATTCTTCCCGATCAGGAGAGAATGTGTGCTTAATTCCTTTCTGGGTAATGTGTAAAGTTCAAAATTAACCTGTAAGTCCCATCTGCCCAGGAATTTGGTAACTTCCTGGAATGCTGGGAAATGTAGTTCTTGGGAAATATCAAAGCCTTATGGTAAAGTATGGTGGCCTAAAGGTTTGTCCATATAAGCCCCTGCAACAAGTGGCTTGAGGCCATTCCAGATGGGAAATTCAGGGAATGGTTCTGACCAAAGCCCATCTCTTGGTCAGTATTTAATATTTAATAAAGCTTGGCTCATATTTTGCCCAAAATGGTGGAGTTGTTTTTTTTTTCTGGCAAGTCTCAGGATTACCACATGATGCTTATGGAGTTTGGAACTCACCAGACTTGACTTCTGTAACCTTTCTGTTTCATTTGATAAATCAGAGTAACTGGGCAGCTACGTAAAATACTGTGTGCATGAAGTGATATGACTCAGAATAATGGGACTTAGAATTTATTGTAGGATCTTTACGGAGATCTCAGTTGCTAGGGAACCTCACTTTAGTCTACTCTGGAACAAGAAGATATAACAAGAAAGCAGAGTGATTTTCTCTTTCAATTTTCCCACTAATGCTTCAGTACTGAAAGTTCCAGAATGATCATGACCTCATGTCAGTTATTCTTAAGGTTGGAGAGAGAGACCTTGGAGGAAATATATAGTAGTGAATGGAAAATAGAGATGGCTCCTTGGGATGGGCCATTTCTTCTTGGAGTCCCCTGTGTGCCCTAAAGGGTAATATCGGGCAGTGTCTTAGTGTCATGCTATTTTTTGAAACTGTAGGGTCCTGACTCCAGGTAGAGAATTCATGGTGTTTCTCAAGTGTTTGTGTCCATCTTTTCTACATAGAGACATGGCAAAGGTAGAGGATTCAGGTAGTCTGATTTCTAAGCCTTCATCAGATTTTCAGGCTGCTTGGAGAGACCCCAGTGAGCATACTCAGGAATGTTATCCCGCTGCACATCAGGCTGTGCTCCGCGTTTGCAGGTCAGAGCTTCTTCTCTTGTTTAGGGAGAGAGAATACAAGGTGTCGAGCTTCAGAGCCACTGCGGAGAAGCCGAAGTCTCTGGAACTGACAATAGTTTAATTGAAGAGAAGGAAAAGGTCTACTAGGCGCCAGCCAGACATTTGTGAGCTCTGAGTTTCGTCAACACCATAATGCTACTTCATCTCTCTCATAAACCACAGTGAACATCACACATTTTTTTTTTTTGCTTCTGCAGTGACAAAAGAACCGCAGGCTGCAATGAGAGATCCCTGACAGGGTCATGCTTTCTCCCAGCTAAGTGACTCACCCTTTACCCCAAGGTACAGGACTCAGATTTATGGCAGATAGGGACAGCCCGTGGGCCCTCCTGCTCCTCTTAGGTAGATAAAAATCAGGATTCCGGTCTGTTTCAGGGTAGGGAGGTTTGGCCTGAGGCACAGAGGCGAGACTGGTAGAGAGTCCCATCCAGCTGAAACTCAGGGGAGAAAGGAAGAGAAGACAAGGCTCGCTGAGAAATTATCTTAGTTGGGCGTTTATTGCCGTGACAAAAACAGCGCAGGGAGGAAGGCATTTATTTCATTTTGCCATTTCACACTTCAATCTGTCATCTAAGGGAGTTGGGGCACAAACCTGGAGGCAGGGACTGAAGTAGAGACCACAAAGGAATGTTATTTGTTGGCTTGCACTTCATGGTTCTCTCGGCCTGCTTCCTCATAGCTCCCAGGCCCACCAACCCAGGGGAAGCTCTGCCACACACACAGTGAGCTGAGCCCACCAGACAACAATCATTAATCAAGAAAATGCGCCGGGAGCTTGTCCACAGGCCAATATCGTGGGGGTGTTTTCTCAGTCGAGATTCCCTTTTCCCAGATGACTCAAGCTGTGTCAAGTTGACATAAAACTAGCCAGCACAGAAAGAGTACTGATGTTATACTCAGCATAGTAATTAAGGAGGAACTATTATATATGTGTGTGCCTAAGGTGTTATTTGTTCTTTGAAATTTTCACATGTGTGTAACATGTGTGTTGATCATCTGCTCTTCTGCTCCTCTCCCTTCCAACTCTGTCTGTCTGTCTGTCTGTCTGTCTGTCTGTCTGTCTGTCTGTCTGTCTCTCTCTCTCTCTCTCTCTCTCTCTCTCTCAGGGTTCTTGTTGTTTTGTTTTGTTTTGTTTTTGAGACAGAGTCTTGGTATATAGCCATGGCTGGTCCAGTCCTTGAGATATATATATCCTAAGATGGCCTTNTCTCTCTCTCTCTCTCTCTCTCTCTCTCTCTCCTGCCTCTGTTTTTCTCTCTTCATTTATTCAGCCCACTGTATACAGTTGGTGCTGCTTATGTGCACACAGGCATTAGGGCCATCCACTGAAGCATGGAGAAACTACCAGTGGCCACACTTTTTTGTTTTGTTTTGTTTTTCGAGACAGGGTTTCTCTGTGTAGCCCTGGCTGTCCTGGAACTCACTCTGTAACAGGCTCACCAGGCTGGCCTCGAACTCAGAGACCCACCTGCCTCTGCCTCCCACTCTTAAAGAAAAGTGAATTCCCCTCCCCATGACAGCCCACAGGTTGGCAACCCCTCTCTCTTGCAGGGTGGGATTTTTAACTGGCTTGATACCATGCGGCTATTATGTGGGTAACTACTGTTTCTATGAGTTCATATGTACAACAGCAATGTTACAGCCACAGAACTCCTCCCTATTCTCCAGCTCTTGCATTCTTTCTGACAAGACTCCCTGAGCCATAGTAGGGGAGGGGAAGTGGAAGGGAGGTGATAAAGATGTTCCGTGTATGGTCGGGCACTCCCAATCGTGGATTCTAAGCACCTTGAACAGTAACAATTATGTATTCCCACAATAACTTTACCACTGCAAAACAAACCAAAGCAAGATCTTTTGACAGAGGCTGGGAGACACTTAATAGCACAAACCTATGGCTATAAACATAAATATTTAGAAGAAGGTTTGACAAGGCCATTTAGAAAAATAGCATCAATAGTGTCTCCCCTACAGTCTATGCATTCCCTAGACGTGGGATGTTTGCCTTTTCATATCAGGCATGGAACGTCATCGTGGAGCAGACTCACTCATCTCCCTAGCTCAAGCTTCCTCCTCCCTCCAGTGTTTTTCATATTCTACTTCTATATGAGTATTTCTAAAAGGAAAACAAACAAACAGCATCATCAACACCCGCTTGCTTTCCTGCATCAGGAGCATGCCTAGTAAACTATACATGTAAAGTAAGGGTGGAACAAAAGCAGAGAGGAGAGTCATCAGGAGGAGAAATGGAGGAGAAGTAGGGTTTGGCACTGGCCTATGGCTTCCCAATACTTCATCCCCTGAAGTGGCTTTTCTGCAGAATGTGTGTTCTGGGTGAGGTTTCGTGTCCTGCTATGTTCATGGCCCATAGCATCTTTCATAAGAACCTTAAGGATGATAAAATATGCACAACACAAAAGGTACTTGCTGTCTCCGCAGCAGTGCTTCATCCATGGGCATTGTTGTGTAACCTGCCTCCAGAGCTGTCTTCGTCTTGCAAAACTGAAACTCTGTAGTCACTAAACACCACCCATCCCTTCTAACCCCCGTCAATCACTCCATCACCATTCACTGCATGTTCTTGGTGATGACTCTTGTTGAAAGTTGAGTTTTTGTGACTGGTTTATTTCACTCAGCATCATATTCTCAAGGTCCAAGGCTCATTGGTGTGGAACCAGGTATTAAGTATTTCTTTCCTTCTAAAGGTGAAACAATACTGTATTACATGTAGAGATATTTGGGTTCCTTTATAAGCACAGGTGTGGAAGTGTCTCTTCAGGACTTTCCAGTCTTTCGATTATATTCTAATAAATGGAATTGCACGATCATGGGTGATTTTACTTTCCTCTTGTGAGTAATCTCCATACCGTTTACCACGACATCTACACAATTTTGGATTCCCATCGGTGTCATGCAGGCACTCCAATTTATCCACAGCTTTGATGCAATTTTCTGTTTTGCTTTGTTGTTTACTAGTTGCTGTATTCCTTACTATCTTATCCCTGTGGCAAATACCCAACACGAAGCAAGAGCTCATAGTCTGTGGATATATACAGTCTGTGATGGCAGGGAAGGTGTGAGAACTAGGCAGTTGATCACACTGCATCTGCAGTCAGGAAGCAGAGAGGGATGCGTGCCCAGGCCCAGCCATTATCCCCGCTCTTTTCCTTTTATTCAGTCTAGCACTCTGGACATGCAATGGTTCCACTCACATTCAGAGTGGGTCTCCCATCCTCAATTAAGAATCTCTGCAAACAGCCTCACAGATAAACCAGGACATGTGTCTGCTAGGTCACTCCAAATCCAGGCAAGTTGACGAAGAAGCTTGGCTGTCATGGTCGTCAAGCTAATGGGTGTAAGTTGACTCTTGGGTGTATATTGATAACAGGCAATTTCAGTGACTGGCTGTAATCCGAATTGTTGCCCAGGGCCTGCATATTAAAGGCTTGGTCCTCAGCTTTGTGATCCTAGTATATGGTCGAACCTTGAAGCCGTAGGGTGGAGTGGAGCTGGCTGTTTACTGGGAACATACTCTCAAAAGAGACTCTGGAATACCCTAGCCCTTCCCAGCAACTGTGAGGCGAGATTTCCTCCACCATGAGATCCCTGCCTAGGATTCCATACTGCCTCATAGAATCACATGGCTAAGCAATCATGAAATGGAGTGTCTGAGACTGGGAGCCTACGTGAACCTTTCCTCCTTTTAAGTGGCTCTTTGCTGTAGTAATAAAAAGCTGGCTAACACAATTAGTTTATAAATGGCTGTGAAACAGTAAGAATTTTGACCTGGCTCTAATGTACCAGGAATGTAATTAAAGGAAACTATTCTCATTCTCGTGCTTGGACAGTCTCTTATGAGGAAAACCTTTTTTTTTTTTTTTTATACACATATGTTCTTGAGACATGTTGATCTGTCCTTGACACCAGAACCGAAAGCCATTGCCTCTTGAGTTGATTTTTCAGTTTAAAGTAGATTCTTCACAGGCATCCAATTAAAATCCATCTGTCATGATTCAGTGTTGCAGGGGAGACAAAGACAAGAGAAAGCCAGTGCCTAAAAAGACTCCAGTGAGTCAATCTTATGCTCTATAGACCACAGTCCTGTGAGAAGAGCTCCTGTCTGTGATGGCTCTGGTGTCCACACAGCTAAAACACAAGACATACATATTTGTACATACATACATACCCACATACTTTTGTTTAAATTGGAGTGTGTGTATGTATGTATGTATGTATGTATGTGTGTACATATATGTGTATATGTATATAAGTGTGTATGTATGTATATATTTGTGTGTACATGTGTGTGTGAGTGCATGTCTCTCTTTCTCTCTCTCTGTGTCTCTGTCTCTCTGCTCTGTGTGTGTGTGTGTGTGTGTGTGTGTGTGTGTGTGTGTGTATTTGTGTGTATCCTGGTTAACTTATTGAGCTCATATAGAGGTCAGAGGTCAACCATCATCAGGGTGTCTTCCTCAACCATTTCTCCACTTTACTTTTCTGAGACGGGAATTCTTGTGAATCTGGAGGTGACGATTTGGGCTGAACTGTCTGGTCAGCAAACTGCCAGAATCCACCCGCCTCTGGCCCTCAGAGCTGAGGTCACTAATGGCCATGGCCATGCCCAGCCTTTACTTGGGTGCTGTCCTTATGCTTGTACAGAAAGCACTTTACCCTTGAAGCCACCTCCTCAGCACCCTGCTCTTTCGTTTATTGGCAATCACTTCACTCTCCCCATCAGTGGCCTCGATGCACTCCCTCACTTCTTGCTGTATTTGTAAGAGCCAAGGACCTTCAACACCTTATTTGTATCTTGCTGACACTTCCTCTCTAAGTCATAAGCAATATGAACAATTGGGTTTTAAATGGAAGCTTGTATGGTTCTTTCGAGAGTAGGGGGCACATATGTGTACATACGTGTTTGTGTGCAGGTGGTGCCCATGCAGAGCCAGAAGTTGAGGCAGGATCCTTCCATCACTCTGCACTTTGTTTGCTCTTTATTATTTACTTATATATTACTTTCTTGATCATTATCTCTTGACCAAGAGACCAGGTAGGAAAAGAGGCAGCGTGCACTTGGCAGTTGGTGACACTGGGCAGTTGACTTGCCTGTTAAACATTAGGTGTTCTGGCTAGGTATTTTGTTTGTTTCTTCCTCCTCCTCCTCCTCCTCCTCCTCCACCTCCTCCTCCTCTTCCTCCTCTTCCTCCACCTCTTCCTCTTCTTTTGTCAACTTGACATAAGATAGAGTCATTTAGGAAGAGAGAACCTCAGCTGAGAAAAGGCCTGTGGGCAAGCCTGTGGGGCATTTCCTTAATTGATTGATGTGAGTGGACCAGCTTTAGGAGTGGCACCATCCCTGGGCAAGTGGTCTTGAGTTGTGTGAGAAAGCTGGCCAAGCAAGCCATGTGTAATAAGGTAGTAAGCAGCACTCCTCCATGGCCTCTGCATCAGGTCCTGCCCACTGGTTCCTGCCTTGCATTCCTGCCCTGAGTTTCTTAGGTGATGGACTGTGAAGTAGAACTGTAAGCCTAAATAAACTCCCCTAATTGCTTTTGGCTGTGGTGTTTTATCACAGTAATAGAAACCCTAACTAAGGCAGCAGTCATTCTTCAGTATGGGTTTGGAATTGGTTCTAGGACCCCTGCAGATACCAAACCACTCAGATGCTTTAGGTGGGCATATGATCTAGCATTTGCATATCATCCGTACATACCCTCTCTGTAAATACCCACACTATAAATCACATCTAGATTACCTATAAAACCAAGTACGGCATAAAGGTTATGTAAATAATTGCTGCATAACTTAGGGAATAATCGAGTCTGAACACGGCCAGCACAAGTCATCTTTTTTTCTGAGCATTTTTGATCCACTGCTGGTTGAATCTGCAGACACAGAAGGCCAACTGGACCTTTGGCTAGTGGCCATTGTATATGATCTGATGTTCAGTTGCAGGTTTTTGTCATGTGCACAGAAGGAAAAGAAGCTTCTGAGAAGAGCGGGGATGGGAAGGACAGCCAAGGCTCTGGGAACACGCTGAGCAGGGGCTGGCTTCACATTTTGCATATTTGAAGACACGTTTATGTGGCTACAGATCACAGGCCGCGTGGCTGCTCCTTCCTGGTTCTGATGCTATTGAGGGAAGCTGGGGGCATAGTCTCCTCTTCTCTTTTCCCTGCATCTCACCCATCCCACTGGATGAACCCTTGATTTATAGCTCAGATTGGTCTCACTATCCTCTTGCCTCAGCCTTCTGGGTGCTGGGATTATGGGTCTGCAGTACCACATCTGGTTTAAATTTTTAATCATTTACTATCACTTGACTTGGGTAGGAATCCTCATTTCTTGGTATATCTGCTTATATAGTGTGGAAATACATCTACTTCATGAGATGGTTGTTGGCTTCAAATGAGAATATCGTATATAGATTGAGTAAAGATAGAGCCAGGCACATAGTAGGTACTCAGTTAATAAGATCTGGGCCAGAAATTCCAAGATTTTGTATAGTTGGTAGGTCTAAAGCTGATAATAATGCTTTCTTCTTCCCAAAGAGAACACACAAAACCAAAGGCCATCACATCAACTGGCCAGCCAAGCAGAAAGTATGGCAGCAGATGGGCATCTTATTAGGAGACACCCTGCTATACGAGAGAGCCACACTATTGAGAAATTAGCATAATCTTCCTTTGAAACTTCTGCTCATAGAGAATAGCACCAACTTCAAGTTGGTAAATAACTCAAAGGAATTTGACTTGCCCTGTGAAGTGTGGGTAATACTGCTTTATCTTTCAGAGAAGACACACTGCCGCCTCCTTAACATTAGTAATGAGGCCATTACCACCCGAGAGCGACTCCCTCCTGAGTTCTGACAGAGCAGTAGGCCACATGGTAGTGATTCATCTGTAAATCATGCTCTCTGTTTAGAAATCTTGGCGACTTCCTCCTTGTGCCCTGCTGTCTCTGTGGAAGGAGGAGGCACAGGAGGGAACCAAGGGGAGGGCATAGGATGTGAGGCTTGACTCTGTATTCTGTAAAGCCATTACCCTTCTTTATTTCCACTAGAGTACCCCCATTTCTGCATGGTATTTTATACTCAATTAATTCCTGGAGATATTGCCAGAAACTAATGCATTCTGTGTGCATATTGGATACCCGTGGAGATTTTTTAAAACTGTTGTTATTTGTTTAGATCATATTTTTTGCAGACAGTAGCAATATATTAGTTGTTCACTTGGGGACATAGAGTAACTAGCCTGAAACTATTATTCTTTCTTTGATTTGATTCATCTATTCTTGACCCAAATGCTGTTTTGAAGCAGGAAGAAAACCAAGTGTGGTGGCAGTGTTTGAAATCCATGCACTTGTAAGATTGGTGCTTGGGAGGGTGGTGTGGGGTGGTGTGGTGGATGTTGATCTGGGTGTGGTGAAACACACCTTTAATCCCAGCACCCAGGAGGCAGAGGCAGCTTGGTCTCTCTGAGTTTCAGTTTAGATAATGGTCCCATGCCAGCCACAGTTAGATCTCATCTAAAAGACAAAAACAAAGCCACTGACTGGGTCTTGGGAGTGGGGGTGGGGGTGAGCTACTGAATTGTGTTGTGCTTTTATATGAAAGAGAGACGAACACTGGTGAATTCATAATCTTTGTGAGCCTCCAAATGTGGAGACACCACAAGCTGTAGAAAACACACTGATTGGGATCAAAGTCCCTAGGTCATGACTAGTCCAGATGGCAACTGATCATTTCTGTCCTTGCCTCGCCTCTCCACCTTGTAGCAGAGGGTTTTATCACACACTCTAATGTGTGGCCTGGGATGATAAGCACCAGAGGCTTGCATGGAGACTGACCGATGGCCTCATGCTCCGTAGCCCTTTCAGTAATAGACTTTTCCTGCCTTGTTTTTTTGCATAGGTGCTAACATCAAGTTTGGGGATCCATCAGGATTTGTGAGTCCTCATCTGGGTCCTCTTCCTGTACCCTACTAGCACCTCCCTATTCTGGTGTCAGGCTTTTCTTCTCTGTGAATAGGAGTCAAAACAAAACAAAAAAGGAGGTGGTCTGGGACAGCTGCTCAGTCAGCAGGGTGCACGCTTGAATATCTGAGTTTGACTCCTAGCACCCATGTAAAAGAGCTACATGGTAGTGCATACTTGCGATTCCTGTACTGGGGTTGATAGAGCAGACAGATTTCCTCGTGGCTCAATGGCCATGCGGTCTAGATGACATGGGGACTCCAGGCTAATGAGAAACCCTATATCAAAAAGTGGAGGCCATGTGAGGGAGGGTATCCAAAGTTGATCTTTGGCCTCCATACACCCACCCAACACACATACACACACACACACACACACACACACACACACACACACACACACACACACACATGTCTTTTTCGGCGAGACTCTCACAGTGTCTTTCTGGGTCCAATTATGATGCTGAGTTAAGGTTTCTGAGTAATGATTTCATTCTTTAAACAATCAGTGTCTTTTAAAGATCCAGACGTCTTTTTGACAATGTCCCAAGGACCTCGGTGAACTGATGTATCAGAGGGTTCCTCAGTCCTAGGTTATGTTTTCTCAGCTGCTCTGACCAGCAACAGAGAGAAAAAGACACTCCGGCATATGGGTCGGATGCTTGTATTATTATTATCATTGTTCTTATTATTATTTATTATGTGTGGGAAACACTCATGGAAGGGCCTCAGATTGTAATAGGCCGACCAGTGCATAGGATGTCAGAACACTCACTGTCTCTGTCCCGGGGACAGTTTCTTGGCATGGCCTTTTAGTTGTCTAGGTCCGTCTAATTGTTCTGAAGGCACAGCTGCATGAACCTGATTTGCCAGCGGGGGTTGGGGAGTAGTGGGAGAAAAACAGGAGAAGAAGAAGAAGAAGAAGAAGAAGAAGAAGAAGGAGGAGGAGGAGGAGGAGGAGGAGGAGGAGGAGAAGAAGAAGAAGAAGAAGAAGAAGAAGAAGAAGAAGAAGAAGAAGAAGAAGAAGAAGAAGAAGAAGAAGAAGAAGAAGAGACAACTATTTTTCCAATGTCAGGAAACAATCTTCAGCTACCTTCTTGGTCCTTAACTTTGAATTCCTGGGAAGCCCGTAGACTTTCAACTCTTTTGGCGGCTAAGTAGAAAGCATTTTCCCTCCAGCCTTCGAGGGCGACTTTTGATATCTTTGAACTTATCGCAGAGAACAAAGAGCATTCAGAACTGGACCCCTCACTTGTGCTTTTAAGCATGTTCATAGCTCAGAGCTAAATGGGAAGAAAGAAGAGAGAAGAAAGGCAGTCTTTGCCGATTGCCCCTTTGTAGATTCGGGTGACCCTTTTCCTGCAGGCTGCTGCGGGGGTGTTGCCAAGAAAACTTTGCTTCCGCCAGCCGAGCTGTAGAGACATAACAGACTCGTTTTCCTGCGGCTGAAGTAAATATTTCAACATTGATGTTGAAGGCGCCTGATCGCAGGGAAGCAGGAAGCTTACTATTTTTAGTTGAGCAAAACACCAACATAGAAGGAAGAGACCAGAGCAGAGGCCAATACTTCAAGTTCCTTCAAGTTAATAATATCTGAGACACTCACTAAGCAACGGGCACAGCCCACTGGCATTTCATTTTTCTACAGTCCTGGGAAACATAACCAAGTGTGTTAAGAATGTTAAGCATCTTCTCTACTCCAAATTACTCCCCAGCCCCAGTCTGGACAATGCATTGATGGAGCCTATTGATGAAACAGTGTTGTCCAAATCCAGCAAGAGCAGATACTTCTGGAAACAAGTTCATCTTTGAATCCGGAGGAGGCATAGTCTCTCCTCACTGCCTCCATATCTTCCGTGGAAAGACTATGTGTGACTTGAATGTTCTATAGGTGCCATGGTCCTGTCAGTTGCTGGCAACTGTGTCACAGCTGCCTGGTCTGCCCTCCCTCTTTTAGGAGAGGCCTTCTCAGTGGCTTTGAAGATGTCCCTCCCTGGCAGGTGACTCATTCACCAAGCTACTCTGGCCCAGTTGCATTGTTAAAGGGCTCACAGAGTAGACGGCTACTCAATGACTATTGCTCACAGAAGACAACCCTGTTGGAAAATGAAAACACACTTAACTGGAAGCCACTGCTCTAGGCTTCCGTTCCCAAGCTGCACTCTTTCCCAACATCAGCATGAACAGCGCCCCCACAAGTAGCCCTTTCTCAAACTCCCTTGTAGATATGATCATTTTTGCAGTTTGGTGGCTCTCGGGGTTCTGTGCCAGTCCTAAGTGACAGAAAATGGAAGACTGCCAGAAAAGCTAAATACTGTCAGCAGGGTATAGTCTGTGCTCATTGGAAAAGTACCTTTGGGGCTGACGGCAATCTTACCTGTTGACACTGTTGGCTGGAATTTCAGTGAGTTCCGCAAGAATCACTGCACGGTACAGGGGAAATCAAAGTCCCCTTTGGGGTTTTTAGTCCCATTCATAAAATAATTTAATGACAGACTCAAACAGAAGCTTGGGGGGACAACTTTTCTTGAAAAATCTTGGGCTGGCTCAGGGGTTAAGGGAGTGAGTGCTCTTTCAAAGAATCCATCTTTGGTGCCCACTATCCAGGTTAGACAGTTCACAGCAGGCAGAGGGGTGAGTGATAACAGAAGAAACCCTGGGGGGGGGGGGTCTGATGCCTCCAGATACGTGGGCACCCACACTCCCGCACAGAGCCACACACAGATATATAGACATCACATTCCCAAATACTACATAATGAGAAGAAATCTTAAAAAAGAAAGACCATGATAAGAAACCACCACTCCCTCCCAGGAGCAGGAAAACTAAACCTCAGGCAGCTGCCAAAGAGGAGAATGGAGAAGAGAAGGAAAAAGGTCGTGCAGCTCAGCCAGCATGGAGCCTCAGCCATATGGCGGATAAGCAGCCACATGGTGGGGAGGCGAGCGTTAGAGAAAGAGTAAGGAAGCCCAAAGTACCAGGAAAAATAAAAAGCACGCTTAGGCTCCTCAGAAGATGAAAGAGAGAGACAGAAAAGAAGAACAAGGAAAAGCTAAGCCTTTCTGAGTCTAAACAAAGGTGGCAGACAGAGCAGAACTTGACAGTGCCTTGTAGGACTGTGCTAGGGGGTGGGAATGAAGGAAAAGTACAGCATCTCACTAAAGGGATAATTATTCCTCCCATCTCTTTCAGCATGGCTTAGGGTGAGCTTGCCTTCCTGGGGTGGTCCCTTATCTGGATCATCAACCTGCCCATTTGCATGTTAGGTCTCCATCTAAACCAGAGATTTCATTCTCTTTGACAGAAATAAAGATTTCCCCCCAATTGGCTTTTTCCACTACTGTGATATTTTGACAGCTATTTTATTTGTTGCTGTGAGATTAAAAATATCTCAATTTTATTCAATGGCAAGAAGATTGTCAGCTTCAAATACAGGAAGAACAGCTGTTTTCCTCACAGATTCTCTCACTACTCACTGGGACCCCCAACCTTCCCACACAGACTCTGATAGAGTCGGATGCTCAGTACAATGGTCTCTTCAGATGCTGTGAATCATATGTCATGATGAGTCATCTCCCCTAGAATCACAAAGGCTGAAAATAGGAGGCAAGCTTCCCAATGGAACGGGGGGGGGGGGCTGTCTCCATAGGAAAGACACCTGAAAACTGAGCGTTGACAAAGCACACATATATCCACTGGGGACAAAGAACACAATGCCACTGTGTCTTCTCAAGTGGTAGCAACATCACGACAGAACCTGCTCCGAGTTTGGGTTAGAAGGAAGGACAGGGAGAGAGCTGCAAAGAGGAGTGAGGTGGGACCTCTGTGCTCGGGGAGCCCAGCATCTGAAATCTTGTGTTCAGATAATGCAGACGCGGCCAAGTGGGAACCACTGAACTTGGTCTTCAGAGGTCTTGGTTTCACTGTGCTTGAAGAAGCCAGCACCTAGAGCCAGATGCTGGCACGTGACAAGAATCTTGTTTTCAACTTCTTTAGGATGATCGTCAGTGAGTAGGGGTTTTCAGGTAAAGTGGACTAGGTGTGAGCTGGGGGTGTGGCAGACGATTACTACTTAGTTACTGGCTAAAGGTCACTCAGCAGTTGCCAGAAAACCCCTCTGTTTGAGAGTAATTGTTCATGCAGATGACTATTTTATGACTGTAGACTCCCGGTTCTTACAAATGGGTCAGTTAGTTATCACGTCTCTTTCCCAAACCACCTAAATATAAGCAATACTACCTAAACCAATAAGCAGATAATAAAGATGCCTTTCCCATTATAATTTTTGGAATGAGATATTTGTGAGACAGAAAATTCTTATTTCACTTCCTGTAGTAGAATTTATTACTCTCTAGGCTCAGAAAACATAATCAGTTGACTCAATGGTATAGTAAGTAAGTAAGGGTCTCATAATGGTGCATGGGACAAAAGGTAAAGCGGAAGTGGTAAAAGCCCCAGGAGACAGACATTTTGGAGATGCGAGCATCCTTGGTGCTCTAAGAACCATCATGAAGACTTGGGAACTGAAAACACATACAGGTGATGACCTCAAATAGGTCCTGAATGTCAGTGGGTGAGTGTTCCTGTTCTCAAAGGACAAGGAGTTTATAAACTGAATCTGTACACATCTTCTGAGGTCCTACTGTGTGTGTGTGTGGTGGGGAGGGTAACTCTTAACTGCTTTGTGAGATCAAAGAGGATAAGGTTGCCCTGTTAAAGAAGAAATAAAACCTTCAGTTGAAGATAAAACATTTATAAGCATGAAAACCTAATAAAGCAGTCAACAGAAGTAAGCATTAGTGGAAGAAATGCTGGTAGGCAGCAGATGGGTAATTAGCAAGTGAATCATTGGAGCACTGGCTGAGGAAACCTTCTAGGGAGGAGTGGTTAGTTCAAGGTAGGGACTGAGGAGCCTCTTCCTAAAGAGGTGGCCAGACCTTGGTCTTGGGATGTTAGGGCTGAGTAGGCTAAGTAACCTAAGCAACAAGAAGGTGAAGAGAAGGCTCACGTGGTGGCAGTTGAAGAGAATGAGCGAACCATTTGCTTAGGGGTGATGCTCTGTGGAGAGGAGTAGAGAAAGCTGTAAGGCTCTTAAATGCTGACCGGAGGGTTTTAGGTGAACCCCAGTGAGTGATGGGGGATCACAGAAGGCTTCTGAGGGACAAAGTGGAGTGGTCAATCCATGTTTAGGATTTGTGTGTGTGTGTGTGTGTGTGTGTGTGTGTGTTTGTGTGCGTGCGTGCGTGAGTGTGTGCGAGCGCATGCACTCACATGCTTAATTCTTCAGGCATACTAGTGTTTACATCTTTCAAACAACTGTGTAGTTGAGCCTTTTTTCATGGGTTTATGGGCCTTTTGCACATCTATAGGAAAATGTTTTTTCAAGATATTGCCCAAAAGATTGTTGTTTGTACCATTCTTTATCTGACCTCCCTCCTCTCTTTCTCTCTTCTTTCCTCCCTCTCTTCCTTTTCCTCCCAACCATTTTGCTTTCCCTCTCTCTTTCTCTCCATCCCTATGGGGTTCTCCTGTTCCATCCACTCCCCCCTCACACCCCCCCCAGACTCTTTTTCCTTTCTTCAGGTGCATACTTTGAAGAGCAGGCATTTTAAATTACAAGGAAGTTCAGATTAAACAGATTTTAAGGAGTTGCATTTCCCATGCCCGACTGAAGAAATTTGCTTACATTAAGGATGTAAAGATTTCTTTAAAAAAATGTTACCTTGTAGAATTTGATATGATTTTCATATGGAGTTAATTATTTTGTAGTATAATATAAAGGTTGAAATTTATTTATCTGTACATCAATATGATTTTCCCCCAGCCTACTTTACTACAAAAGTACCTTGAATCAGATTGAAATTCTAGATAATTTTTGAAGCTCTGAAAGTGTCTGGCTTTTCTTTCCAACAGATGACACAATGTCTTCTTTAAAAAGAAGCAGACCAGTTTTTAAAGTTAGAAACTGACTAAAAAGGCAACCACAGATCTGAATACGCTGGTGATGATTGTAACATTGTGTAGACTAGCAAACCTGGGACCCATTGTAGGACGTGGGCTGCTCTTAGTGGGCTGCTCTTAGTCACGTTAGGGGCTGTGGCTGAGCCCCTGTAATAAAAGGCAGGATAACAATACAATAAGAGACAACAGTGCATTTTAAAACTAGAGATATACTATGTGATGTAGGGACTCTCAGGACTGAAGACACAGAAACCGCTGTCTTTTTATTCCATTTTTGATGGCAAGGTGAATAGTTATGGAGAAATAGTCAGACACAGAGGACATGATACACTGGAAATAAACGGGAGGAATTTAGCAAGGCCAACTCTTTTTAATCTTTCTGTGTCCATGTCTTCAGAGGTGAGGACATCTCCCTCCTCAAGGCACTGTGAGGGCAGCTCTTATACCAGCGCTTTATGGTACACTTCAGAGGAGAGCCGGACAATTGGTGGTATGACCTGTACCAGGGCAGGAAGAGAAGACCACAGCGATCGATCGTCCTTGGTCTGTTGCTTTTACAACTGTCACAGTGCCATAGTTTGGACTGGTAAAGCTTAAGGCTCAGCACAATGTAAGCTTGGGGGCAGCTTAAATTAAAGGATATTCATGCAACAGTAGGATATTATAGCCAATAAAATATAGACAATCTACATATACGAACAAAGAAAAATCCTCCTAATGTGCTTCAAAGGAGCACGTGCCAGTCACAAAAAAAGACACCTGATATGTCAATGCTACAAAACCTAAATAATGATATTTATAATCATTCATGTTTGCAAAGAAAAGATAGGCAGTAGATTTCTTTGGGTTCTGGGATTCCAGAAAATCATTTATTTTATTTTTTAATAGATTTCTCTTTTGAGTATAAATGACCTTTAAAGTCAGGGAAACATTTCTTTATTAAAAAAAAACAAAACCAAAACAAACAAACAAAAAAACCCCCCACCAAAACCCATGTAGTCTGGCACAGGGTTTAAGGATTCCCATAATTGTGGCTTAAGATATCAGCCTATAATATCTTTATCTCAAATACTTTTAGATGGTGTGAACTTTGAGAAAAATCCACTTATAGCTTAAATCTGGCTTTCCTAAGTTAAAGAGAGCCACAAAAGGCTTACTGTCTCAAGGACTGAAGGGAACAGACATTTGAAGCTTCATTTCCATTAAGATGCAAATTAGAATTAAGGTTATCCATATGGCTGTGTGTCTAACTTTCCCCCAGTCTCTTTCCAACCCAAATACACGAGGTAGTTTCTATTTCTAAATTCTTTACTGATGTCATTCCTCAGAATGATAAGCATGCGTGGAAGGCTCTGTTTTTCTGTCAGGAGGTAAGTGTCTCTGGTCACTCACTGGGCCATATGGTGTGAAGTGGCTCTCCTCAAGGTCTCACTTCCCCAGAGCAGGGTCTATCTTCAGCTGTACATGTCCAGCCACGCAGCTTTTCAGAGGATGGCTCTCAGGCACTGAGAAAGTTTTTAAGGAGTCCCAAGAAACTCAAAACACATGGGAATCAAGAAGTATTAGGGGGTTAACTACAATAGCTAAAACAGAGAGGAGCCGGAAGGCTCTACAGAGTCGTACCTCAGCAGCACAGAAAATTAAACAGAGCAGAACCTGGCTGCACATATCAGAACCAGAGTGCTTGGATAACGTCTAAAAAATACTGATTTATTTAAATCAAGAAGAAGAAAATACAAAACGAAACAAAAGAAAAGAAAACAAGGCAAGTGAGCAAACAAATAAAAAATAACACGTAAAAGGGACCAGGCTTCTTCTCAGTGACCAAAGCAAACAGTGTCTTAACTTCAGGAGCCCTGATAGCTTTCATAATGTAAAAATAATTAAAATCCTTAGAAATATCTTATTTACTGTATAAAAAGCCTTTATCACATCTTTTTTTCAATGTGAAGAAATGGAAGTTTGGATCCTAAGTATTAAGGTTACAGATTTGATTCCAGGGCTCTTGGAGGAAAGTCTTGTGTCATCAAGGATTTCTGCCACCTAACTTTAAGATTTACTCGTAAAAAAACAAACAACAAACAAACAGAAAACCAAAATAAGCTGTTAGAGAGCAGAAGAAAAGCATAGGTGAGCTGTTGTGGTGATTTGCATAAGAATGGTCCCCACTGGCTTATAGGCCCAGTCATCAGGAAGTGGTCATACTTGAGAAAGATTAGGAGGCATGGTCTTGTTGGAGGGAGTATGCAACTAGCTTTGGGATTTAGGCTTTCAAAAACTCAAGCCAGGCGCAGTGCCTTCTCTTGCCGCTGCCTTTGGATTCAGGTATGGAACTCAGCTACCTCTCAAGTACCACTTCTGCCTGCATATGGCCATGCATCCTACCATGATGATAATGGACTAAATCTCTGAAACTCTAAGCCAGCCCCCAATTAGATTCTTTCTTTTATGAGAGTTACTGTGGTCATGGTATCTCTTCACAGCAATAGAACACTGTATTTAGTCAGGGTTCTCTAGAGTCACAGAACTTATGGATAGTCTCTATAGAGTAAGGGAATTTGTCATGATGACTTACAGTCTGCAGCCCAACTCCTCAATAAATGGGAGCTGTAAATGGGAAGTCCAAGGATCTAGTAGTTACTCAGTCCCACAAGGCTAGTAGATCCCAACAGATGTGCTGGCAAGTAAATGCAAACAGGCAAAAATGAGCGAATGTTTCTTCTCCCAGTGTCCTTATGTAGGTCTCCAGCAGAAGGTGTTGCCCACATTAAAGGTGGGTACCACCATGCCTGGATCTGGAACTTGTTTTGTTCCAGACTGACCTTGAACTCAGAGATCTCCTTGCCTTAGTCTCCTGGGATTCATAGCCACTATGCCTCAAGATCTCCATGCCAAGATCCAGGTCAGAAAATTATATCTCCCAGCCTCAAGATCTGGATCACAAGTGAGCCTCCCAATTCTGGATTGCAGTTCATTCCAGATTTAGTCAAGTTGACAACCAGGAATTGCTATTACGAACACTAAGACAGTCAATCACAACAACATACTTTCCCCTCATTACATAGACCTTCTGCTGGCTAGTCTGATATATTCAGAAAATTGTATAGAACTGAAGAGTGTGAATCTGACTACTGCATGATGAGAATTATACCAGGAAACGATCAGCCAACCCAATGAGTACAAATTGCGTCCTGCCATGAACTAGGCACATGGTAAAATTTGTCACATTCACATTCATTACTACTCTACAGAGACTTGGTGGTAGCAGGGGCTGAGCCAGTGACACAGAGTAACTCAGTAAGAAGGAGTTGTTTCATGTAGGCAAGAGAGCATGGAGATTACACACACACACACACACACACACACACACACACACACACGTATTTAGCACTTTCTAATGTTCAAACTGCTTATCCATTAATTGAGCTAAATTATATTGGAGGTGAGAAAAGCAGTTGCTAGGCCACTTTGCACACAAGGAAAGTGATTCTCATGGGGCTAGTGGCTGTGTCTAACCAGCAAGTATGTGATCTTACTTCTTTGAGTCTTAGGTGTTTCTACTATTTGTTTTAAGGCTTTATTTGGATAAGTTCATTTTCTTGTTTTAATAGAAGGGGAAACAATGCCCCTGCCAAAATAGATAACTAAATTAATAGCTAGTTTTGGCAGAATCTTTTTTTTCCTAGGATGGATGCAGCAAGTTATAACATGCAGTATTGAAGACCATGGCAACATAGCCAAGGTGTGATTACCTCTGAGAAGCTCTGTTGTACTCAGTCCCTGGCTGGTGCAGCATAGGAGATGCACTCTTTGTCAATTTGAATGAAAATTAGCTCAGAGAATTGTGTCCATTCTAATCCTCAATAGTGCTTGAATACTGAACAGCAGAAAGAGAAGCCGGACACACCAGCCCAGTAGATGAATACCCTTTAGAAAGTAGAGGGCTGTGATGTTCTAGGTTTAAGAAGGGGCTGTCAGAAGTGAGCAATCAGAACAGATCCTACAGTGCACATCTGTGAGTTGACTCCACAGGTTTAACCTGGCATGGATGTTCACAAGGAAGAGGAGAAGCAAGTCTGGGCTGGGGAATCACCTGGGAGGATATGGAGGCCAACTAAGACAGCACAGGTGCTTCTGTAAGCTGGTCACTTTTCAGGAATGATCAATAGAGGTGAAATTGTTATTGGAGGAGGAAGATCAATGGGGGCTGAGTATTAGTGACAACATCCCTGGTACTCTGTCTCTTAACTGTCATTTTCCATTTTTTTTTTTTAAATACTTATCTCGTTTCTAGAGATTAAATTGCAGAACTTGTGGATCCATGAACATCCAGAACAAAATGGACCTGTGATACATTTTGCTTCATAACTTTCTTGTGATAAACGATTAAGAATATCAAGGTCACTTGTCTTCATGGCCTTGCTGCCCATTCAGCCAAGGCTGGAGAAGCCCTGTGGGTGCATCAGAATATGCTGGGCACTGGGCCTCTGTGTTTGCAGCCGAGGAGAGATAGGAATGGCACACAGATGGCAGGCATGTCAGTCTGTCCAGAATCCATCAGAAGGTCTTGACTCAATGCAAAGACAGTTCTGATGTTAGAATTAGAGGAAGAAGAGGCTTAGTGCTGTTGAGTGGCAAGAAGGAAAAGAGAACCATCAGAAAGGGGGGGATCCTTTCCCAGGAGCAGTAAGCAGTTTTATTCTACTAAGTAAAGCCTAAGGAAGTTTACTAGCAGATCCTAGGCAGATGAGTAAGCTGACGTCAGACTGCAGATGGCTAGTTTCAGTGTCTGGCTAAGAGACCGGCAGTGGGAAGCTAATGAAGAGACAGCTGAAGGCACCTGAAAATATGGTCATGCCTCAGAGTGATTAATCCAGCTGCTGTATAGGGTGAACGCAAGTGGAGAAATTCAGCAGAGAGAGACATACATCAAGTATGAAGATATTGTAATAGCCCGGATGAAAGACCAGATAGCCCCGAGCTAACAGAGGTGACACAAAGGCTGTGAGCTATTCCAAAATCAAAACCAGCAGGCTCTTGGATAAATATTCTGCTTCTTCTACTCTGAACTTGAGGAGGAATGGAGAGGAATGCAAAGCAAAGGGCTCATGTTTTAAAAGAAGATGCAGAGATGTCATCTTGGAGTATGTAGTTGTGGTGGTTTGAATATGGTTGGCCCAGGGAGTGGCACTATTAGGAGGTATGGCCTTATTGGCTTTGTTGGAGGAAGTGTGTCACTATGGGGGTGGGTAATGAGACCTTACTCCTAGCCATGTGAGAGCCAGTCCTTTCCTAGCTGCCTTTGGAACAAGAGGAAGAACTCCTCCAGCTCCATGCCTGCCGAGACACTCCCATGCTCCCACCTTGATGATAATAGACTGAACCTCTGAACCTGTAAGCCAGTCCCAATTTAAATGTTGTCCTTTGAAAGAGTTGTCTTGGTCATGGTGTCTGTTCATAGCAGTAAAACCCTAAGACAGTAGTTGTTTGTTAGGACTACCGTGACAGAATAGCCATTTTCTATGCAGCTCAAGATCACTGTTCTGAAGACTCCAAGTTCAAGATCAAAGTCCTAAGTGGAGCTAGACAATCCTCTCCTTCTGGCTTGAAAATGGCAACCTACGTGCCTTTCTTCCTTATGGTCTTCTCATATTGTGCATACGCCACTGATATAACCCTGTGCCTCATTTCGTCTTCAGGCCATCCATCCGACTTGATTAGAGCCCTGTCTCCAAAGATAGTTCCCTTTTGAAGTGAGACTTTGACATATGGATGACACAGCTCCGCCTATGGTAAGTGAGGACTTTGAGGTCCTGTGGACATATGGAGGTGTCTAGAAAGTGGCTTGAGGCATGGACTGGAGCATTGAGGACATCTGAGGACTAGAGATGGAAAGCTCAAGATCATGGAGCAAGCACGTGGGATGAAGTCAGGAGAGACGATGAGATCACTCTCAGGTCACAGTGAAAGACAATAAGAAGGTGACAATAGCTGCCCTGTGTTGATCTTACTATTTATCACTTCAAGGCTAAGTCCTGTGCAGGCTTGGATCAGATGCTATGAAAGGGGGATCTTTACTGATAACCCTCAATATCATTTACCCTGAGTAGGTAAGGGAGTAGAAGTTTGTAAAGTGACTTTTTAAAGGTTTAATAAATAGTTCAGAGTAGAAGAAGCAGAACATAAAATTGTACGTCAAATGTCAAAGACAATGCTTAAACCACAAGACACACTGAGACCAAGGAAAGCAAGCAGAAGGAAAAGAATGAAAGCAGAGGTAGGGTGAGCATTTGCGGAGGAGTTGGAGCATGTGTGAGAGGAAGACAGAGGTCAGAAAGAAAAGCCAGGAATCCAGAGGACTACAGTGGAAGGTGACTGTGGGGCTTGGGGATCAAGGCCAAGTACAGCAGAAGGCTAAGAACTAAAAATATGCCCGTGGGCCGGGTGCAGAGAGATGCGGGTGACCTTTATGAGAGCTGGTGTTCTGCAGAGCTGGAGGCTGGTGACAGATGGCAATGTGTGGAAGGGAAAAAGGGAAGCGAAACAGAGGAGGAGGTGGCAAGCTTCGTCATGAGAAGGACAGAGCCGGCTGTGGTTGCAAGGGGAAGCTGAACCAAGGGAAATTTATTTTCAGAATGGGGCAGAAAGCATCCATAGTATCAGTTGGTAGGGAAGAGAAAACATGTGTTCTGAAGGCTAGAGAGAAGGGGACAGTCCAATGAGGCGTCTGCAGAGGTGAGGGGACAGGAGCTCGGGTTGAGGTGGCTTTCTGCAGGAACTCGGAGATGTGAGAGAATTCACTAAGGAAAGGTGATGATGAATGAGGCAGGGGGTGAGCTCATCTGACCCAAGAGTTGCCTCACAGCAAATGATATCTTCTGATGAGTTGGGTAAATCTGAGGAGCGTCCGAAGCACCAGTTGTATCGATCCGTAGATTACAGACAATACCCGAGTTTAACAGAGGCTCTGGTCAAACCGGCTTCAAGAATCTTCTGACACAAAAACTCTCCGGCATCTTATTTTGAGATGACGAATGCAACACCATAGACTTCCACACAGTTTTCTCAGCACAGTTTCTCTGAGGCAGAGTGGAGAACTCGAGTGCCTAGCAATAGAATTCACAGCTTGGGCTGGTAAGACTTGGGGCAAGCCCAGGCCTGAGAATGGATTCAAGTGGATATAGTAGGATGTTGGGCTTTTTGTGAGCTCTCTCTATACCTGAGTATACACACTGAAAGCCATTTCCAGTCAGACAGTATTTAGGGAAGGGCTTCCATATAAATGAAGAGCACTGTCAACTCTTGGAAGATGGCCGTTGTGAAGATTTTTCTAGTTTATCTTCATGCCTTCTCACCTTTAACCTATGACAGGAGCACAAACATGTGTAGAACCTGGACTAAAAATGGTTAAGTGCTGGTCACATGCCTTCCCATATTGACTTTGCAGATGATTTTAATTCCTTAGAGTTAGACTGGGTAATAACTAAAATCACAGAATCAAGCGACTCAGCCTCTAGCAATCTGGCTTGGTAACACTGAGAGCCAATTAATTAGAAAGTAGTTTAATAACATTGCCTCTAAATCATCCACATGGTATAGCTGAGGATGGTGGGCTTTTGGAAGTCACAGTTATTGTCCGGAGAGAGCCCAGGTACAAGTGTTCTGCCCTGAGTGGGAATAGATCACAGATACGCAGCTGTTCTCTGAACCTCGCCCTGTCTCCTGAGAACATTGCTCAATGACCGGGTGATGCTCTGTTTTGACACTGGGGTACATTCCTCCAAGAGAGTCCAGTTCAGTCAAAGGAGAGCTTGGTTTAAGAGTTTGAATCTTGTATGAAGTGGATGTTAAAGTAAGAAAACAGAAAAGGGTTTCACAGATGATGCAAGGTTGTGCGCACCAGAAAAAAGCCAAAAGGGAGAAAGGATCCTGAGGCTGTGATGTCTCCCAGGGCCAGGCAGTAGCATGAGGCTGATTTCCCCCTTTAAGGTATACGTGGGTTGGTTCTCATATATTGAAAATAAATTACTGCTGGGGAAACTGTCAAAGGATTTCCTTGGGTCTAGTATTATAGCCAGGACCATGGCTTGATGCAGGTGGGTTTGCAGACAATACCCGAGTTAACAGAGGCCATGGTCAAACCTTTTTCAAGACTTCTCAGACACAAAACCTCTCTGGCATCTTATTTTGAGATGACGAGTGCAATACCATAAATTTCAACTTTTTTTTTTTTTTTTTTAAAATGGAGCTAATACAAATTCAGCACGGTTTCTCTGAGGCAGAGTGGAGAACGTGAGTGCCTGGCTGCACATGCTTCAGAGTAAGGGATTTTAGGCTGTTCTACTGATGCACGATTTCAAAGCTAAGGCCCATTGTCTTCAAATGAGGGGCTGTGGGAACACTGGATGGAGGAGATATTTGGAGGTTGTTTAGTCTGCGTGCAGTAAAAAGAAAGCCCAGGGCCTACATGGAGTTCTATCAAGGGTTGCCAAATGAGTAAGTAAATATTTCTCTGATCTCCCTTTTGCCCAAGAGCCCAAAGACTTATTTATATTTACTACTTAGTGAGCACTTTCAAAATCAACTCGATATATCCGATAGACATTTAAATGCAAATTGAGACCCCCAGAGAAGATTTATACAGGATGAGGGCTGGTACTATATCAGAGGGATGATCGTATCAGAAATAGACTGAGGGACACCACTGCTTAAATGCAAAGCTGACTTCCCTGCCAGGCAAAGCAGGAAAGAAGAGAAAGCCAAACCAGAGGAAACCCAATAGCACGACAAGCGTGAAATCTATACGAGAAATGCTGAATGAGTGACCATTCATCTTGAAAACTTCTAAGTTTTAAGGAGGAAAGCGCCGAGAGGGCTTGGTTGAGTGTGTTATGGTATGATATCGGCATCAACTAATTTTGCATCGCTGTGCTCACAGTATCTGATAGAAGCAACGTCATTTGGGGGTCAGCATAGTTTCATTCCATCATGGCAGGAAAAGCATGGGGCAGTCGCTCAGCCCATGACCAGGAGCACATGGCGGAGGCTGTTCACCTCACAAAGACCAGGGACCAGAGCCTGACTGGAAACATCTATGGTACCAGAGCTTCAGTGCCTGTTCTTAGTGACTTACTCAGCTACCGAGGTCTTATCCCCTAACAGGGTCCCAGCCTCCCTGAATAGCACTGCTCACTGGGGAACCAACATCAAAGCCATGAGCCTGGTGAGGGCTATGCGTGACAATGGGCACAATGACAGCTAGCTCCATTACTGCTGCTTATTGATTCTTAAAATATCGAACATGATCCACAGTCGCATTGGTGGAAAAGAATTCTAAAGAGAGCTTGATGTAGTCTGCCTGTAAATGCCTTTGTGGTTTGACTTGAAGGACAGATTGGCTTGTCACTTCTATCCAAGGAAGTCCCTAGCTTGATGTGACAGGCAGGAGCTAAAGTCATAAGATAAACAGCGCAATGAAAGGTGCTCATTTTGCTCAAATGTGAGAGTGGAAGGAGACAAACTTAAGGAGCTTAACTGGTACAGAGAATACTACACGTTGAAAGGAACCTGGCTATATTAAGATGCATGATACATAACCCCAAATCAAAAGGGCTTGGGGATGAAATCTCTGAGGGAATTTCTTCTCCCAGCAAGGCACTTCAGACTGATCCTAGACCTTGATATAGTAAGTATTTTATTATATTTTATCTGTTTTTTTTTTCTTTTTTAAAACCAGGAATTAGATGACTGATAATTCAAAATCAGGGTCCCTCCTAAGCACTTAAAGGACAGTCATTGTAGACTGAGAGAGTAACTCTCATCTCCTTTATTCTTAGCAGGTAGGCATTTAAAAATGAGATTTTGCTTTAAAAAATGGATTGACACCCCTTCACTACTACATCACAGAGTGAGGAGGGGAAAATAACCCACTACTCCATCAAACACACAATGCTAGTTCACAAGATACATCCGGGTTGAGAAGTAGAGAATCTTTAAGACGCAGATGAGAGCTTAGTTTAAGAATCTATGTAATTCAGCGAAGGGTTTTACTATTTGCTTGTAATTCTCATTGCCACATTAATTACTTTGTACTGTTACCAGTATTAGAGAGGGTAACCAGGGTTACAGGCAGGGTGAAGACTTCTTCTGTGTAGAGAATAAAGTTCAGTTGAACCCAGGGACATAGCGGCAGTCCACCTTGCTATTCCAATTGACACAGTCCTAAGTCTTGAAGATAATTTAGGTTGTGAATGCTACCTGTGCCTCTAGACCATGCTTGCTGGTGATGACATCTTTGTATAATTTTCTTTCCTTTTTCATTTCCAGGATTTTCCACAGTCCCAACTGCAGTACATTCAGGGTCTTCTGGGATCTTTCTCTTCGGGACTTCCTGGGAAGATGGGAACAAATGCCTATTCACATCAGATAGGGCACAGATGACAGACAAAAGAAATGAGTCCATTCAAGTCTGACAGGCTGAACCAGAGAGTTTATTGGGGTTGCTTACAAAGCATGGGTGCTGATTTAGAGGCACATGAGTGACTCAAAGGCTACTGTATCACCCCAAAGCCCAACCCAGCATGGGTGGCGACTCAGGCAAGGTACATCCCTGGAGCTCCCTGTACAGCTTGTTTTCCCCTTGACTGGTCTGATGAAAGTCTTTACCCTAGACAGGTATACCACTTCCATAACCTTGTGTGTGTGTGTGGGGGGGGGGGTCCTCAGGAATTTTGTCCATTCTAGATGCTTCCACAGCCTTCTATGTTTCACTCTACCCAAATCTTATGAGCCTCCTTCTTCCTTCCAGAGGGGCAAGTTTCATCTCAGGAGGAAATACGTACCCAGCGTTGTAGTCGATCCCTCTCTAGATCAGTGGCCAATGGGTCTGTGGATGGTCAAGTTCCTGTCTATCTCTGGCTTGATTTTCATCATGCTACCCGAGATGTCAACTATCTCAACCTCTGGTCCTCAAGGGTATACTGCTTTCACCAATTCACCGTGGCCTTCTCTGACATGTTACTCTATCATCTCGCCAAGACCTCTTTTCTTTAGCAGCATGCATAACTACCATTATATAAAACAACTGTTTGACATTTGATGATTGAATTTATTGACTCTTGTCCCCCACTAGAATGTCAAGTCCACAAGGGGATATGTCTGTTTTTGCTTACTCCTGCCTTTCCACAATCTAAAACACTATCTGACTTTATACTTGGTCTTTTTTTCCTGGAGACAGAGAACAAATTAATATCTAATGTCCTGCTCATGTATAGACTATAAATAGTTAAAAAGAGGCCAATGTATAAGGATGGGTGGCTTGCGGCTGGTGTCGTGTGACCAGAAACAGTTTACGTATATATAGTGGGTAGAAGTGTGGGAATATGAGTTGAAATAGCTTGTAGTTTCTCACATGGAAGAAAATAATAAAGGGTACAGGTCTTTATGCATAATTCTAGGAATAGAATATGATGGCACCAAAAAGTGTTTTGGGGGATGGTTTCTAGACATTCCATTCTCATGAATCTCCTTTTCAAATTTCTTTTATATAGTTTGTCATATAGTTTTCTCAAAAACTTAAAAAAATTCATATTAATTCACCGATCTTCCTGTTTTGTTCATTAATCTCATCTATAACTGTCAATTAGAATGTTGGATCAAAACTGAAATGCTCAGAGCATCATGAGATGATGAAATAATTCCTACCATCAGAGGTGGAGACTGTAGAGCCTCTGTTTCAATAATTAGATTATCCCTGTTGGATTTCTAAGACTTCAAAAATAGCTCAAGGGTCTCCATTAGCTTTGAAAATGCTGGGACTTGCCCACACAGTGAATCATTAACAATATTGGACTGGGACCCTGGTCTTGTGATTCAATTGGTACAATGGGATCAAGTTCCCTGGTGACTCTATCCAGGAGCGAGCAAGCTCTGCTTAAATTATGCACTTAGAGGCTGTTTTTAATAACAGCTGTTGTTTATTCAAGGTAGATTATGTCTGTGCTAGTAAGACTTGATTTTCAAGGTGCCCTTTATAATAAGACAAAAGTTTTACCCTTATTTTAAATAGGAAGAGACACAAAGACGGCTCGTAGTAAGAGGCAGAGCCAGGATTTAAACCAAGTTTATCAATGTCAAAGCCCAATAAGGTCCTCCTTAAATCTTGCCACCCCTGGATTGAATGCCAGTTTCTTGTGCTTGACTCACTAGCATAAGACCATTCCCTCCCTGGATCTTGTCTAATTATTTCGATGATGGAGTTCTTCCTCCCAAGTTAATATGAATCTACTGCCTCTTTAATTCACTGCTTTCTGAAGCACAGGGAGGGGAAGAGGTAGTTGTAGGAAATATGTCTAGGAAGGTAGGTGGCTTTGGGGGCCGGATGCACTCTTAAACTGCGTCCATTTCTGGAGTCACCCAAATCCTCTTCATTTCCCATAGATTCCCCCCCCCCACACACACACCCTCCCTCAGCTCATCCCCTGATACATGCACAATGCATTATTTGTGTCTCCATGACTGGGGAGACTTTCAGTCTGGGAAACACATTTTCTGGCCATTCGGAGTCTCCTTGTCCACAAGCGTCGCCTCTTTGAGCTCTGGCAGACGCTGGACAGGGTGAGCTGTTTGTCACAAGGCTTCAGAAAGCTGTGAAGGTCACCTTGGTTGCCTAATGAACATTTGGTTTCTGACAAAAGGGCTTGTGACCGACACCTGTCATTCCAACAGTAATTACAATGACTCGGAGTTAATCCTCATTGGCTGCCCAACCACATAATGTTCTAGAAAGTCCCCAGTGGGAAAAAGACACAGAATCATGTCTGGCGTGGCGATGCCGAAAGGCAACAGTACACTTTGTTCTCCTGGCGAGCTCCCACGTCACTGACAAATCTGTTGAGCTGGAGCCTTGTTTGAGGGATGATTTAATTCGTGTGACAGTCTAAATATGATATTTCCAAGATGGGCTGGGAGATGTCCGATCTTTTTTTCTTTCCCCCCTAAAGAATTAAGTTCAGGGTGGTGGGAAACACATGAATTTTTATAAACAAACAGACCCAGACTGTTAACCCCTTCATTGCTGTCCGTTAATCTTAATACTGAAAGCAACAACAGCAACACAGCTCACTTTGCACAGCCAGGCAGCATCCTATAGGCTTATCCGAGCTACCTTTGGCACCACAAGCACTTGGTGTTTTGATATGAAGCTTTACCTGTCATCACTGTTTTACAAGTGAGGGGGTTGAGGTTTAGCAAGTGTATGAGTCAGGGGCCTGTCAGGTAGCAACTGAACCCAGATCGGTCTAACTTGGTGACTGTAATTAAAGGACACCTCACAGAGGTGGGATGGCAGTATGGCAGTTAGCTAAGCATGTTAGGGTACCAACCTTCAACAACCTTGGTAAACTGTTAGCATCTGGAATGAAAGGGAGAAGGAGAGATGTGATAGGCACTTGTGAATGGACACGGCTTGTCTGGAGGGAGCTGGTGTCACGTGTGTACAGTGCCAGGCCTCCTAAGAGCCACTTATACCGCCCCTCCTCACACACATGCAAACAAAAGCCAAAACAAACAAGCAAACAGACAAAACTAACACTGGCACATGTCCTCGAGCCAGCGGTAGCCCTGTTGTGGACTGTAGCAGACACTAGCCCAACTATGCCGAAAGCTCAACTTCAGTCTTTTTCCTCCTGTCTTTTAAACCAGAAAATGTCGCCCACTGTAGGCCAAAACAGGACAGGTGGGTGCCAAGATAATGAATGGAGGGACCCCTAGGCCAGCTCTGAGGGAGATAACTCCCTGTCAGCTTCACTGTGCTCCCTTCTATGAAGAGACTGTAAATTGTGAGGCCCCCAGTGCTATGCTGATTCCCTGAATTTTATTAATCATTCTTTTGTGCATGCTTCTTTGAACAATTGACTTCTGATGAAGCACAAGTATTTATTAAGGCTGGACAGGGCTGGTTCACCCACACACCAGGCTTTATAACAAGTTACACGGGCAGTGGTAGTTCTGCATGGGACAATTCTCCAAGACTCTGGGAAATTTCCAGACTGGCTAGTTGGCACAGTAACCCCCAACAAACTGGATTTGTAATAGCTAGGGGAAGTCAAGGTAGAGTTTGTGTGTAAGAACCCTGCAGACTCTTTGACTGTCACCTCATGTAAAGAGGCAGAATTACATGGCAGATTAAGTGGGTGTTGGGCCCTCTCAGCCACTCTTGTCTTTGGTCCGTCACAGAATGATACTGTTGGCACCTCAGACCATGGCAGAGAGAGCTGAGCTTAATAAGACTCCTGCTTCAGAATCTTCCCCTTTTCACAGCCTCTGACCTTTCTGTGTCCACACTGGCTGATTCGGTGAGAGGGTTTTCTTGTTTTGTTTTTAGATTTATTTATTTATTTTATTTATATGAGTACACTGTAGCTGTCTTCAGACACAACAGGAAAGGGCATCAGAGTCCATTACAGATGGTTGTGAGCCACCATGTGGTTCCTGGGACTTGAACTCAGGACCTCTTGAAGAACAGCCAGTGCTCTTAACTGCTGAGCCATCTCTCCAGCCCCTCAGTGAGAGGTTTTTAAGTAGAGGAAAATCCCAGAGTTAGAAACTTTCCATATCCTAGTAATGGTTTATTTCCTACAGCAGGTGTCGGAAGCCTTTGTATTTTCTCATTTGTGATCACAAACAAAGTAGAGTCGGGGTGGATTTTAACCTTCATGGAAAAGCTTGTTTGGGAACTGTGGGTGAACAGGAAGTATCTTTCTATTCCTGTCCATCAAAATATGCCACAAGGGCCTGGAATTAGTGAGTGTGGTTCCATTAAAGAGGAATGGGAGGCGATTCTTATTATGAGCCCAATGCTTTCAGAGCTTTTCTTCTAGTTAGTTGGAATTCTAAGAATCTGTGTCACAGAAGAGAGAATCAGAAACATAGACAAGATTTGTGTGGGTGACATTGCTTGGAAGGGTATTTTCCTAGCTGGGAGAATATTTTTCCCATGAACTGGTCACTGAATCCCAGTAGAGGGACAGTAGTCTTGTATTAAGAGTGTCAATGTCTGGAGTGGTGGCACTTAATAAAGATGAGGGGCTCTCATGATGAACCGGAACTGGACAAAGAGATGTCTAGACTGCTCAGCCAGAGTGGGAAGAAATGATCAGTCCTGTCAGGGGAGGCGGAGCTATAGGAACAGGGCACCTGTAGGGGTGATGCAGGAACTGTATAGAAACTGGGCCTGATGGGCCAACGTTTGGATGGTCTTCAGGATCTAACTGTATGAGTTTACTTGAAAGAGAGAAGAGGAAGGATACAGGAGAAAGGCTGGATGAGGAAGAGAGAGTGGAATCCATCTGTCTTTGGGTAGACCCCAGTAGCACAAACATGGGCTTATTTCCACAGAAGGCCCCTAGAATCCTACTCAGCACCTGGTGCAGCCGTGGCCCATCCTTGACCTTTCTGTGTAAGTAACAGACAAGAGTAATTATAATTACAAAACAAACAAGGATGTGTTTCTGAGATGCTGAACAGGTTTGAAAAAGAATATGTGACATAATTAGCAAACAAAAAAATGTATAAGGTGACCTCAGTACATACGGGAAAAAAAATATTTCCCTGCTCACACGGTAATAGCAAGCCACCTTGATCCTATAAACATGGTGAATAATGTTAGAGAATTGCTGAGCTCAGGGCAATTAGAAGGTTAATAAGAGTGCCCATGTGCCCCTTGCTTGGCTTTTTGTTTTTTGTTTTTAAATAGGAGAGCAATGTGTTTGGAAACTTGGTGGGTACTCTCTGAGATGGAACCTTAGAGATGAGCCCCTCATTGAACAACACACTGTCTGATGGTAAAGCAAGAGCCCTGTGAGACCAAGGTTCCTGGTGGTTGCACTTTAATAACACACACACACACACACACACACACAGAGGCTAGGAAGATGGCTCAGTTAGTAAATTACTTATCTTAGAATACTGAAGATCTGAATTCCATCCTCAGAACCTCTTATGCCTACCAGATAAGAGTAAAAGATCATCAACCCAAATGACCAAACTGGAGCAAGTTTTGTTTTGTTTTGTTTGTTTTTCATTGTTCATAGACTGTCCACGGACCATCTTCCCTAATGTGGGTTTCAAAGAACAGCCTCCTTGATGCGATGTGAAAGATAAGGCTTTTATAGCCCAGGAGTAGTGGGTTTCCGAAGGAGATTTTTGGCAGGCAAGCAGCCAGAGACACAGAACCAGAAAGTAAGCATAACCCGGTCATAACAACTTCCTGAAACAATTGCTGTTCCTGGAACAGGCAGTGAGGAATCATTTGTAGTTAAGGTTACAGGCGAGGCCTAGGCCAAACCTTGAGAAACAGAAGTCTAATCATAAACAGGATTGGGCCTAGTTTGTCTTTACTATAAAATGACTTTTAAGTCCAAAATGGGAACAGGTTGGTTCATCAAACCCACCTTTAAAAATTTGAATGCTATGCTGTGGACCTATAATTCCAGCACCAAGGAGGTAGAGACAGAGCAGTCCCTGGGGCTCCGTGGCTGGTCAGCTTAGTCTCCTTGGTGAACTCTAGGTCACTGAGAGACCCTGTCCCCAAACTTAGGATAGGAAGTGACCACAACACAATAAACAACACACATCTTTTCAAACTCATACTTTTAAAAGACCTCTTTAGTTTTCAGAAGGATACCTGCCCCACCTGGGACTCCCTCGATTTCTCCCAGAAAAGAAGAGCCATTGCTCGGATCTTTCAGCCAGTTTCGCACAGACTTCCCACTTTACAGATGTGGAATGTTAGTCTGCTTGTTGAGAGCCTACAGCTGAGTCTTCTGACACACTTCTCAATGGCCTTGACCCTGATTAAATACAAACTAGGCCATTTGTTGGCTTATTTGCCCTTGTCTGTGTCATCAGCTTTGACAGATGGTGGTCAACATGGTAGCCAACAAATGTCTGCTGGGCCAGCTCTCCCTGGGGTCTGCCAGGAAGGCTTTTCCTCGTTTTTGTGCCTCTGTGGCTGTTTGGTGGACCTCAGCTGCAGGGAGACTCAGACAGGCAGCTGGGGAGGCGGAGCCTGCCAGGTGGTGGGAAGGAGACCAGAGACCATTGGCATAGGAACAGCCAGGGGACATCAGGAGGAGGAAGGCAACACTGCTCTTCTTCCCTTCCCCATAGCCTTGCCCTTCACACCCCATACTGCCCTATTAGGGCCTGCTTTTCCCTTTCAGGCCGCATATTATTTCAATTTCCACCATTTTGCAATTGGATGAAAGAGGAAGGTAGGTTCCTGGAACCTGGGATGCGTGAGAAAAGATCATGCAAAGCAGAGTGAGCCTTAGCAATACTTTTAATGATTCTCATTGTTTTCCAGATAATGACCTAGGTAGTTTATATGTAAATTTTGGAGAATCTAATGTAATAGAATATGCAAATAAAACCGTATTATTCATTTCTACAGCTTAGAAGAAGCAAGCTCTTTGTTCTTGGGGAAGAGGGGTCAGTGCTGTTTTGTTAGGGCTGAGTCTTCATTCTTCTCTAAAAGGTAAACCCTCTACAGTGGTGAGTTGATTCACAAATCACCCAGCGCTCCTTAAAAAAATACCCTCTCCTCTTCGTAAAACCATAGGATAGATACGTATATCTCTCCCCGTCCCCACCCCAAGGGTTAAGAAAGAGGAGCCTGAGGAAGAAGGAGAAAGGAGAACTAACCAGAAAGCCAGCCAAGAAGAGATAGGAAAGGTTCCAATGGTGGTGACACATTGTCTGTCCCCTCCCCTCCCACCCCGCCTCCCCGACTAGAGGGACATGGAGGGATGGAGGGATTGCCTTCACAAGCAAGACCACCTGTCTCTGACAGGCCTGCCTGGTTCTGTAGACCTGGCTGTCATGAGACTTGGGTCTCTATACCAGGCTGGCTTCCTTCGTGCAAGCAGTGGGATCAGAGGCATGCGCCACCCACTAGAGTTATCAGAGGCAATTTTCAAGCATGCTTGTCCTTAGAACAAGGGATAGTCAAAAAATACGTGACAGCAGTGTGAAATGTAAAAAGCCGTACAAAAGAAAATAGAAGCGTACTCATTGGCTTCATGGTCTAATAAGAAATGCTCGAGGGAAGTGAGATAAAGAGCAAAGGTTTCCCTGGCTCATGGCTTTGGAGATCCCCTTGTAAGATGGGGCAGACATGGTGCTTTGAGCCTCAATAACTTGAGTGCCGAGCACAGAGTCAAACTGGCTCCATTTGGCTAGAAAGCAAAAGAGAAAGAGGACAAGCCAAGGTGCCACTGTTCTCTTTGATCCATGCCCTAATGACCTCAGAACCTCCCCCAAAGCTACCATGGCAGAAGAGGTCCACCACACTTTCCAGTGGTGCCACCCTGGGGTGTAAGGGGACAACACACAGACCTTCGGTGGACACTGCCCATCTTCCAGCCACAGTGGGAAAGAATCAACACACTCAAATCCTAAGAAAGAAGCTGGAAGTATAAGAGGAGAACCAAGGGGGAAATGTAGATATAAAAACAAACAAACAAACAAAACAACAACCAAACCAGAAGGCCGGAGTCAAGTGGCACTGCTTGGTCTAAAGTCTGCATCCTGTGTAATTATCCTGGGGAGGGACCATCAAGACTTCCCAGATGGAGGCAAACCAAGAACCCTTGTTGCTAGCAGGGAGCCCATCCTGAAGGAATGGCCAATGGGGTGGGGGGTAGGGCGGGAAGGGGCGCGAGTGGCCCTAGAAAAAAGGAAAGGCAAAGACAAAGAAAGAATCTTAGGATGTCTGGAAGGGGAAGAAAGCGATGGAGAGAATAAAAATGGGAGTAAACACAGCCGACGTCTACTCAGGGCTTCTAAATCATGTTTGACAGTCTCAGCAAAAAGCGTAGCATGTTTGAAGTTGAGTTCCGTGTAAGGAGTGGAGCATATGAGACTGGTCACAGAAAGTGTTTATGTGACTGAGGGTGCACAGGGACTTCAAGGAAGATAAGCACTTGCACTTCACTCCGAGTGGCAGGACGTGGATGCCAACAGATCTCCGTGTGGCCTATAATTTGATTTTGATGGCTACTGGAATCTGAACACATAATAAAATGGGACAGAGCCAAATGCATACATCATATCAGGGCCAATTCCCGGGTTTAATACTGTCTTATACAAGATGTGACTTCTGAACACACAGCGAGGGTTGCATGAGAATATGCCACATGTTCCTGTAAATCTAAAATTATTTCAAAATGAAAGAAGGGATCGAGGGGTTGATGGATTGAGACAGGGGGTGGAGGGAGAAAGGAAATGTACACACATGAACCCTACACCCCTCATCTTGCCTTGTATAGCCAATCGGCTTTCGGGCACCTAGGTAAACCCCAAGTGGTTTTTAAGACATCTGAGTTAAGTTCTGGCTAGGTAGAATCTATACTGATTGAATTGAGGCGTCTGCGGTTCAGCCTAAAACACGGCGATCTTGTGTCTGGAACATATCCTGCCTTCCTGTGCCCTTTCGAGGGAATCAATATATTGATTTTCACTTACCAAGCCATATGCAGCAGAGCATGGTTTATATAGAAGTGTTACCTCTGTCTATGCATCAAAAGACAATGAGGCTAATTAAGAGGTTTACAAAGATGCCTTTCCTAGAGAGGACCAAGTCATCCAATTGCCTCTCCTTTAGAATTCTTCTATTCCTTCTGGTTTGATCTGAGCCCACAGCTTGTCCTGGTAATGGGCTTATGATGTAAATTTGTTGTCCATACAAGTGCCCTTGGCTTCTCCTGCAAACTGGCGTTTAGTTTTTGTATTCCTTTTGTGTCTATTGCCGGCTTCCTTGCCTGTCATACTATCCATTGCCATGTGGGCTACTTCACTACTCTCTTTCTTGCTTCTGTCTTGTCTCCATGCAGAGGCTCATGTTAGCTGTTTAACAATACATTAGATTCTGTCACATGCCTACACAGCATGTTTAATAGAACCCCCCTTCCACTTAAAATCAAACTTGCCTGACCTACCTTCTGGCTATTTCTCCACCTCATTGTGGTAATCTGCTGTGTCTTAGGTATGCTGGCCACGTTTGGCTCCTTCCTCATCTAAGTGATGTCACACCAAATCAGTGGTTCTCAATCTTCCTAATGCTGTGACCCTTTAATACAGTGCCCAGTGTCGTGCTGACCCCCAACCATAGAGTTATTTCATTGCTTCTTCATAACTGTAATCTTGCTACTGTTATGAATCTCAGGGTAACTGTCTTGTATATAGGATATCTAGTATGCAGCCAGGAAGGATCGAGACCCACAGGTTGAGAACCTCTGCCTTAGCACTCCACCACCTACTCAGGCAGCCTCCTGCTGTTCTGAATGCACTTGGGTTTTATTCTTTACCTCAGAGTGGCTTTCTTTGTAGACATACCCTGTCTCAGGTTGTGCTAACCCATCCCATCAGTCTATTTATCTCCATGACATTGTCCATCTGTTTTGTTATCATTTCTTATCAGCCTCTTCCACTGTAAACTCCATGAGAGCAAGACTTTTGTCTCTTATTCTCTGTAGAAGACTAAATATCTATTTACTGTCTGAATGAATGATGCATTGCAGACCATTGGAGCTGGCAGGGACCGTCTTTTGCATCACATAAAGGTATTCCTTGGAGACACCTGGAGGATCTTGAGGAGGGACAATGTCAGCAATGGCCCGATGTATATCTAGCGTTCTCCAGTTTACAGAACAATTTGAACACCACACCTCACCTATGGGAAGTCATTAAGACATCGTTATTTCCATTCAACACACAAGCAAAGTGGAAGATGCTTAAGAAGCGTTTACAGGACTGACGTCAGACAGCACAGTCCAGCTTTTCTGTCTCCGGGCTGGCAGAGCACTTTATAACAAGATGACTCGTCATGTCAACCCCACCCAGCAGCAGAAGATTCTGGCGGTCTGTGTGAGGACCTGTCACCATAACATACAGCCAATTTAAGATTGACAATTCTTCACAGTGGAAAAAAAAAAAAAAAACGTTGGGAGGCAATAGGGACACACGGGTGTGCGGGTGTGCGGCTCAGGGGAGAGAGACAGAGGCAGGAAGGTAGATGGGGAGTGTTAGCATAGAGATGTTAAGTAGTCTTCATTTATCAGACCTCAGTACCTCTTGCTTGCCCCAGAGGGCAGTGGGAGCAATGCCTGCGTCCCCACTGACCTTCCCAATGCCTCTGAACCTCAGCTCAGAGGACAGAGCTCATGGTGAAAACCAGCTGCCAGGCTGCTGGCTCCAGGTCTCCCTGGCTCTGCAGTCCTGTCCTCTCGGAAACACGGAGCTCAGGAGGAAGGAATTCCCACGGTCCCTCTGTTGTTCCCTTCTCTTGTTTCCTAAGAGAACCTAGTATTTCGGTGACTCTGCTTCCAAAGAGTTCCACTTCAATGCCAATATCACGCCAGAAATTCTTCTGCACATACCTTTAATCATGTGGCAAAATTACCTTATTAATCACCAGGGACTCCAGTCTCATTACTTAATTAAACCATCTCTTTTTGTGCTTCTTATTAAAACCACGTGGGGTTTTTAACTTCTGTGTGGGTTTTCTTCCCCCTCTCTTCAGGTGTCTGTAGAACACGAGCTGTACAGAAGAATGCCGGTTACTTTGTGTGGCTGACTAAAGGGTTACAACATTAAATACACAGGGAGGGCAGGCATTGTCTGGATAGGCTCAGGCTGCCCAGTGACGTAACAGCCACTTGGGTGGTATGAAGGTCTGAGATGTATATAGTTGCATACTGCTTTCTCTCGCCAAAACATCTGGAATACAAAATCCTGTCATTAGACAGCCCACATGTTAGAAAAACAAAGGACAGGGAGGGAAAAAAAAAAAAAAAAGAAAAGAAAGAAAGAAAACCGAGACTCCCTCCCCCCAAATGGCTGGATGGAGACTCATTATTGCTGGTAGGAAATTAGACATTTAAGGTCATACTTCAAAGCAACTATTTTTATTACAAGAGGCTCAACATTTTGATTTATTGGGCAGCAGAACAAGATTGTGACAAATATTTCCACCTCAAAGGAAAGGCAGACCAGGCCTCTAAGAAATCGTATATTAAGTAATTTAAAAGTAAAATCTCTTGTAACAATAGATACAGTGTGCTTGTACTCTTGGACCCAAATAGACGACTGTTTTGGATCTCAGACTTAGGAGAAAAAGCGATATAATCTTGTGGGAATTCACTTCTAATCACTGGAGAGCAACTACAATTGTTAGAAAGTCCAGGCTACCTTTCAACAAAGGCACTATAGGTCTGTGTACAATCCTCCCATGTCTCATTCCTTTAACAGGGATGCTAAAAACGTAGTTTAGGTTTTTGAGGAGTCCATTAATATTATTGAAGAACAAAGAACAGGGTTTCAGATAAAGAAGTTTACTCTAGCAAAAAGAATTTTTAAAATAAAAAGCATAGCAACAAACCTAGAGCATTAGGCTCTGGAATCTACATGTTATATTACGTGGATATCAATTTGACCATTCTTCAGTAGATGTGAATTTTCCTTCTGTTTGGTGGGTAATTCTGATAGATTAAGTTAGAAGATGGCTGTGATAGACTGCACATTAATAACTCTAGGAAAAGGTTCTAGTTTGTGTATTTGTTTGTTTCAGACAAACTGTAAGGTTGCCTTCTCTGGAGGTCTCTGGAGATGAAAAGCACTTGACTTAGGGAAGTACACGGGGAGGGGGGGGGCACAGAATGCAGTGAGAAGAACACAGCCCAGGAGGTAAAGACCACAGCCTGGGGTGTGGTGCCAATTCCTCTACTAACAAATCCCCTGCCTTGGGCTCACACACCTAAGGGGCACGAGTTTATTGTCCATAATGTAGGAAAAACTAGGCTGGCTAAAAGACCCAAGTGGTGTATTTGGAGGGAAGGTGGAATGTTTATGAGTCTGCTACTTAGGAAAGGAAGTTGCTACATAAGTGTGTGTATGTGTTTGTGTGTATGTGAGTAAGTGTGTGTGTGTGTGTGTGTGTGTGTGTGTGTGTGTGTGTGAAATTGTAAGATAACCAAGCATTGAGTCTTTCTACCCCCTGTGCCAAGAACAGGGAGTATGGAGAAACAACCAAAGCACCAGAAATGTTGTGTGGACGTTCTGAATAACAGCTACCCAGGCTACCTTTGAAAACATGTTTGCTTTGCTGAGTTCTGATTTTGAATGGTTAGGACATATTCAATGTGGTTTTGTTTGTTGGTCGGACAGTATGTGAGACAAAAGTCTACTCACTAGAAAACTGGACTTACTAGAATATCTTAGGTCTCTCGAACTCTCATCCTCTTGCGTGATAATGGTGAATCAAAGGGCAAGAGCCATGGGAACTACTCTGGAAGCCACCGGACTGGTGGTTATGACACTTTAAAACAGTGCCCCGTGAGAGCTGTGCAAACCTAAGAGAACCAGAATTAACCAAGGTCATGGACAGCCTGTGAGAGGCAAGATCCTGAGGGGCGGGACGGGAAGATGGGGAGAAAACCAGTGTGCTGCTCACAGAGTCTTTCAACAGAGACTCAGCTTATCAGCTGAGAACTCCTAGGACTGTCAGCCTTGGACTTTAAAACATTTGGAAAATGTCCCTAAACACGTTCAGAATCCCCTGGTGTGTGTAAAACATTTTTATACGAGAACAAAATAGAGAGATGGCGGAGGCTTTGTTTGAACAAGTGTGTTACTGATTTTTTTTTTCCTGAGGTGAACCTTTCTGCTAAAAAGTCATAATAATTTCTCTTAGGGAATGTTGCCTATTAAGTTGAAAACAACATAAAATTTACACAGTTCTCTAAACTTTATTACTGACAGTTCCTGACCCTCAGAGGCATGTGGGGAGAATTTGAATGGAAAAATGGCTTTACTGGTGCTAGAGTTGAGGAGAACTCAAAAGGAGACAAAGGGATTTTTACTTTGATCCCTGCTGGTGTGGAGAGGAGAGTTTCTGCCCCTGAGGAGTCCTGCAGACTTCTCTGGGAGGTGAAGGGGCCCATCCTGGAACAAACCAGCTCTTTCCAGAAGGATGAGAATTAAGCATAAGATGCCACTGGCTGGTTTGTATTAATTGCCACTATTAACAGTGTAAAGCTTCAAAGGAGAGAATGACTGGCAACAAAATGAGTTTATTATACTGGGTACAATAGAAATTAGACTAGCCCCCTTGCTCTTGTCCCCTCTAAGGGATTTCCTAAGGCCACTGGGAACACCATCCCTGGACTTTCAGGGTGGGCTGCAAGGCTCAAGCGGGTTGCCAGGAAGTTGTTCCAGGCCAACCCCCATGTTCCTTCTCTGGCCTTTGTCTGCCAGTTTCAAAGGCATTCCTTGGGAGAGGGCATTGGTTGGTGCAAACAGTTTTGAACCTGAAGAGTCCACACCCCTCTCTGGAGCACCCCTCTCTGGAGCACCCCTCTCTGGAGCACCCCTCTCTGGAGCACTTGGAAGGTCCGGTGTTTTCCTTCTAGGAAACGGGAACAATGGGAAGACTTTATTTTAGCGGCAAGCGGGACTTGTGATAAGAGTGGACCTCAGAGCTGGTCTCTGTGTTAGTTAATGACCAAACATGGGGAGGAGCAAGAATACCAGTGTTGCCTTAGGATGAGATGACTGACATTCCTGAAGCAGCCCCAGATTCCTCACATCCCAAGTGGCAAGACTCAAGTTCACTCACTTGTGAAGAGCACACGTGACAGCCCTGAGTCCTTCCCTTGGCTTTCAGCTTACTGTGCTGAATGACCTCTCTTCAACTAGAGAGTAATGACAGATGATTTGACCATTGTCTGCTAGGCCTAACTGTGTCAGGGGTCAAGATCCAGAGCTACAGAGAATTCAGCTTTCATGGGGGGAAAAAAAAACCCTAGAAGAAGGCTTCCTTCATGTGGCTAAATATTTGGACATCAGAAGGCAGTGGCTCTGTAGAAGCAATCTGAAAGGGCAGACTCAAAGCCAGTAGGAGTCCTAACTGCCTCATTAAAGTGCAGGGGAATGCTGGGAGAGACAGCTATACACAATTCTTAAAACCAGGAACCTTTTCAAGGTCTTTGTTGCAAGCCACAGTGTAAAGATATCTAGCCATGCAGATTTGAAATCCTTTTCCCAACCTGCCAGACAGCTTAATTGTCTTCACAGTCCTTGGCCACACTGATGGAAGAGTCCTGTTTCATGTTTTCTAAGGTTTGACAAAGTTGTAAAAAGAGAAAGGATTAAAAAGTCCAGAGGCCAGCTCAAAACACTAAAAGCAAGGCTATTTGTAGCAGCTATAAGGTTTTCGAACGTAGTAAAACAAACTCAAGGAAGGTCTCCTTCTTTAGACACTGAATTGGTGGGAAATGATTGTTCCATGTCTGTGTGTTCCGTGTCTGTGTGAGATAGATTCTCAATCCCATTAGGGTTAATACCCAGAAAGGGGGCTTCCGGGTGACACGTTTGTGTAGAGCTAATTTTGTGTAACTTTAAGAAGCCGCAGAATGTTTTCTAAAGTAGCACAGCCGTTTGGCGTTCCCAACAGGAATATATGACAACTATGCACGTCTACATCTTTAACAGGGTATTATCAGCTTCTACTCCAGCCAGTCTAATAACTACTTTGTGATAGGTTACCACGGTTTTAACTCACATTATGTGGTGACTGATAGCATTGCCCATCTTTGCATGCATAGACCTGTTTTTCCTTAATTTTCTTTGGTAAAGTATCCAACCGTTTATATTTATTAGTTTCTTCTACTTTTGGGACAAGGTCTTATGTATCACACAACAGCCTCAAACTTGTTGTGTGTATCCCAGGATGGCTTTGAACTTCTGGTCTGCTGCCTCTGCCTGTTGAATGCTAGCCACACACTACTCTGTCCAGTTTATTCTCTGCTGAGACTGAACTGAGGAATTGTGTGTGCTAGGCAAGCACTCTACCAACTGACTACACCAACCCCTTTATTATTTCTTTTATTGTCCCTTTATTTTTATTGTATAGAGTGTCTTACTATTAAATTTTAACAGTTTCCTCAGGAATATATTTTGTACATACACACACACACACATGTTGTGCCAATCTGAAACTTGCATTTTCATTTTTGACAGGCTTAGAACAAAAGTTTTAGTTTTGATGATTAGAGTTTATGATGTTATCTTTTATATAGTTGTGGTTTTTTTTTTAATATTGTCTTTGAGAAAAATTTCCCTAACCCCAGGTCACAAAGACTCTCTAGTATATTTTCTTATGATGTAATGCAGTTTAAGTTAATATTTTTACATGGTAAAGATTGAAACCTCCCTTCCGACATAAATACTCAACTCTCTTAGCAACATTTGTTGAAAAACTGTTTTCCTCAGTAAACTTGTTGGTGCTTTAGTCAGATTCAGTTCCAACCCCAGCTGATAATAAAAAGGAATAGTAATTATCTAGATGGTCTGAGATGTATATAGACATGTAACCTACCTAGAATATCCAAACAACTATAGAATAAAAAATTTCACATCCAGATATATGGCATATGCCTTTAATCCTAGGACTAATGAGGGAGAAGGCAGGAGGACCACGTGTTTGAGACCCACCTGGACTATATAATAAGATTCTTTCTCAAAATCAGATAATAGAACAAAACAAAGTAAACACTTTCAAAAAAATCTCTTTTTGAGTTTTGTTATATAGCCATAGCTAGCTTAGAACTTGCAAAGTAGACCAGGCTGGCTTTGAACTCACAGAGTTCTGCTTGCCTCTGCCCAGCCAAGTGCTGGGATTAAAGGTGTGCACAGTACAAGTAGTCCTCAGCAGTTTTTGAGGTTATATTTTTACGTGATTTTAAGACTTGGGTGCAATAAACCTGGCAATAAGATATCGGTTTGAGTCTAGATGCGTGTGTGTGTGTGTGTGTGTGTNGAGAGAGAGAGAGAGAGAGAGAGAGAGAGAGAGAGAGAAAGAGAGAGAAAGAGAGAGAAAGAGAGAATGAGAATGCAAAAATAAACCCATACAACTGTGGTTAACCAGTTTCTGATTTTTTTTTTTTAAATATTTAGAGGACTTCTGGGAACTATACATGTGCACAAGTATATGTGTATGGGGGCTCATATGTATGTAACACATCTGACTTTTCTGTGTGCCTTCTAAGGGATGGGACTTAGATCCTCATGCTTGTATGAAGCCTTCATTGACTGAGACATCTCCCCATCCATCCCTTTAAAGCACTGTTGATTCCCGTTTTTCCTGTAGTTAGCCTTGCGGTCACAATGCTGTCAGCGGAACTGAATCTCTCCTCACTTTACAGGGTTTCCAGTTTTTCATCTTGCTCATTTTCCTTGAAGGGCCTTTCTTCCGGGTATTTTCTGATGCCTCGAGAGAGCAGATATGAGCCTGGGCTCCTACCTCTGTGTCACCAGAAGTTGAACTCGGCCACATCTTGGTTTTCACCTTCCTGTCCTTCCAAATAATACCACCACCCCCGTGTGTACATGCCAAGTTCAGCTCAGCATTATCTTTATCTTCAACGCTACCACCGTGTGAGCATGCCATGTTCACCCACAGACTTCTCTCTTTATCTTCAAGGATCCTATGAGCTTTGAGATATTCAGGGTATGACTAGCAGTAAGCCACGAGGAAGCTGGCTTTCTTTCCCACTGAGCTTCTCCCGGCCTGAAAGCATCATGGTTTTGTCTCGAGTCTGATAAATTCTGTAAGAGATCCAACTTCTCCAATTTCCTTGAATTTAAGATCTATTTGAGTTTGTGGTTCTCAGCCTTCATAATGTTGTGACCCTTTAATAGGTGTTCCTCATGTTGTGGTGACCCCCAACCATAAAATTGCTTTCGTTGCTACTTCATAACTATAATTTTGCTACTGATATGATATAAATATCTGACATGCAGGATATCTAATATGCAATCCTTGTAGAAGGGTCATTCGTCCCTCAAAGAGATCTGACCCACGGGTTACTAAGAGCTGGCCTACAAGATTGTTTGGGAACTGTTAATAACCTGCCCCAGAATATTCAACGGAATAAATGTACAGTGATGTCTAACTTTCTTCCTCCTCTTTTAACTCCTAGAAGTTTCCTTCCATATATATCATCTCAAGGGAAGCAGATGCTAGAAATGACAGTTATCATTATTAACATTATTGGGTATTTCTTAATAACAGCAACTCCAGTCTAACAATAATCCCTTCTTTGTGATTTAGGAGCTTAAATGGACCTCTCCACTTATCATTTTACAGTCATGAAAACTGAGACAGGAAGCGATTTTTATCTGTGGTCATGTAACAAGGAAGTGGTTCCTGGACTCGGGTACTGTGACCTGGAGGTCACTGTCATACAAGCTCAAATGATTTGCTGATTCAGTGTCTGTCCATCCACTCACTAAGTGGGAGGAGAAAACTTATCAGGAAACCAAACATGGGGTTTGCCTTGCATGTCAATGCAGCCTGTTGCAACAGAATAGTCAGGAAGAGTGGTCCTCAGCGGATTCTGCATTCTAAGAGCCGTGTTCTCTGTGGAGTTTTTATTACGATGTAGTAATCTTGTGGCTTTGAAGCAAGATTTTAGCAAGAGTCTGACATGGGATACTAGAGAGACTTTAAGGAAGCAATTTTAGGGAGGTGACTGGGAGAATTAAGGGAAATGTGGGCAGTTAGTTTAGACCCAAGGAGCCCTGTGTGTGTGGTAGGGGGTGTGCAATCCGTCAGATCAAACCAGTCAAAAGCATAAAGCGAAGAGCTGTAATTACAATCTTTACCTACTTTTAGAGTCTAGTCCTCACCCTTGTGACCTCCCACTTGGAATGCAAATGAAAAGGCGAGCAAATCTGATGTATTTCCTGCTAAGCAGCGATGGTCTATGTGCATGAGGTCTAAGCGGGGTGCATCTGTGGGGGAGACTCCGCTGCCATTGCAGGCCTGACGGGCCTCACTGAATAAACCACTCAGAGGAGGTGGTACCCAGACCTGCATCGTGCCAGCCTAACTGTAAGGCTGGCTTCCACAAACAGAACGGCCCATCAACAGAGAGCAACAACCATACTGGCTAAAGCTGCACTCCTGACCAATCATGCTTCAGAATCATTCACATGTATTTTATTCACATATTTTAGTCCCTGACCTTTAGTGAATATTGTATCTATGTGTACATGGGATTTATGATATATCCGTACCAGGAAGTGAGCTTCTCTTGAGGCCTTGCACACGTTGGGCCAAATGCTCAAACAAGACTGTATCTCCCATTGATTTTAATTTTGAGGTAAGGTCTCGGTAAGTTGCCCAGGCAAATCTTCAGCTTGTACTTCTACTCAATGCTCTGGGTTTCTAGAATCACAAAGCTATGCTGCCAGACCTGTCAGATACTGTTTCTTTTTCTTTTTCTTTTTCTTTTTCTTTTTCTTTTTCTTTTTCTTTTTCTTTTTCTTTTTCTT
>NC_034600.1:28679451-28681912 GCF_900095145.1 Mus pahari
CTCCTCCTCCTCCTCCTCCTCCTCCTCCTCTTCCTCTTCCTCTTCTCCTCCCTTCATTGTTTTTGGAGACAAGGTTTCACTATGTAGCTCTGGGTATTCTGGAACTCACTGTGTAGACTAGGCTGGCCTCGAACCGAGATCCAGGAGGATCCTCTGCCTGCCAAGTGCTGGGATTAAAGGCATGCAGCACCACACCCAGTTTCAAATATGTATTCTTACGAGAACAAACCTGGCGGAACCTCAGGGGTGCCTTCCTGCCTTGAGTATTTTCTACTCTAGAAAAGACTTGAAGCTATGAGAAGCATGGCTTATCCTATCTCAGGAATCAGGTTTCGGAAATAAACACAACTCAAACAGACTCAGGGACAGGATAGTCTAGTGGCTATGGAAGGGGCCATGAGAAGATTACATCCATTGCCTCTGTGAGGAGTTGTCATGAAGCCTGCTGCCACTGTGCTTTCTGGATACCGACGACCTCAGATACAATCCTGTAGGTCCCAGGCAGTTGTCTCGGGAAGAATCCATACCCAACAACACTGTAAAGGTAAAGGCATCGTGGGAATGACAAGGGAGTCTGACCAAGAGAAACATAGAGACCTGTGCCGTGTCACCTGTGAGCTCTAGGTATCATAGACACAGTGTAAAAAGGGTCAGAGAAGACCCGAGACTACAGGAGCTGAGACACTGCTTCCATGACCATGGTGGAAGCAGTTTTACCCAGGTAGGCAATGGACAGTATTAAAATGGCTCTCTGCCAGATGGAGCAGTGGCAGCTCAGGTGGCCTCTGGCTGGTGCCGCTACTTCCACAAACAGAGTGGGTACTTCTCCTGACCATTTCGGATCTGTGGAAGTTGATCATCCCAAGATGGAATCTGTCCTGTCAGGCCTAGACAGATGGAAGATCAGAAAGAAACTCCAGAGCAACTCACGCCTACTTGCCAGAGGTAAGCGCTTTCTAATGACCCAACAGGTTTTCCTCCTTTCTGTACATACTCTATGCCCTTGCATCCCACATATGTATGCACACATTTCTAAAACAAAATTTACCTTTAACGTTCTTTATGTCTGTATAGAATCAGACAAGGCGTTCTAAATAGACCCTTACAATGAATTCATTCCAGTTCCTGCCTCAGGTCTAAATGACCAATGAACTTTGTCTCCTTTTCCTCTCCCAGCCTGTCATGATACAGAAATTCACATTTCTTCATGGAAAGGACATCATTAGCATATCTATGATGCATGTTTTCTCACCATCGGCATTTGATTGGCTGAGATGTTCACTGTGACTTCCCCATAAACGACCAAGGCAACAAGAGAGAGGCCCTGACCTCCACTCAGCACCCAACTTCCCCACTCCCTATACCATGATCTGATATACAGAGTGTGATGGATAATCTGGGTTGTCAACTTGACACACACCTGGAAAGAGAAGAGAGCCTGAGATGAGGACTTGTCTCCCATCTGATCTACCTGTGGGGTGTTTCTTCCTTGCAACATCTCTAATTGCTGTCGGAGGGCTCAGCCCACTGTGGAAGGTACCATCCTTAGATAAGCGAACCTGGGCTCTATAGGAGAGGTAGCAGAACTTGGAGATGGAGAGGTGGCAGCGGTTAAAAGCCCTTGTTTTTGCAGAAGACAAAGGATGGGAGAGTGAGGAGATGGAGGGAGTTCAGCTCCCAACGCCCAGGTTGGTAGCTCAGGTTGTAGCTTCAGTCACAGGGGGGGATCTGATGCCCTCTTCTGGCCTTCGTGGGTACCACACACATGTGGTCTATATATGTAGACACAGGCACAATTTGCCTACTCATGCGAAAATAAATGAATTAAAAAAAAAAAAAAAAAAAGAGGTAGAAGAAAGATAGTAGAACCTGACCCTGGATGCAATCCCGTGAGCAGTGCCCTCCCAAGTCTCTGCTTCAGTTCCCCTGGATGCAATCCCGTGAGCAGTGCCCTCCCAAGACTCTGCTTCAGTTCCCCTGGATGCAATCCCGTGAGCAGTGCCCTCCCAAGTCTCTGCTTCAGTTCCCGCCTCCAGTCCCTGCCTTGGCTTCCCCTTTGATAGGAGACTGTATCTTCCCTAGGCTGCCATGATCCCTTCCCCAAGTTGCTCTTGGTCCTGCTTTATCACAGCAACAGAAAGCAAACTGAGACACATGTTTACCAATTAGTAAGGCGGGGGGGGGGGGTAGGCATGACAGGGACAGGACACCTTCCGGAGGCCAGCTCTATCCTGGGAGACTGTCACCCATGTCCCTCAATCAAAGTCTTTGTTGTGCTGGGTATTGTTTCTATAATAGTTCATCAAGGCATCAAGACACTGTGTCAGAAAATTTAAGGCGTCAGATGAATCAGATAAGGTTGGAGAGGAAGGGAGGGAGGGAGAGATGGAGAGAGGAAGGAAGGGAAGAAGGGAGGGAAGGAAGGAGGGAGGGAGGGAGAGAGGGAGGAAGGGAGGGAGGG
>NC_034600.1:28682447-28715074 GCF_900095145.1 Mus pahari
AGAAGCATCAGGGGCTGCTGTGAAAGACATTGTCATTCAGCAGGTTCAGGCCAACCTCACCTAAATGCAAACTTGTAGATTTGCTACAGAGTCCCACTTAATAAAAAAAAAAAAAAAAAAAAAGCCCTTCTTTGACCTATCGTGCAGTACAGTCAGGAATGCTGTGCTGTGGTTTGAATCTCAAATATCCTCTAAGATCCATGTTCTGAGAATATGCTACTGCTCTGAGAGGCTGTGGAACCTTCACAGAATGGGGGCTAATTGTGAGATGCCTTCAGAGTGGGCCAAGCTAGGTCGTTTAGGGTCTACCTTCTTTATTTTTTAACCCCCCTCTGTCTCTTGTGTGTACACATGTGTGTGTGTGTGTGTGTGTGTGTGTGTGTGTGTGTGTGCATGCATGTAAGATCATACTCAGGTGGCTGCAACAAGTACTTATGCCTTCTGGGCCATCCTGGCAGCCCTGGGACCCCTCCCCCACACTTTGGAGATGTAGCTGTGTCCTGATTTTGGTCCCCTCCTTGCTTCCTGGTTAGCCATCGTGGGAACATCTCTCAGGCATACTTCTTCTGCCATGGACTGAGCTATCCTAGTGAGTCTTTCCCAATAGTATAGACTGAAAGTATGAGCTAGACTACAACATCCCCTCCCTGACATTGTTTCTGCCAGCTATTCTGGTCACAGGGACACGTAAGTCACCGATACAGAGAAGCACTGCCTTCCCACACTCCTTTGTCATTTGTGTGTCCCTCTCCGGTGTCCCGTGCTTCTCTAGATGCAGCCACAATAACAAAGCCCAATACTTCTCAGACCCTCATTTCTGTGGGTGGGTTCTGTGTGACCCTCTTCTATGGAGATGGTTTGCCTCCTTCAAATGCACATTGCTGAGGGCTGGGCCCGATTGTGGCAGTGTTTGTGTGTGGGAGAATCCTTACTGCCTTCCTGGATGGACTGGGTTAGCTATCAGAAGAGTGAGTTGCTATCAATAAGGGCTAAGCTACCCTCTGGGCTTGACCTCTTTCATACATGCCCGTGTTCCTCCTTTGCTCTCTACCGGAAGTTGGAGTATCCGAGGCCCTTCTTTAATAGGGCTCCCTAATCTGGAATATCTCAGACCCATGAGCCAAAGGAAACCTTTTCTTTATATATTATAGGCATTCTATATCAAAGGCATTCTCTATCACAGGCATTCTATGATGGCACCAGAGAATGGACCCAGTCGGATGCATACAGTAAGTACTGTAGCTCTGTCCATTGTACAGACTGGAAACGTAAGGCAGGGAGAAGTTAAATAGCCTCCTCTGTAGTGTTTGTAGGAAAGAGAGTTTATCAGAGCCTGGATTCTTCATTGCCCTGCACTTTCGGGCTGATATAGTTGGCTCCGTACCTTTTATGGCCTCCTGTGGAACCTAGTGGATCTTTACAAGATCACTTACTGAAAAGGTCAACTTAAGAAATTTGGGAAGGTCATGAAACCCTTGCCCGTCTGTAAGGGAGAGGCTAATTAACATTTCTCAGACCACAGGGCAGGAACCAATCTCGACCTCAGGTGGGGACACATTCCACAGGAAGACTGTTGCCAACCTTCAGACAAGGGAGGTCCTTGTCACCTCATTCCCTAAAGACCAATCAGTTTAAAAGGAGCATCATTCCACCAATCATATTGTGCCTAGTTGCTGATGCTCTATTCTGCCCCTGGAAACCATATAAAAACTCAATGAACAGGTGTTGGGGGTCGCTGCCTCTCCTTAGGTTCTGGGATGATCCCAGTGCACTGGAACAATAAATTCCTCTTGCTTTTTGCATGGATCCCAGCTCCACGTGGCTCACTCAGGGGTCCCCAGTAAGCTAAGGCTTCCTGGAGTCTTACACTACCACCCCTAACACTCTCCCTGGCCTTTCTGAGGCCCATAGCCCTTGGTCAGTCTATCTAGAGCCAGATGCTTCTGTCCCTTGAACTTGCTTCCTGCCTTCAACAAGTTTATTTTGAGGAATTTTTTAAAAGATTGAGACTAAAAAAAAAAAAGCCAACAATTATTTATTTATATGTATATGAGTGGTCTGTCTTCACATACACCCAGAGGAGGGCATCATAGGATCCCATTATACATGGTTGTAAGCCACCATGTGGCTGCTAGGAATTGAACTCGGGACCTCTGGAAGAGCAGCCATCTTCCCAGTCCCACACTGAGGAATTTTAAAAAATGAAACTACACAATTAACAATGAAAGTCAGGCCCCTGTTTGGTGCCCAGTGCTATTCTAAGACCTTTACACAGCTACCTCATTTAATCATCTTAATAACCCCAGGAAGTTGCTTTTTGTAATTATCCATCTTTAGAAAGCATGACAGATTCCAGTTAGTGATCCTGGAGGCAGGCTTCCCACTGAGTCCATGGGGATCCAGTGCCTACGCCATGATTACTAAACCCCATTGGCTCCCTGAACTGTATTGCCCAGATCTGTGTTCAAAACTCTCATACCAGACATGGATCCTTCTCTCCTATCAGCCAGCAAACCCTTGTCTTAATTCCTAATATTTTATTACTTTTACTCTTTGTTTTGCTTTTAGCTTCCACAATCTTCAAAACGAAAAAAAAAAAAAAAAGGTCAGTGGACTATACCCTACCTGTGAAGTCCAGACCACAGACCACAGTTTGTTCTTGTTTAACCTACACAGTGTGATTGGTTCTTATGTTTTCTGATTGTTGATGAGAAAAAAATCCCAAGAGTAATATTTTGTGACAACGTGAAGATGATGAGAATTGAAGTTACATCAGCAGATATCTGCTTTCTGTCCCATGACCACTTGTGAATTACAATAACCAAACTGACTATCAGTAACGAAGACCCGTGTCTGGCAAAAATGATCACTATTTGTCTGTTTCAGAAAAGTCAGCTGATGTCTGAATCAAAATCTAGCCCATTCTCTATGCTATCCACTAGGGCTAGCCATGACTATGCCTTACACAGCAGAGGTACAGCCAACAGCAGTTCTTTCATGTGCACACCAAAGGCACAGACACAAAATGTCACTGTGCACTGCCCATAATAACCTCAAGTGGGAAAAAACTTTTAAAAAAGCAGTAAAAATATAAATACTCTATAGTCTATTTACCTAAAGAATGACAAAAATAATAAAATAAAACAATAAATAACAATAATAATAATTAATAATAATATACAACCTTGGTCCTAGCTAACCCATGGAGTAGCTGTGCTCTGGCCCTCTGGGTTCTGTTGGACTGGGGCTGGGCCTTCACAGAACAGTCATTTGCATCCCAACTGTCCACCCAGTCTGGGGTATTCCGAGAGAGGATACAGGACCCGGGGTAAGGCTCTCTTGGTCTATGAATGTTGGAGAAAGGTTGGGATGAGAGCTTTTGGCTGCTAACCCTCATAGCTTCAGACCCAGAGGAGTGTGGGAAGGATCCCAAAACACTACTGCTACTGGTTCCTACTCAGTAGTGACTGGAAGGGAGGCTGCCACAGGGCTCTCGGCTCAAGAGGTTGCATGTTCATCTGGACACGTTTTTGCCCGTGATTTTTGCTATTTTCTGTGCATACTGATTATAAAAAAAATTGCTTATTTAAGATCATTTAGGTGAAAGAATGGAATCAACCAGAGAGGAAGGGAACTTGGCAGAAAGTAGTGAAGGAAGAAAATGAATGGAAAAAAGAAAGATTAATATGTTTACAATGTTTATTAAAACATTAAAATCTATTACTTTGCATGCTACCTTAAAAAAACAAAACAACAACAACAACAACAACAAAAAGAAGTGAGAACAAATAAACAACTCCCTCCCAAAATAAAACTATGATAAAAATAAAACTGTGAGGACAAAGGAAGAGCCTAGTGTGCTGGAACTGGTTACTGAGATGAAGAAAGGCAGGACGGGAGACATGGATCGAACACCTTCCTCTGGCCTCTGAGGGCTCTTGTGTGTCCACACTGCACATAAATTGGCACAGCACATACAAACACACAAAAAAGTAATAAATAATTCTTTTAAAACATTAACAAGGAGGGTAGGTAGTTCTTCTGATACTGCCAAGGCTACTGAATTCCTCTTCCTCCTCCTCCTCCTCCTCCTCCTCCTCCTCCTCCTCCCTAGATTTTATAGAGGGATTCTTTAGCTTGATGGCTGGCTACCCTTAAAGAAATTATATGAGTGTGTTACTTGTCAATAAAAACTTATGGCCTATAGGAAAAGGTAGACTAGAAAGTGGGACATCTGGTATGGAGATTGAGTTCTGGGATAGAGAAAAGGTGAGGGAGTCACATGGGATCAGAGAGAAGGAGAGAAGCATGTGGGAGCTGAGCACAGGTAACCAGCCACGAGGCAGAACTTAGATTAGAATAAATAGGATATTAGTTATGATCGTATCTGGGAACCAACCAAAGCTTACAGCCAAGGTGTTTGTTAATACATTTGAGTGTCAGAGTCGTTATTCCGGGAGCTTGGAGGAAAAACTCGGATTTAACAGCTACCCACTTGGGTGACTGTCAGGATGAAAGGGGTTTTAGAATCAGTGGGGTTAGAAGAAACAGAGGAGCCGAGTGTAGATGACTCTTAAGATGGTAGCTTGGGAATGGTGGGAATCAGAGTGACCAGATGGGGTCCACAGAGCCTTCTGGCTTGAATGGAAAATAATTGAAAATCCAGGAGCAAGAATCCAATGGAGAGGAACCCACTGAATATATTAGAAAACCAGGGATGGTTGGTAGAGGGTCACTCCTCAGAGCACAGGAGGATGCAAGCTCTGAGCATAGCCTCATCTATGCAAACAGCATGACTAACCTGGATTGCATCAATTATTCGGCCACTTCTCTGGTTCTTATCTGGTGCCTCCTGTTGATATGCCTTCATTCATATGAATGGTTTTCATCTTTCAATAAAATCCTTTTGAAAACCATAGCTAAGAGCCCCTGGCTCCCCACTGATCCCTTGGTCCAAGGCCTTCGAAGGGCAGGAATTCCACAGCTGTGCTTCCATGGTAGTAGATGTTGACAAGATGAGAGAAATCAAGATAAAGAGAGCAGCAGATCCATGTGTTAGGCCTTGACATGGAGCTTAAAACAAAAGCATCACACAAAACCGAACAAAGACCACTCTCTGGATAAACCCGGACATTTTTCCATGGTCTGGTTCCATCTGTACAACTAATGCATCTGAAGAAGGGGCAGAAAGTCCAGGGCAGTGACCGAAGCAGGGCATTCCAAGTTTCACAACCAAGATGAACATTCTGTTTGATCCTTTCTCAGGAACCATGACATAATCCTTACTCACCCTTCAAAGCCTTTTCATAATCTAGAGAAAACAAGCCGGGGACTTAGGCAACTCCTTAATCCCATGACTGTTGGCAGAAGCACTCCAAGTGTCCAGATCTGTCCTGCCAGCAGCCCAGTGCCTGTCTGTCTGCACTGCCATGTGTTCCAGATGGTCTGCACATGCTGGTGGGTGAACGTGCCAGGCCTGGGAAACTCGAAATGTGCATTTGATCAGTGAACTCAAGGGCTTGGTCACTGGTGGAAATTCACTTTTCCCTTGGACTTGTCCTCCCAGACATGTTTGCGTTATGATGACAATTTGTAATTACATGAAGTCTTTCAACCTCAAAAATCTTCAAAGTCCTTTTAGATGGGAAATGTTCTCAAGCCTTCTGTTTGACTTCCCGAGCCATTCTGCTGGCCCAAGTCTTCTGGAGGTGGCGAGTTGTCCTATATCCCCTGCTGGAGGGTGGGTAGAGAGTTCAAAGCAGAAGAACTGAGAGCTCTAATCAAAATTCTCCCCCCCAGAGTTGGATTACAGATGGCAGAGAACTCCCTCACCACGTACATCGAGGGATGTTCTAATGGAGTGACCTTCAGAGAAGGGGGCACATGGCCTCTTTTGTCACTTTGACCCTTTCTTCCTGACTTGACCTACTTTGGGCTTTTTGGTTTTTAGACTCTCAAAAGGAGGATTAACAAGGAGTGCATGATAGCATGTAACAATGGGGCAGACCTTGTCTGTTGATATCTTTTCCAAATTTCCTCCACCTGTCTGCCTCTGGATTTGTTTGCCTGCAGTAGAGGTAGATGGTTCTGGCTGCAGACGGCTTCCCATCTCAGGCGCCAGGCTCTCCTGCTTCTCTCTGCTTTCTGTGCCTCCCAGGAGGCTACTCAGCTCTCTCAGAGCAAGGGAGATGTTTAACTATTCCCAGTAGGAATCCTCAACACCATGACTCTACACAGGGCCGCACCTGGTTTCCTGATCTTGGGGGAGGCAGAGATGCTGTAATATGTTCTGCGTTGTGTGTATGGGGTCCCAGTGGGACTACTGAGCTCCAGTTTGTTTCCATAAGTGGCTTGTCACATTTATTTCCCCCTTTCCCTTCTCACTTTTCCGCATTATTTCAGGTTTGTTTTCTAGACTCACCTATGGGTTCATCCACCAGCTTCTAGTCTGTGTCCCAGCATGTGTGTCTATATGGCTCCTGTGCAAAGACACTAGGCCAGTTTGTTCTACATTATCTGTCATGAATTCAGTTCAGTAGGACAAAACCATTTTCAAATGTGCAGAGTTTTGGGATGGTATCAGGAACACTTGGGTCTTTAGTTTTATGCATATGAAGGTATACTGAATCACTGTCAAGATTTATTTCTCTCTTTTGCCTGTGTTTAAAGGAGTTTGGAGATCATAGCTCCAAATGCTTTTGACATTTGACTTGTTCAAACCCAACATAATTTCCATATGGGAAGAGAGATCAGAGAGGGAGAGGCAACAGTGGGACCTGAACCTGGAGGCAGCATCTCTCACAGTCACAGGAACAGGAAGAGCCTGGGTGCCAGTTTTAGAAATCAAAGGCTCAACCTGATGACCTCGGATGCTTAACCTGCTCTGACAGGCTGGACATCCGCCATTCCCGGAGGGTTGGCAGATGGGCCTGCCCACATGGGTGGCTATCTCTTGATCGGACCCTTGAGTGGTTCAGAGGTTAGGGAAGCCCTCCACCCTCCTGCCAGTGCAAAGGAGCGGGCAAGAAGACTCTTTCTGGAGTTCTGCTTGCCACTGTTGCTGGTATGACTGTGTGGGAGAGGGTGTCACTCATGGGTCGCAGGGAAGTGTGAATGTCTGTGCATAGGTAGAGTCACTCCAGTTTGTTCTCTGTCTTTGGCAATGCATAGCTTCTCTGAGAGGAGCTATCAAGGCAAAGAGCCAACCCAGAGGGCCCTGAGGACATGACAAATGGGGTACCATTGCAAAGCTGTGTTGTTACTACAAATCTCAATGTTTTCTGAGATTAGAGTCTTAGATGCTTCTGCCATTGCCCTAGTGCTTTACTCTGCATGCTTGGCTTAGTGGCACCCACTTGTCCATGTCATTCTTTGACCTGGGAATCTTGAGATTGCCTCCCCCTTTCTTTCATTTCCTTCTTTCTTTACACACACTGTTCAAAACACCAGCCCCCCTGCAGTAGCATAAATAAGAATGGCCCCCTACAGGCTTGCTCATATATCTGAATGCTTAGTCAGTAGGCAGTGGCACTGTTTAAGAAGGATTAGGAGGTGTAGCCTTGTTGGAAGATAGGAAGAAGTTTCTCACTGGGTATGGGCTTTGAGGTTTCAAAACCCTTGCCAAGCTCAGTATCCCTCTCCCTCATGCACTTCCTCTGTCTGTCTGTCTGTCTGTCTGTCTCCCTCTGCCTGTGTATTAAGTTATAGCTCTCAAATTACTTCTCCAGCACCATGCCTGCCTGCTTGTCACCTTGTTCCCCCACCATGATGATAATGGGCTAAACCTCTGAACTGTAAGCTAGCCTACTGTAAGAATTGCCTTGGTAATGGTGTCTCTTCACAGCAAGAGTGACTAAAGATATCTCCCTTGTCTACACCATGATTCCAGAAGTCAGGGAGGTCACATATGTTATTTTTAATTTCTTTGTGTTCAAGATGAAACCAGGAGCCTCTCACGTGTCAAACCTGCATTCTACTATGGAGCTAAGTCTCCACCTCTTACACAATTTTTATTTGCTCTCATCTTTACATCTTTGATAATGCATTCATTAGCATGCAACTGGGAAGGGAGGAAGTAAAGAAAAGAATTGGGCCTTAAATCTTACCTTAAAGGACAGATGATAAGATATGGTTTTAAATTAGAAGAATCTATGGCCAAAGAAACACCACCTCGAGGAAATGAGTTACCAACAGATGGGAACAAGATAATCCCACGAGAAATCAAAAGCAGTAACAAGAGTAGTTAATAATTATTGAGTAGCTATTTTGCACCAAGTACTCTTGAATTCTTTCCCATACATTCACATTTAATGAAAAGAACTGTGAAGTTGATGTGATTTGTGTCCAAGTTTGTAGGTGAGGTGACCAGAGCATAGAAAGCTGCCCAGCGGCCACGTGGCATTATTGATAGGAGAAAACAGGGAGTCCGGCTTGAGAGCCTGTTTTCCTAACCAGTTACCTCTCCCATCTGTGGATGGAAGGTTCACGGAAATCTTGAAAATCAATTTTTTTGGAATAGTTAGAAGCTAGGTGTTTGATAATTGGGGAGCCAGGCACTTCAGCTAGAGGATAGAAGCATTTTTTTAGAAGCATTTTTTTTAGATGCCAAAGCTGCCCTGGTCCTGAGACCTGACACTGCTTTCTTCTCCTACAGGACTTGCTGTGGCTGAGTGTTGGATGCGATCTCCATTTGACAAGGAATAAAGACCAGGCATAAATAAGTAACATTTATCTTGTCTTACATATGGGTCTCCTAGCCCTCCCTCCCTTCCTCTTTTTCTCTCCACCCTCCCCACTTCAATCTTTCTTCCTTCTTTCCTTCCTGATGCTCAGCAGCAAGATGTTCCAGTCTGGGATGATCTGAAGAAAGGGCAAACGAGAACAGTGTATTCTGGGAATGCAGGCGCCGCCGCTGCTTTGGACTTGCTTCCAGCGGAAATCCCCATGCAGATCGTATCGTCCACGTGTCTGCTCAAACACTAAGATAAATGGCATGAGACAGGAGCAAAGGAGAGGCTCCTAAAACACCAAGATGCTTGAAAGCAGAGAGTCCTGTAGGGCCTAGCAGAAAGACTTTTATCTCTCTGCTTCATTTCTCTAGGGAGTCTTAACTGCTCCAGATTCAATATCACCCTTGAGTGGCTGGGAAGCAGCAAGTGGTAAAATTATTTTCACCGTCTATATGGAGTCCCTGGTGTACCAGGAGGCCGACGCCTCCAGAGAAGACCCACAAATGACTGTCACACACTGTGGGGGCCACAAGGAAGCAGAGTGCACACTGGCCTGGGAAAACAACACACCAGGGGAACAGGGGTCTTTTGCAAGCTTTTAGCTGATTCTTCATAAGGGCAAAGTCTAATTGTGTCTCAGATATCAAAGTTGTGCTGTACAGAGCCCACTGTAGCCCTTAAAAAAATTTATGTTCTGTTTACCAGGACCGGCAGGTTCAGAGCCACGGTCACCGGCCTAATTACTCTTGCGTGGTTCCCTTCACCCCACCCTTCCATTTGCTGCAGTCAAGAATTATGACCCTGATCATTCCAGGCTGTTTCCTGAACGCAACTGGAAATATTACACAGCGCGGCCACCTCCCTTCTGGGACTGGAATATGAGATATTGTGTAAGCTTGCCTCACATCCTTCAGAGCACGTGGGGGTGGGGACTTTCTCCTGACAATTCCCACACTCTGTCCCCTTGAATGTGCCAACCCCTTCTTGTGAGTCTGAATTCTCTTCTCACACTCAGAATGATAATGCAAGCACAGACCCAGTGGGCACACTGGCTCCTAAAACCTAGCACTCAGAAAACAGAGGCAGGAAGAACATGAGTTCAAAGCCAGCCAGAGAAATATAGTGAGAACCCATCATGAAAAGAAGACAAGAAGAAGAAGCAGAGGAAGAGGAACAAGAGGAAGAGAAGGGAAAGAGAAGGAGGAGGAGAAGAAAGGAAAGAGAAAAGAAAACCTCCTTAGCTCTAGAATGAGTGGTCCTCCTTTGCAGAGTCTCTTGAATTTTAAAAGACAGACACAGACATAACTGGTCCTCAAACCATTGCTTCATACTAGTGGTCTTCCTAAGACAGAGACTCTAATACAGTTCCTCATGTGGTGGTGATCCCCAACTATAAAATTATTTTTGTTGCTACTTCATAACTGTAATTCTGATGCTGTTATGAATCATAATGTAAACATCTGATATGCAGATGGTCTTAAGCCCCTGTGAAAGGGTCATTCAACCCCCAAGGAGGCTGTGACCCACAGGTTGAGGACTGTTGCTTTATTCCAATCTGAAGGCAGACATGCGTCTACGAGCTGACCAATAGTAATATTCTGAGTTCTCACAAGGCAATTCTTTTGCACAGCATGGCCTGGAGCAATAGGCCGTTCTGTTTCAATAGCCAGGACCAAATGGCTAGATCTGGGTGGGTCCTGGAGTGCTGTCTTGGAACAGCCCACCAGGGCCTCAGTGCAGGTCTCCATGCTTCGTCCAGACATCTCCCTGCTGTGCTCCAAGAAGCTGTAGGGCACATTTATCCAGGCTCAAGGCCTCGCCTCACATTTGGCATCTTTATCGTTTCAAGAGATTTGCATCGTGGAGGTCAAAAGGAGCAAGCCGGGCCAGGCCCCACCTCAGCACCTGCCAAAGTTGCTGTCAGCACCGGATGAAGGAATCGTCAGCCCAGCCAGGTAAGAGGCCAAGGGAAACCTCTGCAGGTCTGAAATACTTTGCATTTTTTCTCCTCTTTTTGCAGATGAGCAATGGTGAGAGATGAGTTCTGCCTTCTGAATGTGACTTCATGGTCCATAGGCCAGCATTCCAGGAAACTGAGGAGTGGGTTTGGTTCTTAGCGCCTTTGTACATGTTTTTTTGTTTTTATTTCTCTTTTGCCCCAGCTCATTATAAAATTAAGTGTGCATTATGCACATGTTCTAAATGCATCAACACAATTAGGGTTTTGTCCCCGTAGTGTGCTCAGAGTCACACAAGCGCACGGATTTACCAGTATGAAAATTATAGTGGTCATTCAAGACATCTATCTGCTTTGCAGTGAGTCTAAACACTAGGTGGTAAATCTTCTTGCATGTCACCACAGAATTTAGGCTCATCTTTCTACTTTCTGTTTATCCAGTCTGTTGGGTAAGTAGAATTGGCTAAATCAATGTCCTTCCCTTCATCAGCTCAAGTTACTTGTAGCATCTCCCTCATCTTTAAGGGGGCCCGGCTGGCTCCTTGTTTTGGATTATTTCCTTGAGAGCCTTTGGGGGGGGGGGTCTGTTCTATCCTTTTTTGCTCTCCACACAAAAATGAGTGCCATTTTCCTGCTTAGAGTATCTTCCATGGTCTGAGGCCTGCTGGAGAGCTTCCCTGGGAAATGTTTCCCCAGGTGTCTTGGGACATGAGGGAGAGAGACAAGGTAGAGAGAGGGGTGCAGGAGGGGGGGGGGCACCAGCCTTTATAGGAAAGTGGAGAAAACTCACTGCACAGTTAATTAGAAAGTGCCATGAAGCAAGTCCAAACTTTATGGCTTTCCTAGAATTGATGACGGCTTCTAACTGGGCCTGCCCGCTCCCATGCAGGTGTGTGCAACCTCCAGGTCCATATGGGTTTTGGCTGCCCCAGGCCTCATTCTTTGTTTAGCCCAGGATCCTGTAACTGAATATCGCTTAATAACTTTTTGTAATAATGTAGCTTGGATCAGCTTTTAGGTCCAACCAACCTCTGCTTCCTACAGACTCCCGCTGCCTTCTTGGCACACCTGCAGGGAGACACAGCCCCTTGCTTGCCCCTAGGGCAATAGCCACGTCTTAGGCTTACAAAGAGGCAGCTGCGGGTTCAATGAGGGAAGAGGCCAGGGCATAGAGCTTACTCTCTAGAAGTAATTTGTTTCACTTAGGACCTGCCAGGAGGGTTGGGGTCCTGTGACTTGAAAAAAAAAAAAAAAAAAAAAGCCAGAGTTTTTTACTTTAAAAAAAAATTTTTTTTATGGTAATGTATAACACACAAGCAAGCCCTGGCTTACACAATCTGATTTATAGGCACCCCTGAGAGGTCCAGGTCACTTGGGAGCCTGAGAATGGCGGGAACAGCCTTGTTACCAAAGAAATTCTCTCCTCTCTCCATCTGTTGTGGTCCTGATACCCTCCCCTCTGCCCCACCTCTTTAACTAAGAGCATCGTACTGGGAAAAGTCCCCTGTGGCCGAGCATCAGACTCAGCTGAGTTCCTGGTCTGACTCCTGCAATGAGGCAAGCCTGGAGTTCCAGAAAGTGGGTGTTCATTTTATTCTCTTGGGTCTGTCTGAATTTCAGAACGTCTAAGGAGCTTTTGAAGGATACGGGCACCTGGTCTCACTGCACTAAATACAAAGTGTTCAGGTAAGTACCAGAGAGCCCTTGGCTGGGCGAATGAGTCTCCCCAGGAACTCCCTTCAAGTAAGGCGCAGCCATGGTCACTTGACAAGTGCTTTGATATCCTTCTGCCCTCTGTTCTCAGGGGTGGGGGCGGAGCTTGTTTGGGCCCATAGTGTATCCTTTGTGCCACAAAACACAAGAGCAGGTGATAGGAGGGAGGGAGGGAGGCACGGAACTGCACTTTGGCACACTCCTAGGACTCTAGAAATAGACGCAGAATCAAGAAAGAAATAGACATATGTTCTGTCCCCGAAGTTCTGAGCGGGAAGCAGAGGGTCAGACATTATCTGCAAATGTCCCAGGAAGCCCTCACCCATGGAAGGATGCTGCCATTCAGCTGACCCTTTGGGGCTGGAGGTGGAAGAACAGAGCACGGGAAGGGGTTTCAGCTTTCTTGTGTTGACTCCCGTCAGTGATTCTAACACAGATCGTGCCCAGTCCCAACCTGCACAACAGTGGCAGCTCTACTAGAATTTATTTACACACGAGGACTGAGGAATCATGCTATCCATCCATTTGTATTATCTCACCAAATCTGAAAAAAAGAAAGAGGTAATTGATGGGTATTGATGTGTTTTATAAAACCAAGAATATGTTCTGTAGGGCACGGTATGGTGCCATGGCAGGAGTTAGCTCAGCAGGCCCATACTGAGGCATCCTTCCCTCTGAGGTACCAGTCATTTAATGGGTCTAGTATAGAGTAGAGTTTATTTGGGGGCATGTGAAGGGGAATTGAGAAGGGAGTAGAGGGAGAGAGGGGGGGGGAACAGAAGGGCAGATAGAGTTAGACATTGAGGGAGAGGTCAAACAGTCCCTTTTATAGCAAGCCAGGCCTATGTGGCTGTTGCTAGGTAACTGTTGGGCAGAGCGTACAAGGAATGCCAACATTCCACCATTTTAGTTTAAGAAAGAGAAACTAGAAAGAGGTGGTGGTGAAGCAGGAATAGGGTCATTGTGATCTTCAGCTACTTCCTGCTGACTTTGAGGTGACGTATCTCTGGCGAACCTAAGAAAATGGGGATGGGGGTGCTGGTCCAGTCTTAGGAGTTGGCTGTTTCCTTGCTGTCTAAGGTCTGTGGAACCGTTATTTAGGTAGGGAGGCTCAGGTCCGGTAGAAGTGTCTGTGTCTGTGAAAGGAGGCTGGATCATCTGCGGGTTGCTTCTCTGGAGCCGTCCTGGATGTAGATTAAGCAGCTGTACTTAGTAAGATGCTGAAACACACACACACACACACACACACACACACACACACACACACAAAGAAAATAAAGTTAAGTAGATTTGGGAGAAAACTTTTCTTAGGTGTACATTTGAAACCCTTAGGTCTTGGTGGTTGAGATGAGGGGAGTCCTCAAACCAGGGAACAGGAGAGAAATCCCACCCTCTGGAATAGGTAACCGGTAGCAACTCAGGCTATTAATTGGCGGATGTACTTATCTGGATGTAGCCTATTTGGTCCATGAGAGGTAGATCTATCTGAGTGGGCTTCCTGGCGCTTATAAGTTTACAAAAGAGATAAATTTGTTAGCAGCATGTTTCCTAAGGTAAGCTTAGGGAAGACAAAAACCTTCAGGGGGAGCTGAAGGAAGAAGGGCTTTTTCCTTTGGTCTAGGAGACTGAATATACATAAGTTAGCATAATGAGAAACATTTTAAGCCGTGGGGTCCTCAGCACTTCTATCTGTATCCCTTTAGATGCTATTTCCAACAAAGCATGCCTACAGGAAGCTTCGACTCAACTCTGTGTGGATGCTTGGAACATGGCTTTCCTTTCCTGCCTCCTCCCCGTCCTTGAGATAGTGGGTGCAGAGGCAGCTGAGGCATCGGATTGATTTTGGCTAAGCCAAGAGCACAATGGGACACAGGTCAGTAGAGACTGCCCCCTGCAGGCTCCCGCCCCCTATTTACTCAGTACCAATTCTGAGGCTGAACTTCCTCCAACTGGCTTCTGAGGCCCTTCTAACCTATCCAGCTGCCTTGAGGGATGCACACAGCCTCTTTGACTCTGTGGACATAAGAATAGCTTACAGGTAGATGTCGCAATAGAAGAATGCCCGCTTTGCCGCTTCCAACTGTGGGTCAAATGTGTTCGTTCACCTGCCTGTCTCCTGTGGGCCAGAGAGAGACCAGGGTTGACAGCCCGGAGAAACTGCTAACGAAGCAAGACTTGATGCAAGCTGCCTAGACAGACACATTATCTGGGAGTAAAGGCTCAGCCTTCAGAAAGATTTACGGCAGGATGTGAGGGGGAGTGGATCTGAAAGTGTGTGTCTGTGGTGTGGGGAGTAACTGAAGGCGCTGAGCCGTTGCTCTGTAGTTAGAGAGTGCAGCCTTTTGTTTCCAAAGCCACATGGCAGAGGTAATATTTACCTGCTGGCTGCTTAGTCCCCCCAAAGTCACTTAAGACTCCTTCATTCTATTTAGTTATTATGAGTGCACGGTACTAGGTCCCTGGATTATACATTAGCCTAAAGATGCTAGGAGAGTCATTGATGTGTGCTGCAAATTAATAGAAATAGAATCTTAAAGTGAGAAGTGTGTGTGTGTGTGTGTGTGTGTGTGTGTGTATTAGTGTGTATAGTGTGCTATGTTTGCGATACAGGTGTGATTTGGTGCATGGTGTTGGGGGTACTGCAGAAGTGAAGGTGATGATGATGTATATGCACAATGCAATGGTGGGCATTGCTTTCTTGCTTCCATTTTTATTATATGAAATAGCACACTGTTGCAATCAGCCATCAATTCTTAAAGATTTCTTTTGGTAAAAAGTCCCCCTCACACATGAAGTCCATTGCATGGGAGAAAATGTTATGTGGCAAGGGTTCTTGAAACTCACTTATGTAAGTCAGGTGTGTGTGTGTGTGTGTGTGTGTGTGTGTGTGTTCCTCTTTGGTTAAATGCAGATAGAAACTGGTAATATTATCCAAGGGAGAAGGCTGAGGAGACATTCTTAGGGGCTGCACACCATCCTTGTTCCCCATGTTCATCCCTGCTAGTCTGTAACATTACCATATCACCACCTATGCTTCGCACGGTGGAGTTGGCACTGGAGGGAGTTTAAGGGACTGGGTTGACAAGGTGAGCTATGACCTGCCCTAGGCAATGTGGGGCAAAGCAAAGGGTGAATGATGGAAGGCATCAACTCATTCTCTCCTTCACTTTAGCAGTGCCCAAGCTTCCTCCATCTGACCACCAGTGCCCAGGTTCCTCCATCGGACCCCAGTGCCCAACCTCCCTCCATCTGACTCTCAGTGAAGATCCAACAGCCTTGTACTTCTCCAGGTTTCTTGGTGTTTTGATATCAGATTCTCAGTCTTCAATTTCCCTCTCGCTTCCCAACATTTTTCAGAATGGAGTTTACTTTGCCATATTGTGTGTGTGTGTGTGTGTGTGTGTGTGTGTGTGTGAGAGAGAGAGAGAGAGAGAGAGAGAGAGAGAGAGAGAGAGAGAAGCCTTTTTTTTCGGGGGTGGGGGGTTGCTTATTTTATCACCCAACATGTATCAAGTAATCTTACTTGTTCTAATCATTTGTCAAAATTTGACTCTTTTACAGTGTGTGATTTAGTGGCATGAGAAACTGTGATAATCCAATTTATTTCTGTCTTGACTGTAATTGTATATACCAAAAATGTGTGTGGGTTTCCATGGTCTTTGAATTCAAAGTATATCCACGTGTGTGTCTGTTTTCCCAAGCAATGTGCACTTTTGAACAAAGGCTTCAAGTCTTTAAGGGCACCTTGTTCTCTTCCAGGAAAGGAAGTGTGTCTCACTGGGTTTGTCCCATGCCGTGTGTGTTGGCTTTTGCTGTGCAACCTTCTCTCTCCTTTCTTGGTACAGGGTAGACTAACGTCTTGTCTTGTAATTTTCATCCACTAGCTGGCTTGTTGCTCTTGCCCCCACTGTCTACAACATCCCTTTATTTAACTACCCTTTTCAAAAATCTGAAAGCAGTCCTTAAGATTCTCCGAAGACTGTCCGATCGGACAGCTAAAGCTCACAGTTTAAAACAATTTTGTGTTTTCTGTTCCTTGGAGGTGGAGTTACTCCGCATCATTAAACGGTTCTTTGGACTTCTAGAGAGAGTGTCCCCCAGGTCACAAGACACTTCCTCCTCCAACCCTTTTTCTTAACTGTTCAAACTTTTTGAGATCTCACACTGAAGATGTCCTGGACCCCAAGGTCATCATGACTCAATCTGGGTTTGTTCAAGTGTCCTGAAATTCCAGCTGGCAGGCAGCCCGTGTGATTGCTTCCGTGACGATGGAATCTGAATCAGTCATATATTTCGTTTTATGTGTCTTGGGTGTCAAGTGGCATCTCACATGAATGAATGATGTTTGTGGGGAACAACTGTGGCAATGGGGACTGTCTACTGAACCTGATCCGGCAATCCTGGGTCTGTTTGTGATGACCACACCGCTGTCCACCGCTGTCCCATTTGACGGGTGGCACCAAATCAAGCAGGAGGAGCCTTGACTGCTCTCTAAGGAGCCCTGTGGTGAGAGCTCCTCCTGAAGCAGCTAAACTCAGCTTCAGACTGAGCATCTCTTCATTTTCTTCAGCCGAAGTATGATGGATGTGTTCAATTACAAGATGCTGGCATTTAAAAAAAAGTCAAAGTTTTGATTTATTTTAAAAGCATGCTGTTCTTTGCTTTAATTTCTCCTTGCTCCCTTATTATCGAATATTCTGGTTTATACCTTTTCATTTAAAATAGAAACCAAATAAAATATCTTGCTAACAACAACAACAACAACAAAAAAATCAGTTCTGACAGTTTTGAGAACTTTTATCTTTATGTACATACGACCATTCATTTAAAACGAACCAAAACCCAGATCACCTGCAGGAAAACAAGCTACCTAGAAATGTTAATTTATCAAGACAACGAGTCATAGACCCAGCAGAGCACAGATGAGTTCATTTTTGTTCCTGTGACAAAACACCTGAGATAAGTCAACTTAGAGGGGGAAAAAAAAAAGGTTCATTATGGATCGCACATGGTTCTGAGGGTTTGATTCCAGGCTGGCTGATTTCAATGCTCTGGGACCTTGGATAATGAAAATACGCGTGGATGGCGTCTATATTAGAGAAAGGCAATTGACCTTCCAGCAACCAAGAAGAATTGAGGGGGGAAGAGGGGCAAAGGGGGGGAGAGAATATGCATGAGCCAGTGGGGAGAAGATATACTCAGATCTGCACCCCAAGAGGCCCACTTCATCCAGGCAAGTTCTTCATCCTAGTAGCCTATTCTCTATGTACATATTAACCCAGGATGAAGTTAATATCCTTGTGGTGCAACTGACTCTCAATGTCCTTCATCACATGGCCCTTCCGGGGACAGCATCACATGGAAACTCTAACAAGAAGGTGGTCCAAGGCAAGATAGCGGGGATGCTTCCCCAGTGCCTTACTAATGTTGCATAGAACTGGGAACTTCAAAATAACCGAGATCTGTAAACAGTATGTCAGAACTCAAAAGATTAAAATTCCTTTAGAAAGTTACAGTTTTGCTAACTGGGATTATGTTGTTGATCAGCTTCCATCTGGCTTGACAAATTACTTTGTTTAAAATATTCCTAAACTAAAATATTCCTAAACGTGCAACATGTCAGCGAGTGGTTTCCACTGCCATCTTGTTTTAGCTGAATTTTAGAAGTGGAGCCTGAAACATTCTTTTCTTAATTCTGATTGGTACTTCTTTCTTGTATCCCTCTTTTAATAAGAACATATGAAGAAGACACATAGATCTTTTAAATCTTGGAGGAAGTACATTTCCATCCATCAGAGAAGGGCCCGGTGCAGAAAAGAATAATCTAGAAAATGGGGGAAGGCACAGACTTTTGGCTTGGGGATGAATCATGGAATTGCCACACCTGGCTTGTGATCTTGGTTAAGTTACCTTCTTGGAGTGTGTCTTTATTGGAAAAATAAGTTGAATCACGTGTGTTAGTCAGTTAGGGCTAACAAAGCAGAACAGATTGAGTGGCTTAAGGAATATAATTCATTTCCTCATGTTTCTGGAGTCTGTAGTCTACACTCGAGGTGTTGGTAATGTTGAGTTTCTTCTGAGGCCTCTTTCCCTAGCTAATAATTTTCTTCTCCGTGTTCCCTCACACGGACTGCCCTCTGTGTGTCTGTCCTAACGTCTTCCTATAACACTGGTCATGCTGGCTTCGGGGCTGATTTAGTGACCTTTCTGTTGCTTTAGTAAAATAACCATGACCAAAAGCTACTTAAGAGTTCCAGGGGACACAGTCATGGTGACAGGGATATGAGGCAGGCATGGCCATTAGGAAGCAGATCGAATGTCATGGACATGAAGGAAGCAGAGGAAGAGAACAGACAGAAGCAGAGAAAGACAACAGGAAGTGGGGTCAGACTGTAAAAACTCAAAGCCCACCCCTAATGATGTATTTCCTCTAATAAGGCTCTATCTCCTAAGGGTTTCATACCTTCTGAGAAAGCATCATTAGATAGGAAACAAATATTCGATACATGAACCTATACATTAATCTATCTCATTCACCCATAACAGGGGTTTCTTCTAAGTAGCTTCTAAGGTCCTTTCTTCAAATGCAGTCATATTCTGAAGTATGGGTTGGGAATGAGGACTTTCAACAAGATGGTGGAAGGGACACGATTCACCCCACCTCACACCTTTTTCCTAGGGAACTATTTTAAGATTTGATGGCTAAAGTGTTTAGTATGCAGTAAAGATGCTGACAGTGCTGGCGTTTTTTTTTTTTTTTTTTAATTCTTTCTCTGATGTCCAGATTCCTTTATCCTTGGTGGCAGGATGGACACATTTATTTTTCCATCAATCTAATTTCCCTCTCTTCATTTCCAAGAAATTATTTGTCAGATGTCACAGGAAGATAATCTATCATGTTTCCCCTTTCAAGAATCTCAAATAGAATTCCAACAATTTTTCCTCTCTTCTGGAACAGGGATATGCTCACCAGAATTACAACAGCTGTTCTCAGATCAGGAAATGACTCTGAGTTTAGAACCTCCATATAAGGTAAGGGAGAGAAAATTAGGAGGAACCCCAGGGCCTAGATGGTGGCATGTGGATGTCTGTCCTTCCTGTATGATGTACCTCAGATCGTCATGCTACGTAAGAGAAAATTGCTTTTATTTATGTGATTGTTATTTCAGCCAAAAGATGTTTTCTAACTAATGGGATATGTGAGTGAACTGGCCAAAATTGAGATGCATTTAATAAACTCATTTAATGTGTTTAAAAAATAATGATTTCTTGTCCTTTGAAGCTTCCACTCAGTCTCTTACGGTTGACTGCACTGAATATAACAACATGATCTATGTGCAAGTCTGTGTCCCAGAATCATGCAGGATCAAAACATGCAGAATTAGCATGAGCATGCAAGTGTAGATGTCAGATAAAGTCAGACCATAAGGCAGGAAAGGGACATGCACGTCCTGGCCACTATTGTGAGGATTTCTACACTATTTTAATTCAAGTTACCAGCCATCATCTTATTTAATAATTTGAAATCCTGGTATGGACCAAAGAAAGGTAAGGGGGCGTATAGCTGTAGGAACATCATTTGGGAAGCCATTTATTAAGTCAGGAGGGGCTAAGAACAAGGTGGTGGGAGGGGCAGTGCAAAGAGAAGAAAGTTGTCCAGGGTAAGATAGAGTTTGCAGGTGGCAACTGGTATTTGTTGGTTAGATGTTGAGGTTGAGAAGTATGAAGAACCAAGAAGACCATGCGATGATGTCATCTGAATAACAGATATCCTCATGAAGGACATGGAGAAGGTAGAAGAAATCTCAGAGTGTTGGAGAGGGGGTGAAGTCAAGCCCTCTCCCTCATCTTCACTATGTAGTGAAGGTTGATCTAGAGCTAGCAATCAATTCAATTGCTCAGCTTCCTGAATGCTGGGATTCCAGGTATGGGCTACCATGCAAGACGTTCTCTTTGGGTAGGTAGCACTCACGATCCCTGGAGCCAACAAACGTCGTGTGGAGCAGACAGCTGGCTATATGAATGGGGACTGGGCCTCCGAGAAGATTTGAGATATGGATAAAATATAATGTAAAAGACATCAGAAGCCAGGGGCTTGGATGAGATCCAGGAGGAAATAATTACAATGAACTGACCTCCCCCCCCCGCCCCCGCCAAGATGGTCTCTTCCTCAGAAGGTGATTCATCAGTTCAATGGAGAGTAGACCCTGATGTAAGTGGGCACACAGGAGTGAGGTGTCCTGGTGGCCAAAGAAGGAGCAGAGTGGAGTGTGGATGCACGCACAAGAGCAGGGGGGCAAGAGCAGAATTCCAGGGTAGTCAATGACAGTATGGAGAGGCCCAATCAGCAAACAGGAGGGAATTGGAAAACGGGGGCTCAGCAGAGGAAACTGGGGTCTCCTTGTCCAGCAGAGAGGACTTGAATAGTGTGGGCTCAATAAAAGCCAATGAAGTTGGGGGGGGGAGAAACTGGTGGTGGGGTAGGGGGTATATTTTACTTATAAAATTATAAGACAGTTTTTGAAAGGTGCTAAACATTTTGTAAATAAAAATATATAGATATAGATACATATATACATATACACACAAATATATATAGATACAAATGTATGTAGTAGATAAAGATAGGTGGGTTGGAGAGATGGCTCAGCGATTAAGAGCACCCGACTGCTCTTCCGGNGGTCCTGAGTTCAAATCCCAGCAACCACATGGTGGGTGGCTCACAGCCATCTGTAATGAGATCTGATGCCCTCTTCTGGAGTGTCTGGAGACAGCTACAGTGTACTCACATATAATAAATAAATACCTTTAAAAAAAAAGATAGAGGTTTTGAATACATACAATAGAAGAAGGGAGTGTATGACACTCTGAGGTGCAGAGTCACAGTGAGATCTGAAACTCAGCTGAGACCCGAAGAGGAGGAATATTGCTTGTGTGGTTTTGATGCAGTGGACTGAACCTGGGGCCTTGCATGCTTTCTCATGAGCTGTAGCTCCACCCCGGGTTTGCTCCTAAAATTCCATCCCAGATAATGCCGCGAAGCTCGTTTCTTTATATCAGCATATTTGGACATTTCTAATGTACTCCTAGGTAAAAATTGCCACCATTCAGGTTATGACATTTTTTTTTTTAAAAAATCCTCTTAACATATTTTTTGGCATAACTAATTCTAGAAAGGTCATACGAATTAACATAATCTTATCTTTACCTCACCTTCTTTTGAATATTCAAACATTCAAACATATTTTTGGTCACCGCCATTTTTCTTCTTCTTCTTCTTCTTCTTCTTCTTCTTCTTCTTCTTCTTCTTCTTCTTCTTCTTCTTCTTCTTCTTTTTTTGTATTTCTAAACTTAGAACTTTAAAAACAAATATGTGTGTGTGTGTTCATCTGAGTGTGTGCACATGTTTGTGCAGGTGCTATTGCATGCGCCTGTGTGAGCATGTGGATACAAGAGGTTGGGTACCGTTCTCAATTACTTTTCAGTGGATCTTTTGAGACAGGGTCTCTTCCTGAACCAGTTCAGTTAAGTCAGCTCCTGACGAGCTCTCAGACCCATCTGCCTCTGCCTCCCTAGCCCTTGGCATCACACATACTGCCACACCCATCTTCTCTGTGGGTACTAGCGATCTGAACGCAGGGCCTCTGGCTTGTATGGTTTCTTTGCTGGCGTGTGAATCATCTCCCTAGCCCTTTAAAATATGTGTGTAGAAGTTTTTGTGTAATATGGCTGCATCTGTCATGTTTGGGACATACCTGTCTCCCAGCTGGCTTTTATTTATATTTCTCACAGTGTTTTTGAATAATTTCCCACTGTGATTCACTTTGTTGATTTTTTTTTTTTAATCCTAGAAAGTCATTTTGTTTCCTCCCCCCTCTCCAAAAACTGATAGTTGAAGGCACAATTTTGAAAGGCTGGAATGCTTTTCTGGATGGCTTTTTCCCATGAGCATAAGGCTCAGCAGTGACTAGTTTAACCTAACCTCTTTGCGTTCCCAGAGAAAAACCCAGTCTGTGTGAGATGGTTGTTCCTTGGCTTAGCTTCTGCTAACACAAAAACTGCCTTTGTGAAGGTCACTATGGCCCATTGTTTTCATGTTTATTTTTCAGTTTTGCTGTTTACTGTTCAGCCCTGTAATGTGTATGGAGGAATAAAGCCAGAACCTGAAGCCTGGGCACTGCAGTGTATTGCTGACGCTAATCCAGAGGGAGGATTATTAGCTCTAGATATAGGTAATAGCAGAAGCCACCCAGGATTTTTAGTCTTGCTCATTGTTATCCCTCTTGTCTTTCTTCTTTAACTTGTCTTCCCCTACCATTTTTGGACCTGGGGCATAGTGGCACTTATCCTGGACTCATTCTTTGAGGATCTTCTCTTGAAGTCCTTGTTTTTCCCCATGGACTGAATGTTCCACAGACCCAAAATATGACCAGTTAGGTTCAGCTCAACCACAACACCATGCTTCAAAAAGCCAAGACTCCAAGATTCCCTGCCTCAAATCCCGTGAGCCCACGTCTAACGCCTGCCTGAGGCTATAGCCTCTTGTGTGTCCTTTGTAGAGCAGGGAGGCTGTTCATAAGTGTCCTGGATAAAGCTAACTCCGGGATGGCTTATCCATGCATGTGAGTGGAGCCCCTCATGGTGGGACCAAGTTAGGCTAGAAGGAAGGAGTGGACCATAGGCCAGACTGGAACAAGTGGCCTCTTCTCTGGCCTCACGGCACTCTAGAATTCGGAGGAGTCCAGGAACACTGAATTTGCCATCCTTGGCTTTCCAAGTTGCTAAACAAATTTACTCATCAAAGTTGGAGACTGTCTTACAGCTCAATAGACTTTAATAGACCTTGTTTAGTTCTCTTGTTTCGTTTCATGGCATAAGTGTCTTCGTTTGACCTTTTGCTCCTAGCCCTCCAGATGGCGGGGTGAGTGTGGACAGGCTCACCCTTCCCTCTCTTCTCTCTTACGCTACTTCTCACTCCTGCCCCTTGGCAGCTCACCTTGTTTGGTTCTCTCAGTGCTCATGGAGACCCGGTGAGGTCCAGTTCCAACCTTCAGCACTGAAAATCCTTCTGTTTCCCTCTCTATGCCTATCTTTCTCAGATCATCCTCATTTGTCAGAATCCAGTACATGAAGATGGCTTTTTAGAGGATAAATAATAGAAACGTTTTAAATGCACTGATAAAATTAATAGGACAGATGAATATGTTCTATATATCACTCAAACAGGCTTAGGTACGTTTCTCTTGAATATTTACTCTGTCTAGCCCTCAGCCTATCTCTACATGCTCCTTTCCCTCCCCTTCCTTTCCCCTCCCCCTCCTCTTCCTTCTCTTCTCTTTCCTCCTCCTCCTCCTCTTCTTCTTCTCTTTCCCCCCTCTCCCTCCCCTTCCCTCTCCTATTCCTTGTCCTCCTCATCCTCGTCCTCGTCCTCGTCCTCGTCCTCCTCCTTCTTTTTCTTCTCCTTCTTCTCTCCCCAACTCCAGAGGACAGGGTCTCACTAGATCTCACTGTGTAACTCTTGACTGTCCTGGAATTCTTTCTTGAACACCAACCAGGTTGGCTTTGAACTCACAGGATTCCACCTGCCTCTGCCTCCCAAATGCTGAGATTAAAGGCATGTACCACCATGCCCGATTTTGTCCTTCCTTTCTGAGGTCATGATGCAGATGGAAGGTGACAAATGGGGACAGGCATACCTGGTTAACATATCTTAGGTTCTCTTAAAAATCTGTCCTTGAAATGGTCCACTTCATTTCTACTACCAGTACTTCTCAAAGGTTTTCAGCACCTGGTTTAAAAACAACAAGGATTTTAGAAGCTCTTGCTGCATCTATCCTCAGAGTTCCCGAATCCGTAGGTAGAAGAGGGGTGAGCACCAAGTGTTTGTACTTCTAACAATTTCCCAGGTAACATGGTGGCTACTGGTCCAGGCCGTATCCTGAGAACCATAGTCACTGGATTTTCCTGTGTAGGTCTCTGTTGCTAATACCAAAGCACTTCCCACTTGTGGTTCTCAAGGAGACACTGCCTGGGTCCAGAGCACTGCTCAGAGGCAAGAGAAGTGACGAGGACCTTACTGTCTAGTTCCTGGGCCAGGCAGGCTTGGTTCCTAATGGCTGGGGCGTTCTCCCACAGAGGCAACTTGAGCCCTGGCTTGGCAGAATATGAAACAGCCTTGGCCTGTACCCCTTCTCTGTGAGTTTCTCTTTAATTGCAGAATCTGGGTGGCCTTCACACAGTTGTTTGCATAGCAAGGGAAAAGAGATAAGTTCAGTAACCTTGGAAGACCAGTCTCTTCTCCCCACCCCACCTCCACCCCGCCAGTCTCCTGAGAAGTGGTGCCCAGAGGAAGAAACACTGTGTGTGGGAAACCAGAGAGGGGCTCTAGAGGGTGGCCTGCAGAGGCCAGGCAAGGGGGTGGCATTTCTAAAGAATGAATGTCTACTGAGCTGCCTAAAATGACTTCCTGCCGCATGAGGGTTCATTAGCTGGAATTCTCTAGATGACAAGGGTCTCTAAATCTCCTTAGCTGGACTCCGGGCCATGATTCTCCCTCCCAGGATATAATCACTCAGAAAGACAATCTTGGCTCCAGCTGTTGGATTACAACAGCCAGTCCAGAGAGTGGGTGGCTCTTAAATTGAACCTCTCGAGTATTCGTATCTGATAGGGACAAGGAATTCTGTCCACAAATAACCACAGCCATATCAGGGCACAGACTCAAACCCAGCGCAACCAACAGCCCAGGTGCCCAGGTCCCTGTCTGTATTTGTCTATTTTCTCTTGTGCAAAAACCACAAGCCAATAATTGCTTTCTCTTTCCAGCCACGCCTTTTCCAAATGACTTGAGCCGTGGGTTGCTGTGAGTCCATCCTGGATCTGTCATGCCGTGAGAGCCCAAGACAGTTTCAGTTGCACAATGTTAATAGCAGTAATGGGAGCGAGCTGTGAAGTGTGAGCTCCCCAATGGGACCTGTGCCAAGCACTTCTCATCCATGACCGCATATCATCCTCGCAACAGGACCAGACAGTGGGGTTTATTACACCCAATCTCCAGATGGTGGAACTGAGGCTCAAGGGTTGGATAACCGCCTAAGATCACACAGGCAGCAAGATGTGTGGGAACTTGGGGAGAACTCAAGCTTGTGTCCCTGTCTCTGCTCTGACAATTTTGTACTTGACGCATGCTTGTTAAGCTAACCAGCATATCTACACATGCATAGAAAAGAACTTCAAAGGCAGGTGCTAACCTCTATTATTTTAAAACGGGAAACTTGGCTAACCAAACACTGCATCTTCCAGGCAAGCCAGTTAACTGAATTATTAGAGTATAGTCAATATTCAATCAATACTCAACACTTGCATAATAGCAGTTAGCATTAGGGGAAAGGGAGAGATGGGTAAGCAATACAGTGGTGACCATGGTAAGGTTTTCCTGGCTGGCGCGTGGAAGGTCTGTATAAAACAAACATGGCAACCTATCTGAGGCTTACAGTAGTGTGGAGTCAAAAGCTCTCCTTTTCTAGGAGCACTTAGGGTCCTCATAGTTCTTCTGCCAATCTCTCAAAACATGCTGATTTCCACACCTCACTTCTTGATCTAAAGACTCTTGTTCTCAGCATTGGCTTGCTGGCCTCACACTGGGCGTGGGAGCAGGCAGGTGGATGTGAGCACGTGAAGACATGGAAATGAAGAGTGTCTGCCCTTCCTTCCTGCGATGGCCAAGAACAGTGTGGGACGTGCCAAGTGGGATCAGACCCTCTACCCACAGGGGAGCGCTGTGAGGGGCAATCTGACTCCAGAGACGAGTTCAGGAGGTCGGGAGCAGGATGTCCCAGCACCTCAGGGCCTCGCTCTATTTTTGCAAACCTTCTCAAGTGTGTAGCTTTCTCAGACAGTGACTTTGGGGGCTAGTAATTCTACAAGCTTGTCTCTATCTTCCATTTGTTAGAACTCACTTTGGATTAAGTCCGGTTTATAGAGCAGTTCTGAAAGAAATGTGCTGTAATAAAAGAAACCATTATGCAGAATTTCAGATGGAGAATATCTAGATCTGAAACCCAGATCTGTCCCTTACTAGCAAAAGAGGGCTTTCAGCCAAGATAATGGGCTGAGGTTCCGTGGGGTACTCCACTCTAATCTGCAGGTATCAAACCACTTTAAGGGTTAAGTAGCTCAGCAGAAACACGCCTCATAGGCAGGAGACCCTGGGCTCAACCCCAGCACTGTGAATTAGCAAACAACACGACTGCTTTTAAGAACCATTGCTTTAAACCCTTATTAATCCAAAAGGAATAAAGGGAATCTTTGTGGACCATAGTTAAAGAAGAAACCATGGACCATAGTGGGGCGGGACAGCAGAGGTAACAGACTGTGGTGCCACACAGAGCAGACATGTGGCTTTGAAGCCAGTGTGGCATGCAGACCATCAGCTCTTGTCACTCAGAAACCACCAGAACCAGGTCCTTGGGAGAAAAACCAACTGAGAACCAAAAGAGTTTTTCTGAACTTGGGCAAGAAAATGCCAGTTTCTTTCTGGCCTTCTGCCCAAGATGATGGTAGAAATGGATTCAACCAATGTCAAATCCTAGATTACTGGCACATTGTTGGTCAGGAGGCCTGGATTCTTGGTACTGAGTAAGATGGAGGAGCCTTGTAGCATAGTAAGCAAGAGACAAAAATCACGTCCTGTTGGCAAATTCAGTCAGTTCCTTGTGGTCACTGTTAATAATCTCCTTAAGAGCAGGACCCAGAGAAGGCAGCCAACGCAGTCTTCAACTTAAAGCTTTAAGATGTGCAGGAGCTCTGGAGAGGCCTCGAGGTCTGCTGGAGTTCACAGTGTCTGCTTGCTTTCATGTCCAGTTCTGGAGGGCTCAGATCTCCATTCTTTTACCTCCTCTACTATCCTCTCTTTCTAACTGTATTTTCTAAGAGTTGCCCATGGAATTTAGATGTTCAGCCCTGAGTTCTCTGAGGATGTCGATGGTGGGAAGAGATGCTCGGCTTGCTTCTAGTGGGAATCACTTAAGGACCAGGGCTACTAACAATCCTGTTGAGGTCTTGCAGCCCAATAGCTCCGATTCTGTCATCTCACTGGTTGATTTGAAGTGATTCCTGTTTTGTTTGTTTGTTTGTTTGTTTTTCATTCTTTAACTGTGTGGTCCTCTTCCTTCCACTTTTATCTCTCTATATAAGCTCTCTCTCTCTCTCTCTCTCTCTCTCTCTCTCTCTCTCTCTCTCTCTCTCTCAGCTCCACATCTCTTCATCCTCTTTCTTATTTGATGCTTCTACTTACATACCTGCCTCACATTTCCTCCTAATTAAAAAAACCACCAAACACAAACAAACTAAAAAACAACCCCACCTCTAATTTCAAGCTCAAAGAGCTTCCTAATAAAGCCATCTTTAAAGGACAGCTCTTCACATGTAGGGTTATTGAAAAACAAACAAAATAAATCCCATACACACAGACAGCGCCTTTTCTTTGCCATACTAAATTTGCCCCTTGTCTCTTGGTATCTAGCTCCTTTCTAGAATTGTATATTGATGAATGGTCCCAGCAGCTATTCAGGAAGATTTTCTTATTAGTTACTGACAATGACTGGTTTAAATGCCATAGGAATTTGTTATCTATTAAAGCAGTTAATAAAGCGTGCACATGCTCGCGTGCCCATGCGTGCACACGCATTCATACGCTTGGGTCAGTTTTTATCAGTGTTTCTCTTGCAGTAAAGGGGTGAGGCTGAGCACCAGGGACTCCTTTATTTCTTGCTCCAAGTATTTATGAAATAACTGATGACCCATCTAGGTGATGAATAAAGACAGCAGATGCCTTACAGGCAGAGTGCTCCACCTTCTTGTTTAGGGAGGAGAGAACTTTGATCTTCTCTGTAGTGTTAGTCATTGTTTACTTCACAGGGATTTCTGGGTCTACCTCTTTCTCACTCCTTACTAGTCACCTGCATAACCTGGACCAGCGGCTAGACACTCCCTGAACTAGGAGGTGATTGAGGCATCTGCAGGGACAGGAGAGGGTGAGTTCAAAACAAAATACCAGTGTGGCCAGGGATGTTTTAGAGACGGGGCTTTGGTTTCTAGAAAAAGAAATCCTTTCAAGGATGCCCAAGTGAGTCTACTGTGAGGCTACAAATGGATCCCACAGAAACAGCCACAGGAAAGGCAGCAATGCCTCATGGGAAGTGGAAAATCACTGGAAGAATCCATTGCGTGATCATATTCATATCACTTCAGCTCACCTTTACCTGCAGATTCCGTTCATGCATTTGCACGTATGCTCTAACACCCTTCGCCTCTGCAGAAAGTCACCCCATCCCCCAAGTCTGCATGACTTTCTGCTTCCCCTCCTCTGAGCCAGCCAACCCCGTGTCTGGGTCCCGGTCACTAGTCCCATGGAGAGTAAATTTGATTGGTTTTGGCCTGGATGAACTATTTACCCTTGGTCTAATATTGTGCTTGAGAGGAAAGGTGGAAATAAAAAAACGGGGAGAACATTTTCTGAAAAATCTTTTAAGACATATGTGGGTAGGGAGACAGTTTTGAGTGTGTATAGAAATGCAGAGTCAACATACATAATATACTCTAGACCAGTCTGAATATGAATCAAAGTTTACCATCACTCCAGCCCACCTAGGAAGCTTCCACTCACTCAATTGTTCCCAAAGTTCAGTTCTTAGGTATTTGTCTGCAATGAGTGTTGAGCTACTGGGAACAGACCAAGGAGGACCAGGTCTTTGAGATGGCTTGATAAATAGCCCATGCTCAAGGAATCACCATAACCAGGGTCTTTGTCATCAAAGAAATCAGTTTGCTCTCATGCCTGACTCACCCTTCTTCCAGTGGTAAAGGATTTGAATTACAGCTTCTCATTCAATTTAGCTTTAAGAAAATCATTCTTTTTTTTTTTTTTTTTTTCTGGGCACATCAAAGTCCTACAGAGAGTTTCTTGAGATCTGGTGCCAGTTGGCTTACCAGGGCCTGGTGTCTCACAAGTGGAACTGGAGATCTTTTGACTTCCTCAATGGAAGAACAGAGGGGTAGGTGTCTATGACATTCTGAGTAGTTCCCTGGACTCGGATATCTTAGGGTCACACATGGGACCTCTGTCTTGCTTTGTGATGTCTTGCAATGTTCCCAACTCACTGTGTGTTAGGCTAATTTGTCCATTAAGTGACTGTCCATTAAGTGACTAAATATAGACTGTGAGGTAACAATGGTATGGGTGGAGACAGCAGTGATGACAGAAGTGGCCCTTACCAGAGCTCCCCAACATTTCTTATCTATTATATTACTTAGTCCTCACTGTAAAATGATAACTGTAAGTACCATTCACTCTATCACATAAAGACTTAGATGACTTATATATCTTTATTTCTTTCATCCAATGAGACATCTTTACCTTGCCCAAGGTATAATCAAATTCAGTCAAGTCAGAGTCCTTTACATGTAAAATGCCTTGCTCAAAGAGGTTTTTAAGAAAATTGTGCCAATATATATTTTCTGTGTATTTCAGTGGTTATTGCTTATTTTCAATATTTCTAAATTGGTAATTTTCTATACATATCCCAAGTAAAATGAAGACTGTCAAGCCAGAACTTGCTATGTGCTACATTCCCTACCAGCTAATTCAAAGTCATATATCATGTTTATTCTTTTCAACTACAAGCATGATCGCCATACCATTAAACCAGAAGAGGAATTTGTAGCTAGTTAGACTGGAAGTCCAATGTGTGAGTCCCAACAGGTTACATAGAAATAGAAATACACAGAAAGGCCATTTTCCTGTCTCAGAAATGTAAAACAGACAGACCTGTAAGTTCAACATTCCAAAAGGTTGAAGTCATTCTTTTACTGATTTAAATAATGAGGAAAAGAAATTTTACACTACTAATAAAAATATTATTTATGATTGCCCAGTCATAAAGGCTGCATTGTGGATCGCTGGGTCCTGGTAAACATTTTGTATCCCTTTGGTATTTACAGATGGTCTATTTTAGTAATGTGTTCACAGTATGAGGCTTGTGTTAGGACAGACAGAGCTTTTGTTGAAGTTTGCGTTCACCTCTCTACCTTGAAGAGCCCATTCTTCATGCAGATCTCTCCCAGGTGTCTCAGGCAATATGATCTACTAGCCACAGAGTGAGCTGGGAGCTCAAGGCTTTTGAGAATTTGTTGGTGTCACTAGAGGATTGCAAGAGAAACTCGACTTCTTGTCTTCTGACATCTACGACTTTGAATTAGGACATATTTTCTGGTTAATGAATTTGCTCTCTGCTCCTTGCTTTACACAAGTTTATCGATCATTTCATTCCGATCATTGCAGGGGAATCATGTCTTTCTTGATCTCGTCACTAGAAAGACAGCAGCGAACTTGAACTTGGGTAGAACAAGAGGCAAATCAAAATGTTTATACCTCTTCAAGTTCCTGAGCTCCACAATAGGGGTAACAGTGACCTTCCAGAGAGGCATGGTAGCACACACTCATACTCTCAGCACTACAGAAACTGGGCACTTACAGAAACTGTAAGTCTGAGGCCAAATTGGGCTACAAAATGAGTTCAAAATGAGTGCAGCCTGGAATGCACTGGGAAACACTGTGTCAGAAAACAAAGCAGAACAATTATCTTTCAGTAAAATGATAAGAGTGAAAACAAAGTATGCAGTTAAATTAGCTAATGTAAACAAGCAACATTTTACTGTTATATTAAATATGAAAAAATAAAAAAATCAATTGTAATTATCTTTTTCTGATTGAAGCAAAAATTCCTCCTGTTTCATGGAGATATCTTTGATGAACTACCTCAAGAAATATTACTGCATGATGATTCATATATGGTCAATAATGTGACCCCCTTCGCCTCCTGTATTTTTTAGCCCATTTTCTTTTTCATTTACTTATGGAAGATACAAGGTTGAGTTTAGGAAGTAGGTTGAGTTGGTGTCTTTCTTGATACTCTAATAACACTGAGGGATTTTTGCCTTTTCTTTACTAATTAGTTATAAAAGTAAGTACAAATATGAAATGTCTCGGAGACACTTTCCAAAGCGAGGCTTGTTACTTTGGTCAGTCAGCAGTGTCCCTGGGCCTCCTGCATGGAGCTGGGAGCTGGATCTTGAGAAATGGTTGGAGCACAGTCAGGGCGTTAGAGCACAGTCAGGGCGTTGGAGCATAGTCAGTGTGTTGGAGCACAGTCAGGGCATTGGAGCACAGTCAGGGCGTTGGAGCACAGTCAGGGCGTTGGAGCACAGTCAGGGCGTTGGAGCACAGTCAGGGCGTTGGAGCACAGTCAGGATGGAGTTGCTCTCCTTTTCACTGTAGCAGCTGCCAAAGTTAGTCTTCAGAATAGCGCTCTGGTCACCCCTAAGATGTCTTTAGGGTGAATACCACCCTTAGGTTCAGTTCTATGTCACTGTCTTAGTTAATACTCTTGAACTCTGTGGGCTGTTTTGAAGGTGACTGTAGTCAAACTGATCCCGGCCTGCTTTGGGATCCCCACAGGGACACCTTTTGCTCCATATCTGTAGTTGCTCTTCATTACCATGCAGAAGGCTCAACACTTTGAATGACTCCTTGGGGCTAGAAGGAGCTAGAAGAAATGAATTTGCTATTCAAGGCTGTCTTATCAAACCAATCATGGCCGTCATGGTTCCTTGCCAGAGCAGAGCTAAGAATACCTTTATTTAAGCCCCCTTCTCCCGCCCTCCTCCTCCCTCCCTGTCTCTCACTCTCTTTCTCTTCCCCTCTCCCTCTCTTCCTCACTTTCTCCCCACCCCTCATCAAGACATCTGTTTTTAAGGGAAAAGTAAGTTCTTCCATAACTAAGAACACTTCAGATCATTCAAGTCACGAGGCCTGTTTTGGCTGAGACGAGACAGGTGACCGGATGACCCTAGTGGGAAGCTGGCTTGTCTCTCCCACTTGCCTTTTAAAGTCTTCAGCAGCAGGCTCACGGATTTGAGTTGATCCACCAGTGACTCAGCTAGGTTTCCTTGTTTTATTTACCCTGCATTCCATCTCTAGAGTGTTCATATTTGCATAATTTGAAAACTTTCTTCCCCAAAGGCTTTGAGACATGTTTCTGTATATTGAACACACAGACAGACAGACACACACACACACACTCTCATGGGAGAGAGACAGGCACACAGACACAGACACATAGACACGAGAGAGAGAGAGAGAGAGAGAGAGAGAGAGAGAGAGAGAGAGA
>NC_034600.1:28715104-28729807 GCF_900095145.1 Mus pahari
GAGAGAGAGAGAGAGAGAGAGAGAGAGAGAGAGAGAGAACGGGAGAAAGGGAGAGAGAAAGGGAGAGAGATTAAGAAGGGGAAACCCATAGGTGCCGAAAGTAGATCATTTTGCATTTTGAAGGCAGATACAGCTCTTACTTATGTCAGGAAGAGCCTGGGAAAGGGGCCCACAACTTTTCTTTCTTCAGTTCCTGGGCTTTGGGAGTTTCAGACTCCCAGGGTGGTAGACACTGGCTGGAAAGGAGTAGCAAGCATCAGTGACAAGTGACAGCCCAGGTGGAAGCAGCCGAGCTTCTGCTGGACTAGAGCCATGGGAAGAACGGAAAGAGTGCAGAGGTTCAGAGCCCCCAGGGCCTCCATTTGGCTCTGCCATTGATTGCTGGAAAGAGCTAGAACATCTCCTGTCCGGGCCTCAGCGCTTTCATTTGTGTAACTGGAGAGTTCATCTAGATCAGCTATGGTTTGCGGGTCAAAGAGCTACCCGCTGCCTGAAAGGGAGTTTATAAGTGACCTGGTATTGGGCAGGTCTGTTCAGGCACTGGCTATGGCTAGTTCTGTAAGCAAGAAGGCAGAATTAATACAGAAACACCATTCCCCACATGGCTTAAAAGGCTTACTGTCTGGTCCTTTCCAGAAAAGTTTGTTCAATCTTGAACTAAGGGGCTTCCACCCTTCAGGTCTTGATCTCTGCAATTCAAAAGCTATGGAGTGATCTCCACACATGCTGGGGAGACACTTCCTGGACTCTCAGAAGCATGACCGTTTCCTACCAGTGCTCAGAAGGCGACAGAGGTGTGCCTAACAACAAGATGAGCTCAGGAAACGAGCTTCTTCAGGGAAAGGACACTAAGAGGCATGGGAGGGAGGCAATGACAACTGGGAGAAGTGTGAAGTGCCGGTGTTGCTCAGCACTCTCGGGACTAGGCCACCAAACTCCCGCCTTCGGAATTCTTCAGACATAATGAAATCGGTTGTGCAATGGGGAAGCTGCCACTCAGCAGTGTTGATGGAATGAGGCTGGACCGGCTAGGTGGCAGAGGGGGCATTCCTCTCCGGAGATGTTGCCACGTGTGACTCATAAGGTATGCTCTCTACCGAGGCGCTCTGCAAGAGGCAGAGACAGGAGAAAGGGGGAAAGGGGGACGCGGGGGTGAGTGGAGACGCGGAGGTGCAGCAAGCGTTTGCCACGATCGTTACTGTGCGCCAACAGGCACTGTGGGTAAAAAGGGGAACAGGATGGAGGTCTCCTCTGGAAGCTTAGGCTAGATTTCTAGGGCACAGGTTCCACAGAATAAGAAAAAAGTACCATAAGGGCACAGCCAGAAGCAGAGTAGTTTTCTCCAAAATTGTCTGAAAAGTACTCAGGTTGATCACATCTCCCACCTCCATCGAAATCCTAGCAACACCCCAAAGTGCTGGTGGTTAATGTTGCTGCTGAAGACAGCCTCTCGTCTCTACCTTCTTATCCTGGTACCCAGCACCTTCATGATGTGTCTGTCACATCACCTCTTCAGCTTCTGCTCTTTCTGGTCATTCCCAGTTGTGCAGAACTGATGCCATGTCTTTAAATATAGCAGCCATATGTACCCTTGCCTCTGGCCTTATCTTGAGGGTGTCAACTAGAACTTCTGCCAGGCTGAGTTTGCCCACATCCTATGGCCCTATTCCTACTGCTTTGGGAAGACTTTGCTGTTGCTCTAGCACTTCTTTCTTATCCGAGTGTTCATCCTATGAAAATGATAGTCCACAGCAACAGAACAGCAAAGATATCATTCCCAAGACTGCATGTATTACAACACTGCGGAATGAACAGTGGCAGTTAATGGTTGAATTCTCCAGCTCTGATATTCTGCCCAGATGTAATAGAATGTCAAATGCCAAGCAGCAAGGAAGTGGGACAGCAGAAGGAAGACAGAAACAAGGGAGTTTCCGGAGTGCGTTGTCACTGTGGGGCAGGAAGGTCTGGGGTACCTGGGGGCAGTGCAGAATACCGAGGGTATGCATCCACTACGAGTGTTAATGGAGCCTTTGGCACACCCAACATGCTCTATGGGTGTGTAGGGTGGGTGTGAGAGGCAGAGTTGGTCCTTCATCAGAGAAGCACCGATGCTGGCAGTTAGAAGATGTTTGGCGAAGTAGGAAGGGGCATTGGTTCAGGGGATTGGTGGGCACTGACTATAGCTTCTGGATCTGATCGATGACAGACTACTATTGCTAGAAAATCCAGGGCCAGAGGACGGCAAGGTGGCTGGCTGTGCATCTCCCTCCTCCCAGAGCACCAGTTCTGCATCCCTGGTGTTTGGTTTGGGCTTCTTCGTTCTCGATTCTCGATGGTGCCAGAGTCCCTGAAACCTCAAATGGAGGGCCAGAGACTCAAAAGCAAGTAAGTACATGTTCCATGAGAACCTAAACAAGCTGTGTTGCCCTTTGATGGCCTGACATGCATGTCCAGCTTGAAGGGGAAGAGTCACAATCTGCTTCTCCGTGGGTGGAGGGTAAAGGTTACGTCATAGGAGAAAATGGGATAGAGATGCAGCCATAGCTTTGTCTAGAAAGCACTGTCTGTCGTTTGATGGCCTTTGGGTCTCGGTCTCTCTCTCTCTCTCTCTCTCTCTCTCTCTCTCTCTCTCTCTCTCTCTCTCTCTCATTAACACAGAGTCTTATTATGTAGCCGAGAGTGGCCTCCAGAGTGTGCCTGTCCTTGTGCGTGAGCCTCCTGCAGCAGTACCTCACCACACCTGGCTTAGACAGTATATTTTCAAACTTTCCTTCACTGTAACAACACATGACATCTCCGGGTGCCTTTTGAGTGTCCCCAGGGCTCTTAAGCACTCAGGGAGTCCGCTATAATGCTAGCAGCAGTCTCATTTCTCTGGCAAAGTATTCAGTCTCCCTACAGCTCCGCCTCGCTCCTGAGCTGACTCGCGGTATGGATCGGCTTCCCTCCCACCTATGACATATGTCACAGAATGAGCAGCCTCAGTCACAGTGCAGAAAATGTCACCAGTGGTAGAGGGTGCAGGAAAAACAACTGACAAGTCTGACTAAGATAAGTTTAGAACTTCAGCAACCAAAAATACTATGAGTCAAACAACAACAGATTAATCACCGAGCAACTTTTACAGTATTATATAAGATAAACATTGGTGTTGCTAATACACAGAGAGATTTACAATTAGCCTAGAAAATAGAAAGACTCTGATAGACAGATCATGGGCACTCCAGAAGAGAAATACAAATTATTAAAATAAGTAAAAAATATTTTCTTTGATAATTTTAAAATAAAGGTAATAACACATCATTTCACACTTACACAATGGACACAATTTAAGTTTGCACATTCAATTGGCGAACCCTAAAATTATATGGCTGGGGATGTACTTCAGTGACTGTCGTTCAGAGAAGACCTAACATGTACAAAGCTGTGGGTTTGACACCCTGTGCAGAAAGAAAAGAAGAGAACATCAGGGTGCCCATGATGTTCAGGGCATAGGCACGTGGTCTTACTGTAGAAAGGGAAGAAGCAGAACCGCCTTCCAGCAGGGCAGCCTGGCAACCTCTGCAGAGAGAAACTCTTGCAGTCCAGCAAGAAAAAACTTGGGGCAGGGGTCGGAGAGATGGCTCAGGGGTTACAAGGGCTTTTGGCTATTCTAGAGGACCCAAGATCGGTTCCCAACACCCATAGGAAGAGGTTCATAAGTGCTTATAACTCTGTAACCTTTCCTGGCCTACAAGGATACATGCATACATGTAACAGAGACTCACACACACACACACACACACACACACTTAGAAAAAAGGCAAAAAATACATAGACAGGAATATTATTCCTATTAGACAAATTTGGCATGAGCAGTGGTGGCTGACAATAGAATGCTGTGCTTGGCTATCTTCAAATCAACATTATTGACACGTACATACCATTGCAAATTGAATGATGTTCATAGTATATTATTTTAAGGGTATATTTATTTCATTTTATGTGTGCAAGTGTTGTGCCTGCATGTACATATGTATACCCTGTGCATACCTGGTGCCTGAGGAGATCAGAAGAGGGTGTAAGAGTCTCCTGGATTGCTGTAAACCACCATGTGGGTGTAGGGAGCTGAATTCGACTCCTCTGCAAAAGCAACAGGTGCTTTACTGCTCAGTCATCGCTCCAGCTCCCATAATAGAGTCTTAAGTGAAAACGATCATAAGTCAGTTTAAAATCAGCAAATATGCTTTAATTCTGTGCTGGTATCTAAAAATATGTCTACATTTATTAAATATGTGTATAAAAGTATATACAGGAAACAAAGATGAAATGTCATGTATCTAAATATAATCAGAGATTACATCTAAAAGGTATAATTATCAGTCTTTGATAATAGTTTCTTAAATCACTGCATCCTTAGTTTCTTTAAAATGAATGTGTCTATACTATTACAAAATGTAAGAACAAAAATATGACAGTCATTTAAAATGCAGGTAAAATTGTGTAATAGTACGTGTGAGCCACTCACAGAATAAACGTGTAATACCAGCACTTGGAAGAGTTGAATCAGGAGGATCTTGATTTCTAGGCTAGCCTACCTGTACCTCCCATTTGAAAAATATTTAGCATATTTCTTACTTGTGCAAATTTAACCAATATAATCAAATTAAATCATAGATATTAATATACAATGTAGATTGTTAGGTTAGTAACCTATAGCATTATATTTATGTACAATATAAATATAAAATAAAAAGCAAAATCCTTCTTTAATAAATGACTTTCTGAAGGGCAAGGAAATCTAGCCACCTTTTACCTTTCATGAACACAACCCAGTATGGCTGAATTCACTTACCATCTGAACCATTGAAGAACAGTCTCCAGATGTGGCTCTCAACCTTCCTCATGCTGGGACCCTTTAACACAGTTCCTCATGCTGTGGTTGACCCCCCAACCATAAAATTATTTTCATTGCCACTTCACAACCACAATTTTGCTACTGTTATGAATCGTAACACGAGTTATCTGTTGTGCAGAGTATCCGAGGTGTGACCCCTGTTGGGTTGAGACCTACAGGTGGGTCTATGGTCTTCGTGTATGAATAAGTACTAATCATAGAAGAGATAGTGAGCTGCTGTGAGCTATCCCGGCACAGAAGCACTGAGAAGCCCAGCTAGTCAGACTCGGAAGCAAACAATTCTTCCCAACCCCAGCACAGCCCTTCCCTGAGTGGAAGGATGATGGGTTGGGATGCTGGAGCACAGGGTAGCTTGGTGTACAAAGGCTGACTGAAGGACTGAGGGTCAGACCAAGGGGTGCTGATGAAGTGGACACTGTAGGAGGGACCAAGGGGTGCTGATGAAGTGGGCACTCTAGGGCCATTGCACTGAGACCCAATCAAATGGCACTTAGATTCCACCTGAGAGTGAAATTTTTTTTTTTTTCAAAGCCCTAATGGAACCAGTGCTTTCTCTCTCAGCAAGTAATTCGAGCAAGCTTCTCTTCTTTCTCGTCCATCCCCTCGCCTTTGCATGTTTAGAATCCAGGAGGATCAGAGCCTGCCAGGTAACTTTCCCCTGAGTATCACTATCCTCTGTGAAAAGCATTTGAAGCTGGCTGAGAAATGGCTGTCCACACAGGTCATACCTCGTGTGGAAATCTGTTGATACCAAAGAAGGGAACTTGTGTCTCATGGAAGAGACATGAGCATCCTGCCCCTGTTGTTATCCCCTGGTCCCTGAGTGCGTGCCCAGGACACAGTCAGTTTCTCTAGGCTCCAGTCTCCTTGAAGATGAAACAAGAATAGAAGTCCATTCTTGTGTAGCATTGGGGGCAGAGGGGAGTCATTCCAGATGTTTCTAGTTCATTATTCATTGCCAGATTTCAAAGAACAAGAACATAGAGGAGTTTGCAAGAGTTTGGAAAACACTCTATGTCTGGGGAAACAAACAAACCCCAAAACCCAAACCACAGATCATTTCATTGTGTTCTGCTGGAGCGAGAGGACGGGAGGTTTCCACTCATAGCATCGAGAACCTGCAGTTCCTGCTTTAGCTGATGTCCCTAGTCCTAGCTGTCAAGTTGTCTTCAGGAATTAACTGGGCGGGTTTTAAGGTAGAAGCATGTAAACTATAATATGACCATGTGAGAACATGGAGTCTCCCAGACCTGTCCCCGACTCTGTGTCTGCACAGATCTGACATATGCTTAACTCATGCTGCTTCTCTTCCTGGCTCGACCATCACCCACTGATCTGGTAAAGAGGACCATGAGCTGGAGGCAGAAGCTTCTGCGAGTCCTCTGCTTCGATGTCTATTTTTTTTTTTTTCTATCTACAGTATGGGATGAGGTTTTTTAACACCTATCTCAGAACCGTGGGAGGACGAATGAAATCACACATATGATGTTCTTGTACTTTGTGAGGCAGCAAGGAAATGGTTTTTAAGTGTCGAGTTGTGGAATCTGTTTCCCATACCAGAAGACTCCGGGCATCCATTCCTCTGTGGCTTCCAAGGCTGGGGCTATTCATCTTTGCTTTCTTGACATCTTTCTGTCTCTCTGTGCAATATTCCCTTGGGTGAGCACACACACACACACACACACACACACACACACACACACACACACACGCACACACCACATGAACACATAAACACACACAGACTGCACATGACAAAACAATGGGAAAAAGCTAAAGGTGAAGTGTGTGTGTGTGTGTGTGTGTGTGTGTGTGTGAGAGAGAGAGAGAGAGAGAGAGAGAGAGAGAGAGAGAGAGAGAGAGAGAGAGAGAGAGCAAGCAGGTGTGCATGATGTGAATCTGGAAGCTAGAGGTCAACCTCAGATGTTGCTCACCAGGGCACTGGCTGCCTTGATTTTTGAAACAGTAGCTCTCACAAAGACTTAAGGTTTGCTGAGTCTGGCTAGCCAGTGAGCTTTCCCCAGCACCAGAGTCCAAAGCCCAAACTATCATAGTTAGCTTTTATACAGGTGCTGGGGATCAATTTAGATTCTCATGCTTGTATGGCAGTCCCTTTAGTAACTGAACCATTCCCCAACCCTGTGTGTGTTGTTTCTGTGCACAAAAATATTGTGCACACCAGACTCCACGTAGAACACGACATAAGGTAGAATAAACTTTAAGCATCAGAGAGCAGAAATTTTGATGGGGATCAGACCTGAAGTTCACAAAGGGAGATGTTCCTTAAGTACGCAGCACTTCCTCTTACTGCCTTTGGAAGGGGCAGTAAGACCCTGGTTCTCCTTTGCTGCCCTCGTTGAGCTCATTTCTCTTTGTCCTCAAGTCTGCCTATTGGGATTGTTCTCGGTTGTGTTCTGGACCCAACATACACTGCTGGCTTGTCATTTAGCACCCATAAGCTATTTACATATGACACACGCTGTATGTATGCTCTAGGCTCCAGTTCCTCATCTTAGTAGACTACAGGAGTTCATGCAAGTCCCTGGAAATATTGACCTTGGTTTACAGCTCAACAATGAGTTAGTGACACAAGATGTTTGCCAGTCTCTTGAACAAAAAGGGACCCAGGGCAGCTCCCAGCTTAAACTTTCCATCCTGTGTAAAGAGCATGGGTCTCATTGCTTGCTCTGAATTAAAATAGCCCAGTGCTTAAATATTCATGCTTTGCTTATTTCGGGATATTTAATTTATTATGTATCACTTTTCTGGGGTTTTATATAAACTTGCCTGAGGACTTTTTTCCCCCAGTTTGAATGCTGGCAGGATGTTCCCGTTTCTTTGGCAGTGTGTTGACAAGTTAAAGAAAGTCTGCTTAGCTGGGAAGATGATTTTCTTTTTACAGATTGCCCTTGTACCTTAATAAAAATGATAGTGGAGTCATTACCACCAGAATTAATTCGTCTTTAATGATTATTAGTGTGGTGTCCAATGTGAGGTTCCATTAAAACATCTGCTTAGTGTATTCCCAAGGCTGGAAGCCGTTCTGGGCTGCAGGATCAACTGAGGATGGCAAGAGAGAGGGAGAGACAGATTTCTTCTTTTCTGTCCATTTCCCACTGAGAAAGACATTCTTGTCTCCCCCATCTCTCATATCCTCACCCACCGGCTCTGCCCTGTGAACTCATGGTGGGGTAGCCTAGAGAGATGACTGCTCCTTAGAGCAGGGGATATAAACCCCATTTCCTCCTTTGGCTTCCCCTTTGCCTTACTTAGGCATGTTTGAATTCTGGCTGAGTCTGGGTCTGGTCTGGGGAAAGGGGCTGGGGCTGGGGCGGGGCTAGGGCTGGCGCAGGTCTGAGTCTGGTATAGTTCTGGGCCTGGGTCTTGGTCTAGGTCTGAGGATGGAGCTGAGGCAGGGCTGGCGAAGGCTCAAAACTCCAGGGTAGCACAGACCATTTCTTCCCACATTTAAGATAAAGGAACCATTGATTAGAAGTCAAGAGACTCTCTGCAGGAGCGAATCTAACGGTGACTCTTGGGCACACATTTTCCTCTTTGGTACAAGTCACATGCCTGCTGTACTCATAGTATATAAACACAGATCACTTGATTATCAAGTGTTAATTAAAAATGACATGTGTCACCCCCCCATCCCCACCCCCACACATCATAAACCAGCACTCCTTCTTGCCACCACCCACACAGCATCTGCTGGAGCTTACATTTGAGTTCCAGTATTAGCCTAGGAAAATCACAAAACAAAGTTAGAAATTTAAATTAGCTGCCATGGAAGGAATAGTATGTCATCCCTCTACTCAGAAGCATTATATAAGCAGCACAGAAGAAAGGGAGAGGGGAAAAGGGAAGGCGGCAGAGAGAATAGGGTGGAGGAGAGGAGAAGACAAAGGAAGGAGGAAGGAAATGAAGAATGGGGAGGGGCAGGGGAGATGGGAGAAGAAGCAGGAGGGAGGGAACAGCACAGTTAGGTAAAAAGTTGGAAGTATGCAGAAGAGAAAGATACAAATTACTGCTGGACACAGAGTGAAGTCTTTAATAATAGTTATCTGCTTTAAAAATGAGATCAGGTCATAATTTTATAAGATAGTTTCTTTGCAAATTAATTTACAAACTTAATATACTTATTCCTGAATAAAAACTCTTAGAAAATGAAAACGAGTTATTCTAACTTTTCTATTTTTTTTCAGAGGACTAACTAGCTTAATACATTTTTTATATTTGTAACGGGATAATCAACTGCCAGATACAAAATGGAAGAGACATGATGTGGCAATTCACATAATGCTATTAATATAAGAATAGACTGACAGACACTGAAAAGCCCGAAGCCGATGTCATAGATAAACATAGAGGGTAGAAATGACATTCCAGACACGTGAGGCAAGTATGGGTTGGTTATATACAGTCTGAAGAACACCCCTTGGTGGGCTGTTATATCTGAGTCTGCTATAACAAATTACCCTCAACTTGGAGGCTTAATGAAACAGATTTATTGTCCCCTAGATCAGGGGACCAGACTTCAGTGACTCCTTCCCGTTCAGTCAGAGTAGGCTGGGCAAAGGTCCCTGTTGAGGATGTAGGTGAGATTCTCTTCTTTTCCTCCCCCCCCCCCTTTCTGGTGGTTGCTAGTTTCCCTGGGCTTGTGGGGGCACCATCCAGTCTTGGCTTCTGTCTTTACATGGCTGTCTTCTCTGTGTGTGGCAAACTTTCCTTAGTCTCACTTGCATGAGCAGTACAACTAGGTTCTTGTGGCACTCAGCTCACCCAGGATAATCTCCCCATGTCAAGATCTTTAACTTAGTCACAGCTGTCAAGATCTTTCTGTGCACATGGTAATACATCCAGGTTCCAGGGATTAAGACTTGATATCTTTGAACTAACATCATTCACCTTACTGCAGTCAGTGTTCAATTAGATTCTTATCTCATTGGTACATCAAATAAACCCACAATACGTTAACTATGTAAATAGAAGACGTGAAAGCAAATAGCTTTGTGATCTCAGAGACTGTCTTTTGAAGGATGAAAGAGAAGATTGATAGTTTTCCTGGGTAGAAATTAAAAGCCTACTTTACATCTAAAATTACCATAAACAAAATTGCAAAGAATTGCCACATTGCAAAAAGAATTTGTAAGAGACAAAACGTTTATATCTTTAATGTTTGAGAAACTTTCACAAGTCAGAAAGAAAAAAAAAACTCTAATGGACCAATAGCTCCAAGAACAGGGACAGGGACAAGGTTTTCACTAATGCAGAAAATTTAAAAGTCGATGGACATTTAAAATGTATTTTTATGGCCCAGTGGTTAAGAGCACTGACTGCTCTTCCAGAGGTCCTGAGTACAATTCCCAGCAACCACATGGTGGCTCACAACCATCTGTAATGGGATCCGATGCCCTCTTCTGGAGTGTCTGAAGATAGCTACAGTGTACTCATATACATAAAATAAATAAATAAATTTTTAAAAATGTATTTTTATAGTAGCTAAATGCAAATTAGACATTCATGGTGTACTAGCTTTAAAATAAAAAAAAATTGACAGAAAAGTTTTAAAAATTGCAATAGTCAATAATGACAATGAAATGAGAAATGGACACTTTCATGCTCTGGCAGGCATGTTAATGGTACAAGCTTCCTCAATATATATATAGGAAAGATCTTTATGTTCTCTTGGAATCAGAAGTCGCAGTTTTAAGTATGTCAATAAGTGAATGACTGCACACAGAACAGGACATGCATGTCTTTCTCAGCTTCATTAAAACATGCAAAGATGACAAACTGCCTAATTCCCACAAGAGAGGTTGGTTAAGCAATTTCAACAAGACTATAGACTGGGATATGCTGCAAGCTTTATATAATAAATTTTGCTTAATGAGATGGAAATTTCATAATATGTGGTTACATGTAAAAAGCTAGGAAGCAGACATCACATCTGAGCCTGTGAGAGCATGTGTTACACACGTATGTTTGGTAATATGTGTGTTGAGGGAAAATGTGAATGGTGGTTATCACTGGACCACAGAATCATGGGGAACCCCTTTAAACAGAATGATGGGTCCTCAGAACACTAAAATAGAACTCTCGAGTGGTCCTACTGCCCTAATGGTAAGCATGCTAGAAAGAATCAATGTCTGAATTTCAGAGAGACATTTGTACTTCCACATTTGCTGTAGCTCTATTCACAGTAGTGGCTATATAGACTACCTAAATGCCCACCAAACAATCAGAGGATAAAGTCGGTGGTGTATACACACAATGCACATTTACCCAGCCACATAGAACAAATGCCATTGTGGAAAGATGGGAGGACATAGAGATCATCATGCTCAGAGAAATAAGCTCGACCCAAAAGGACAGAAGTCGCATGCCGTCCTCTGTGTGCAGAATCTAGATTTTTAAAAGGGAATGCAAGGAGAAAAGAGATTGTTGGGCAGGCAAGAGGAACACCAGGAAGGAGACAAAGGACAAGAGGGAAACAGAATGAAATCAGTGTCTGTCATGCACACATATGAGCAAATCTCAGGGAACCCTATTGTTATCTATAAGGAGTTATTTTATTTGGGGGCTGGGGAGACAGCTCAGTCAAGAAAGAACTTGCTGTACAAGTGTGAGAACCTGAGTTTGATCCTTGACCCCCACATTAAAAAAGTCCTGAGCACAGAGTCCCTCGCCTGCAATCCCGGCTCTCAGGAAACAAAACCAGGAAGATTCCTGGGACTCACTGGTTGGTCAGTACGGCCAAAGTGGAGAGCCTGAGGTTTACTGAGTGTGGTGGTTAGGATGAAAATGGTTGCCATAGACTCACAGGGAGGAGCATTATTGGAGGCGTGGCCTTGTTGGAGGAGGCGTGGCCTTGTTGGAGGAGGTATGGCTTCTTTGGAGGAAGCATGTCACTGGGGGTGGCTTTGAGGTTTCAGAAGCCCAAGTCAGGCCCAGTGTCATTCTCTTTCTGCTTCCCACCCATCTGAATGTAGAACTCTCAGTGTGTCTGCCTGCACACTGCTATTGCTTCCTGCCATGACAATAATGGACGAAAGCTCTTAACTGGAAGCCAGCCCCAATTAAATGTTTTCATTCACAAAGGTTGCCATGGTCACAGTGCATCCTCACAGCACCAGAAACACTAACCAAGACAGTGAGAGACCCTGCTATAATAGGTGGGAGTGCTGGGCATGGTGGGATCCATCTTTAATCCCAGCACTTGGAAGGCAGAGGCAGGCAGATATCTGTGAGTTCAAGGCCAGCCTGATCTACAAAGGGAGTTTCCAGACAGCCAGAACTACACCATAAGACACTGTCTCAAAATCAAGATCAAGATAAAAATAAAAACCAAAATCACACACATGCACATGCACATACACACAAAACCAAACCAAACCAAACCCAAAACCCCCAAACCCAAAAAACCCCAAACCCACAGTTAGGTGGTAAAGAGTGACTGAGGAAGGTACCTCCTGTTAACCTCTGCCTTCCACAAGCAAGTGCGCACACATGTACCAGCGTGCATATGCTAACACCTACACACGCACACACATGGTTTTCTTGTAATTTCTATACACATGTATTTCTCTCATAATGAAGAAAACCAAATGTTTTTAACTTATAATTATCTCCAGAGTGATACAAGACCTTCTCAGTGTGGCATGTGCAGGCCCTTTGTAAGCTGATTGCTAATACCTTCCCCTTTCTGCTTTCCTTGACTGCCTGTCACCTGCTCAAGGTTGCTATAGCAACACTGAATTTCTTGGCCTTCTGTGAACTGGTTCCTGGGCTCTGTAAGTCTATGTTTTTATATTCATGCTGTTCCTTCTGGCTCAAATCCCAGGAGAGCCCCACTAGTCAATCAAACCCAGACCTCTAGGGCAGGCAGGGAGCTTGTGGGGCTCTCCCCACCGGAACCCAGCAAGCTCAGCAGAATAAGTCACTCTGTTGACAAGCTTAGTACATTCGCTTCACCACATCATGACTGCATTTCCATAGGCCTTCCCTTTCTCCCCTATACTCTGAGCTCTTGAAAGTGGGTCAGAATCCCACAGAGGAACCAGCACCTAGCCTACATAGGAGGTAGGAGGGAGTCCAGCCCATGTGAAGCTACCTGGGCCCCCTTCCAGGAAGGTCAACAGTGAATGAGAGATCCACGATAAGGATCAAATCTGACCTGCCCTGATGAGCTAATTTATAATTGCATGTGATTATGTATTGATTTGTGTTGATGGAAATGAAATCAATTCACTGTGGGTTTGGTTCGTGTTGCCTGCTGGAGGATTTTTCCAGAGTGAGGAGAGCTGCTTTGGCGACTTTGGATGTCGGACAGATAATTGGCATGCTAAGTGGTTACCTCTTGGTTTCCGGACCTGCTGGTCGTGTTTCAAAACAGTCTCACCTTTTTACAAAATCCCATCCTGGCGTTGCCTGGAATCATTTGTTGTGAGTCTTTGAAGATAATTAGCAACAGTTGGAGAAGCAGGTGCTGTGTCTACACATAGCTTTCCCTAAAAGGCAGAGAATCAACTACAAAAAGAGTCCTGTCCTGGGGATCATGTCTCAGGTGTCCAAACTCGCTGTGTTTGTTTTTGTCTTTTAGTAAGGATAGAAGAAAGAGCCTTCTGTGAGTTTGACTGACAGCAGTTCCTGTGTGACTGACATTAGACAAGGAAGTGAGATGTCTTCTAGGGGCTGGTGGTGCTGATGGCAAAGCAGAGGACTTAACTGATGAGCAAAATCACTATGCCATCCATACCTAGAGGCTAGAGCAGGTCTAAGGAAGGGAACTGCCAAAGAAAGTCACAGTTGAGTCTGATCTGGCCTGGTAGTGCCTGCCTGTAATTTCAGAACCTGGAAGGCAAAGATAGGAGTTCAAGGTTCTCCTTAGTGACAGGAAGAACTCAAGAGATAAACACTCCAACACAAGCATCCTGCCGTAGCATTAGAGCAAGGTGCTTATTGGGTGGGGTCTTCTGCCTCTTAGGAGGTAGTCTTTCACTGGGCATGGTGAGGTTAATGAGAATCTAGGAGGTGGGGTTTTAGACTTTAGACCCCACCCCATACTCCTAAAGAAAGCCTAAGTAGGGGCTAAGAGATGGCTCAAGGGTTAAGCACTCTTGCTGTTCCTGTAGAGGAGCTGCTCCCTTGGTACCAGAACTCTCATGGTGGCTCAAAACCGTATGTAACTCCCGTCTAAGGGGTCCACTCAGTGCCTTCTGGCCTTCACAGGCTTCACACACCTGTGTACTGCACTCACACACATGCAGGCAAAACACTCATACACATACAAATAAAAATAAACGATTTTACAAAAAAAGAAAGAAAGAAAGAAAGAAAGAAAGAAAAGAGAGGGAGAGAAAGAAAAGAAAAGGAAGAAAGAAAAGAAAGAAAGGAAGAAAGAAAAGAAAGAAAGAAAGAAAGAAAAGAAAGAAAGAGAAAGAAAGAGAAAGAAAGAGAAAGAAAGAAAGAGATCCAAATTCACCTGCTCCCACAGATGGAGCAGAAGGGAGGGATGGGTATGCAGTACCTAGTTTTCTACAGGAAGCAGAATGTTGAGGAGAGACAAGTGGGTGGACAAGCTGGCCTTGAGATAAGCAATAGACCTTGAGTAATTCATAAGCTCAAGGTGCAGAACACTGCTTGTTAAGATACAGGACTTGAACACAATCAGTGTTTATTGTGCACAGGAACAACTTCTTCTTCTTCCTCTTCCTCTTCTCCTTCTCCTTCTCCTTCTCCTTCTCCTTCTCCTTCTCCTTCTCCTTCTCCTTCTCCTTCTCCTTCTCCTTCTCCTTCTCCTTCTC
>NC_034600.1:28729903-28736786 GCF_900095145.1 Mus pahari
TCTTCTTCTTCTTCTTCTTCTTCTTCTTCTTCTTCTTCTTCTTCTTCTTCTTCTTCTTCTTCTTCTTCTTCGAGAAAATCTTACACTAAATCCTGCCTTATCCATGCAAGGAGATGCCAAAAAGTAATTCTTCCTTCTTGATATAAATTGGGCTCTGTCTGCTGACCTTCCCTCACTCCCTTTGCTTTCAACACTCTCATACGTAGGCATCAGTTCCCTTAGCCTTGGCCCTTGGCCCTCCCTCAGCTGCCACAGGCTCCATCTCTTTCCCCCTTATCACTCTGACCTTGTCCTGTTTGCCCCCCTCCACTGTATCCAACAGAGACATTCCAGCTTCTCATTCTATCCCAGCTCTGTTCCAGTTTGTACCCCAACACCATTAACTGTATAATAGTCCCAGGGAGAATAGAGTCATGGGATTTATGTTTGCTTTTTTGTTTTCCTTTTCCTGTCTGCCTATTTCTTGAGAAAGCGTGTTGTATGTATTCAGGCTGGCCTCACACTCACGAGCCCCCTGCTCTGGCTTTTTCATGCGCTGAGATTACCTCTGTGCCCTGCCTAGTGTCTTCTGTTTAGAGTATATGGGGATTTAAGAGACACTTAGGGGAGTGCCCTCATGACTTCACCCTTCACTAGGGGGGTCCCCATTCCTAAAACTCCTTCACTGACTTGCACTTTAACTAAAATCATTAAAGACAGGTGGTATCTGATGGAACCAACTAACACCCTTGATTTCTATGTTGGATTTTTCTTCACTGACAGGCACTGAAGAAAGGGGAATTCTCTCTCTCTCTCTCTCTCTCTCTCTCTCTCTCTCTCTCTCTCTGTATGTGTGTGTGTGTGTGTGTGTGCGCGCGCTTGTGTTTGTGTATATGTATATGTACCTGCATGTATGCCCTACATGTGTGCATGCGCATCTCTCTGTGTGTACATGTGTGTTAAGCCCATGTTGACATAGCTCCCTGTTGCCTACAGAATCAGCTGGCACTGTGATTCAGTTCTGCCTAATCCTTGGACAGTGCGCCTGATGGTAATTGTGGTGTGTGTGTGTGTGTGTGTGTGTGTGTTATCTTTTCCTTTTCCTAAATCAGGTTATTGAAACCACTTCATGCTCTAATAGCAGATGTATAGAAAGTTGGCCAGGCTCTCCTGTGGCTAATAGGACTACCTAATGGGACCGTTCCACATGAGCTGCCCACTAGGATCCCTCTGTCTTTCTGTGGGCTCCGGGGTTTCCCTGAGTTTAGAGGTGCCCCTAAGGCAAGCAGGTCCTAAGTGGGGTCTTGGGAGTATTATCTGAGTATAGATGGGGCTCAGGGACTTGAAGTTGTAGGGTTTACAACTGGTCTCCACACTTACCACGTCCTTGGGGACTAAGGCTGGTTCTCAAGCACGGCCAGCACAGGGTTAAGTTCTTTTTTGGTTCTACGTGAACGAGCAACACAAGCTCCACCGTAGCTTCAGAATGATGCCGTTTTCCTAATCAGCACGCTCAGATTTCTTATCTTTGATACGCGTAGATCCATTTCCTCATGTGCTGTTGACCCGCTAGTGCCATAGCCCCTGCTGCCAATACCCATGCCCTACACATGAACACACACGTGCGGAGCACGCGCGCGCGCGCGCGCGCACACACACACACACACACACACACACACGCATATGCACCCACCTCTCAAGACCAGCTCTTGGCAATTCCACCATTCCACAGACTGTGCCCTTTATTCAGTGTTTGCCAACAAACATTGGCCACCATAAACCAGCCACACATTTTCTTTTTAAATTTGTTTTGTCCACATGGCCAAACTTGGATGATAGACGAAAAACTTAAGATATAGAAGGGTGTGTGTGCCTGTGTGTGCATTGTACATGTACTTTTGTATATGTGCCTGTGTGTATGTCCTATGTGTGTGTACATGTGTGTGTGCGCACACATGCATCATTGTGGATGTACTTTTGTAAATGTGCCTGTGTATACCTTATGTGTGTGTGTGTGTGTGTGTGTGAGAGAGAGAGAGAGAGAGAGAGAGAGAGAGAGAGAGCACCATGTTGATATAACTCCCCACCGCCTAAAGAACCAGCAGGAATTATGAAGCAGTTCCATCTCCCCCTAAGACAATGCTCCTGGTGTCAATTGCACCCCATCAGCTCACTTTCTCTCTTCTAAAATCCAGACATTGCTTTGGCTGAAAGAGACATAGAAAGGATGTCAGACTTGGTCAGATGACCTTGTTCTGATTTAAAACTGTTGGGAGGGGCTAATGGTTTGGACCTGCAGGTGAGTTCTCATAGCACTGATTTCCGTGGCTCGGGACAAGTTATTTGATACCTCTTTGTCTCGGTCTCTTTATGAGCCTGTTAGGGATGAAAATACTAACCCCTGCTTCATGGGGCCTGTCTTAGTCAGGGTTTCTATTCCTGCACAGACATCAGGACCAATAAGCAGCTGGAGAGGAAAGGGTTTATTCGGCTTACACTTTCCACATTGCTGGTGATCACCAAAGGATGCAGGACTGGAACCCAAGCAGGTCAGGAAGCAGGAGCTGATGCAGAGGCCATGGAGGGATGTTACTGGCTTCCTTCCCCTGGCTTGCTCAGCCTGCTCTCTTATAGAACCCAAGACTACCAGCCCAGAGATGGTCCCACCCACAAGGGGCCTTTCTCCCTTGATCACTAATTGAGAAAATTCCCCACAGCTGGATCTCATGGAGGCACTTCCCCAACTAAAGCTCCTTTCTCTGTGATAACTCCAGCCTGTGTCAAGTTGACACACAAAACCAGCCAGTACAGGACCCTTATGAGAGCTGGAATTAGTTCATGTGTGTACTACTCACAGTAAACTCTACTACATAAGCATTTGATATTTATTATTATTAATCATGAGACCAGGATTCTACTTTCCTCAGTTACTGCTTTGTTCCATGCTATTACTGACTCTGACCTGGATCACTACACAACTTGTAACTTCTCTTCTCATTTTTGTCCTGATTCTGTACCTTATCTGCTCATCTCAGAGGAAAAGAAACCTCACAGATGAGGCTTTAAAAGCCCCCCACCCCCTCTGGCCCCTGGATGTTCTCAGCTTCCTCCTTTTTCCCATTCTGCCTTGCTTTATCTGCTTCATTGCTGTTCTTCTGATAGGAAGCCTCTGTATAGAGTTCCAGATTATTCTCTCTTCAACTCTACTTCTATTTTACACTCACTGGATGTAAGAATAGAGAATAATCCTATGGTAATATCCCCAGGACAGAGTTCAAGCTCTGTGCAATGCTTCTAATTTCTAGGGCACTTCCATTCTAAGAATCCCACCTAGAAACAATGGCTGCTTGCTCTACTGGACCGAGCCTATCCCATCACAGGTGTGCATGCTGAACACTCAAAGTACCATGTCTAGGAAGCTGGAGAGGGATCTCCAGGTTTGTCTCCTTCCCAGCACCCTGCATGTCATCAAGTCCTGATGTGTCAATTGGGCAATACAAAGACAGGACCCTGGGTCCTAGGAGAGGCTTCCTAGGGCTACATGTGTGATTTAATTACTTCTGTATTACACATGGGATGAAGACCCATTGATCACCAGGTCTGGGTTCAGAAACAGGAGGAAGTGTTATGATCCCTGCTCCTCACAATTCTAGATGGACCTTTCAGCCTTACACATATGAATCACCTAAAGGAATTTTAAAATATAAAGCTGTAGGTAAATACTAGCCTTAACTATACACCAGATATGGTTGTAGTTTGGATATAGATTAGATATACCCATATTCATATACATGGCTACATGGAAGCTCCCTGCTCCTTATCCTCACATTTCGTGAATCAATTTGATAGTGTTCTACTCATACACACATCTACTCAGAGCCCCGCTGTCATAGGTTGAGGTCACTCTTGTGAGGCTTGGATCCTGACTCATCCGATAGGACTTGGAGAGTCCACACTAGAAGATGACCCATCAGAGGAGAGTGGATCCTGTGAGAACAGAAGCAATATGGGTGAGAGGAAGACAGACCTATTTTATAAGAATGAAAACTGAATCTAGTATCACTCACCATGTTAGGGACTCTTGGAAGGAACAGTCTTGTGAATATTTGGTTTGATTCTGTGCATATGAATATGTACCTGATTATGGTCATCTTAAGTTTCTGTTGTTATAATAACTACCATAACCAAAGGTAATTTGGGAAGGAAAGGGTTTACTTAATCTTATAGTTTGTAGTTTACCATCTAGGGAAGTTGAGGAAGGAACTTGGAGGCAGGAACTGAAGCAGAGGGCTTGGAAGAGTGCTGCTTACTTGCTTGCTCTGCGTGGCTTGCTTAGCCTGCTTTCTTATAGTGACTGGGATCACCAGTCCAGGAATGGCACTGCTCACAGTGAGCTGGGCACTCCCATATCAATTATCAATCAAGAAAATGACCACAGGCTTGCTGACAGGCCAGTGTGGTAGGGTCATTTTCTGGATTGAAGTTCCCTCTTGCAAAATGACTCTTAACTTGTGTCAAGTCTACATTGAATTAGCCAGCACAATGAGTAATTGTGGATTCTGGAGACAGGTTGCATAAATTAGAATACATTTCTCTAAGCTGTGATTGTGTTTAAGGCTAAACATTCTCAATTGTTTCTGACACCCGTGCTTCACTCACCAACACTCTTGCTAGTCTACTCAAGGTTGAGTCTTTGTCTGATCTAGACACCATCTTTTCTTGTCAATGGTGGCACTCCAGAATGACTCACAGGTGGCTGACGACCAGAATTCACAATTTTTCATTGCACTGGCTAATTCTATGTCAACTTGACATAAGCTAGAGTTATTTTACAAGAGGGAACCTCAATCAAGAAAATGACCCCACTGCACTGGCCTTCGGGCCAGTCTGTGGTGCATTTTCTTGATTGATGATGGATGGGGTATGGCGGAAACCCATGGTGAAGACCTTGAATTATGTTCACATTCCCCAGCGTAGATCTAAATGTCTTATGAAATGCAGTTCACAGGAGTAGAAGTCCTGCTGTAAGGTCAGAAGACTGAATATGCAATGCATTTTTATGCTTGGGAAGGGGGCAAGGGCTAAGTTTGTTAGCCTGAGATATCACCAGCCAGCCGGGTACTAAAGTGCCACATGGAGCTGGTGCTGGGAGGGCCTCAGTTCCCATGTTCAGCTCACCCAGGCACGCGCTTCCTGCTTGGCAGCTTCTGTAATCCGAATAAGGAAGAGGGAGGGTAAGGCTTCAAGAACAGCCTTTGAGTCCACCGCCTGAAGAGGGCCAGAGACTCACCCGATCTCAGCGGCTAACAGCTTTTTTTCCCAAATAACAAACAGGTCAGACATTTACACTCTGCATGTGGGTTTTCATCACAATAGCTGCCCTGCTTTTAGAGATCTATGAACAATTTGATAGTGGAGATAAAGAGAGAACCCTTTGAAAGAGGACACCCCTGAAATACCATCTCTGTCAAATGGGCATGTTTCCCCCACCTCTCACACATAATCTCTCTGAGAAATAGGATAGTGACTTCAAATGACCATTTCTGCACCTTCGGATAATGAATTTAAAGACGTGTCTGAAGAGCTCTTGGGCAACCAGGCTTGCCCAGCAGCTGGGCAGCACGCCACGGGCTTGGCAGTGAGCAGAGAAGAGGGGGCATGTGTGTGCAGTAGTGTGGGGAGAACCACCCTGAGCCAACATGCCTCCTCTCAGGGGAAAACAAGCTTTTGAGAAGCTGAGTGGGTAGGGAGGAGTCAGAGGCCAACTAGCTAAGTTCAAAACTGGAAAGAGAAGCAAGTCCACGCTACCCTCTGGAACAAAAGCCCCAGATTTGAATCAATGTTTCTCTCATTCTCCTCTACTTCCTTTAGAGGAGACGGGAGGGCAAGAATGTGAATGGTTTATACCTCAAACAATTCTGATTATGTGACTAGAAAACTTCTCCCAAGAACCACTGTCATTGGTCTGCAGAGTGACCTTAACCCTCAGCTCTTGTTCCTTTAGACATGGATAATAAGCAGGCCTTCTGCGTCACGGCTGTGCACGCATAGGGAGCAGAGTGATAAGAGGCAAGCGTTTCAGGGGAATTGAAGGACAGACAGCCTGAAGGGGTTGGAAACACAGACTGTGTACAGAAGCTGTCATGTGCAAAGCCATTTTGACCTGTGTTTTCTGCAGCCTGGGTTACTAAAATGGGCTGGCTGGGTTCTGATGAGAACTCCTTCCTGGCTTGAAAGCAATTAGCTGCCTTATTCTGGGGCTCAAATGTAGAAAAGACAGAGAAGAGGGTGGCAGGGAGGAGGAGGAGGGGACAATATGTCACTTCCCTGCTTCCTCTATGTATGAGGACACTGATTCCATCCGAGGGGCTTCTTATTATTCATACTGTTGTGGTGAATAATAAAGAATAAAAAGGCAAGAAGAGCAAAATTTCAGCTCTCAGCCAAGTTTTATAGAAAGTGTAAACACACATGTACACACATGCACACGTGTGGGATGGTAAACCATGCCATGCATAACTACATGCGCGCACACACACAGGCAGCACAACACTCAATGAGATAGACCCCCACCCAGGGCTGGGAGGGGATCCAGGGATGGTGTCCAAAGTGACTTGGTGAACCATGGTTTTCATGTTTGGGAGGTGACTTCCCTTCCTCCTTCTGAACTGACTGGTCTGAGTTATTGCAGGGGATTGGATAATCCAGACAAAGACAGGGAAGATGATTGGCTCCTGCCACAATAGCCCTTCAGTGGATACCTTGAGAGTCCAACCACACTGTTCTCTCTCTCTCTCTCTCTCTCTCTCTCTCTCAGTCCTGGTGATGGTCTAGTCACCTTGGGTCTACAGTGCCGCAGTAGGACAATGCTGGTTTCTGAACCATCCACAAATAGGATCCTACT
>NC_034600.1:28736846-28758470 GCF_900095145.1 Mus pahari
TTTCCGCTCATGGTTTAACTGCTTACCAACCATCCTACCTCTTCTGATACCTGCACATTAAGGAGTAAGATTCCTATACGTGAATTGTGGGGGAAATAGATATTCAGGGGCAATGGTCTCCTTGTAGATCAAAAGTAGGAGGGGGCTGCCATTGACTGGGCAGTGGATATAGGAGAGGACACTGAAGCGACGGCCAGCTGTAAAGGCACCACATAGTACAGAGGGGCTTGAAAGGAGGAAAGCATCCCCACAGAAGATCAATTCATTAAAGAAAGAAAACATTTGGTGATGCTATTCCTTCTAGAAGATTCTCTTCAGGGGGCTGAAGGCAGAGGTCCTTCCTATACTAAAGCTGGCCTGTTCCTGGCTCCCAACCCCGTGCGGTTTTGGTCAGGGTCAGAACCAGTACACAGCCCGAGCGACCATGACAAGGGTTTGCTTCCCCCACCTCTGAGCGCAAAGCCCACTTCCATCTCCTGAGGTCTTCTATTCTGCCACAGTTCCTTGCCTCATGCTCCAAACCACATTCCTTTCACACCTTAAAAAAGGTCTTGCTTTTAAATTCCTGAGTTTCCATTTCCTCTTGTACATTGGGTAGTGAGGAAGATAATTACAGTTAATCTCTTCAAAGCTGGCTGAGTTGGGCTTTGCTCTAGCCGGAGGGGCTCTATGACCCACTGTTAACTCCCGTGCACACTCTCTGCTCCATGCCCTCACCTCTGGGTTTTGGCTGATTTCCTTATAAGCCCTAGGTGGAAGTAGAACGGATTCCTATTTTAACATGGGTCTTTGCTCCAATAGGGCCACCAAAAATCATAGCTTTGAAAAAAAAATAGTGTCTTATTTCACATTTAATAAAATGTTATTTTTATTATGAGATAACTTGCTCTGTTAGGTTTTTACACAACAGCACTATGATTAGAAAAATACTGATGAGATGTGAAAAATCAAAATTCGACTATAAAATAAGTTTATTTAAACTTTGGTAAAGTAGAAAAATATGCCTACCATGATTTAAATTATTACTACAGACAATTCACAAGCTGTTGATCTAATCCTAGAAGTAGGTCAAAATGTTCCTTCACAGAAGAAAGTGTCACATAATATAAATGGGCTAATTATCAGATAATTATGGGAAAATTAGAAAATATTAATTATAGTGCTTTTGAGACAATCTGCACTTGGAAATGTTAAATTGTAGAATGATGTCTTAGTTTTCTTGCCGCAATGTTCAAAAGCTTAAAGTTGAGCTCTCTGTGACCGTGGAGTGTGATGCAGAGCCCTTCTCCCTTTGCCCCCTTAGCTACAGTGCAATGGCCTTGACAGTGTGAAGGTCAGCCTACCCCAGCCTGTGGGATGCTTCAGTCACAACTCAACATGGAGGTCCCTGGATGCAAAGGACCTACATCTTTATGGCTATGTCTGTGGTAGGGGTGTGGTTAGAGGATGAGGGTTAGGGGATGGGTCTCTCTCTCTCTCTCTCTCTCTCTCTCTCTCTCTCTCTCTTTGTGTGTGTGTGTGTGTGTGTGTGTGTGTGTGTGTGTGTGTGCGCGCGCGTGTAGAAGAATGGATTTGAGGACACCCTCTTGAGCTGTTGGTTTTCAGAGTCAAAGGTTTTTGGACCTCTTCTTAGTCCTGTCTTTTTACATGACCAGCTTCCTTCCCAGTCTCCCTTCCCCATTCTCTCTATCAGGTTTCCAAGGAAGATCTCATCTTCATTCATCCTGAGGGATGTGCATTGTGTGTTTATTGTGGGCACATATGTAAGCATGCATGTGTAAATCAACACTGAGTGTCTTCCTCAGTCACTCCGTTTTTACTTTACTACATGAACCTAGTTGTTTATTTACTTTAGTTGTGTGTTTGTTGTATATAAGTGTGTGTACATACATGCCTGGGAATGTGAGTGCTATAAGAAAGAAAACAATTCGTGGATCAGTCTCTCCTCTCCTTCCACCATGTGGGTCTTGGGGATCAAACACAGGTTGTCAGGGTTTAGCAGCAAGGGTCTTTTTTAGATGAGTCATCTCACCAACCACCTTTCCCTTATTTTTCAAGACAAATTTTCTTATTCAATCTAGAGCTCGCTGACACAGCTGGCTGATGAGCTCTGCCATCCCCATGCTGGGATTGCTGGCTTGTGCAACCATGCCCAAATCTTTTGTGTTAGTGACTGAATTTCCTTTCTCCTGCTCCTGTGGCAAGCTCTTTGCCAAAAGAGGTCTCTCCCCAGACCAGAAACTATTTCTTCATCTGTAAAACTGAGAAAGAAGTAGGGATGGAGGTCATATATGTGTGACACTGGGCAGTTGTAGATGTGAGTTGTTTTTATTGGGTGTTTTTCCAGGGTTCTTGCATCACTTACCCCTGCGGGGGTAGCCTCCATGTCTGGAGGATGGTGTTGTAGAAGACTGTTGGAGCCTCATGGAGGAGTACGTTGTTGTGTTGCCCTGGGACTGAGCTGAGGGTCCTTTCAACACAAATGGATCCATGGAATTCCATTGTGAGCTTTTGAAAACTCTAAGCACAAAGTTGGACCACAAGACCAGGAGTCAAGGTGTGGGTGCCAGGAGAGGATTGGAGGTTGGACTCCGAGTTGAGTTGTGTCCTGTCTGTGAAACTCTCCTGTCGATTTTTAACCCTGACAAAAGGGGCCCTGCCTCTCCAGGTCTTTCACTGAGCCTTGGAGCCTGTGAGTTGGTGAAAGGCCGTCGGGGCTGAGGTTTCCCTGAGGAGAAGGGGGCATTGGGGGTGGGATGAGGTGAGACCAGAATGAGAATCAAATGACTTCCGATTCAGGAACCTTATCAGAATTTCTCATCGTGTGCACCATATCTGCTAGTGAAATCCAAGTGACTCATTTCCTCTCTGAAGCTGGGGTCCTGGGGATTTAATGCCCTAAGATGAATTCTCTGCCCCCCATCCCCCATTTCTATGTACTCTGCCATCTTTATTCCACTCACTTCATCCTTTCGGCAAGTGGAGTGTCAGCCTGTAATTCTCTTATGCCCTGAGCATCTATCCCCCAAGGGCCTTTCAACGTCTGCTGTGGATTGCTACCTCAGCTCCTAAAGAGTCCCCTTTCACTGCCCACTATAAACGCAAAGGGGCTAATCGGCCATTTGAAATGAGTCAGAGCTGGCCCAGTGGATCCATGCACAATAGGCGGACTTGAGGGTGCTCCAGAAGGAAGCCAGACTGGGCAGGTGATGGAAAAAGACTAGAAGGCAGGAACCCTGAGGGTAGAGAGCCACCTACAGAGAGTGTGCTGCCTTGCTTCAGGCACAGAACTTGGAGGACACATCGGATATTCTGTGCCTTAAATGTCATGGACTAAGAAAAGCAGCCCTTGCTCTCCTTGGGGAGAGCAGGAAAAAGAACCAGAGAGGACACCATATGAGGAAGTGGTCTGCTGTAAGGATGCGCCTTTCTTCCTGGAAGAGAGGCCCCCTGCTTTAGATATGGGGTCTGAGGTGTAGCTCAGTGGTAGAATACTTGCCAAGCACACATGAGGCCCTGGGTTCAATCCCTACTGTTCCAAAAGGAAAAAGTATCAAATGCTTAAATGATCTCATTAGAGTCAGGCCTAGCGGTGCGCAGTCTCTAATCTCAGCACTTGGGAGAGTGATACAAGCATCTTGGGAGTTCTAGGTCAGCCTGGACAACATAGACCCTTCTCAAAGCAGAGAACGAAAAAGAACTGGAGATAGAATGTAGTGGTCCAGTGCTTGCCTGGGATCCACAGGTTCAATACCCAGTGTACTAGTTACCTGTTTGTCGCTGTGGCAGAATAGCTCACAGCTTTGGCTCGTGGTTTAAGGGGACACAGTTTACCATGACAGGGAAGTCTTGGCAGTGGAGGCTCAAGCCCCCCCCCCCCCCCCCCCGCAGCAGGAGCTTATGGCGTGGCTTCTTGTATCTCGGAAGATCAAGAAACAGGAAAAGCTCAGGTCAGAAACAAAGGGTATGTATACCTCTGGACCATCCTCCAGTGACCCATTCCTCTGAATAAGGCATTTCCTAAAGCTCCCACAGACTCCTAGATGACCGCCGCCAGCTGAGAACCAAATGATTCAAACATATGAGACCACGTGGAACGTTCTAGATCCACACCAGAATATCCAGTACTGCAGTTAGAAAGGGAAAGAAAACTAGGTGTGGCGATGTATCCCTCTGACGGAGAGCAAAGAGAACAGAGCAGGAGATCCTGGAGGGAACGAGGTCCTGACAGGAGGTAGAGCATGGTGAGGAATGGGCTCCTTCCACCTGAAGTTCTGAGGGGCTGACACGTCTACAATGCGAGTTCTCAAAATGCCTCCCACCTAATGCTTCCTGAGAAAGGGCATGCCAGAAAATCCATCCTGGAGAGGAGAAAGTACAGAGGAGCCCCAGGCAGGGAACCTTTAGTTGAGAGCAATGTTCATGGGCCCCCATCTGCCCAGCCCTTGACCCTAGTATTACAACGTCCCCCCCCCCCCAGCAGAACTCCTTTTCCACCTTCCAGAAAGATTTAGTCTCAGTTCTCCATTGCTGAGGTACACATCACCTTGCTGGGGCCAGATTTAGGGCAAAGAAATATCAATGAAAGCCCAATCTAAAAGGAGGGGGGGAAGATTTTCCATTTCCTCGTAGGACATTAATAAAGGGCATGCTGTTGCCAGAGGACTGGAGGGCCTGTGCTAATTAGCTGTGTAAGGAAATCTGACGTTTCTGAACCTGCTGCTGGTGGAAGCCACATAACTCCGGCTGCCGCCGTGTATACACAGCACACCCTGCACCTGTCGACTCTCCTTGTTTGCCCAAAGCATTAGCTGGCCTTTTCTTTGTCCACACTAATCACCATTAATCCCCTCTATTGCACACGTAAAACCCCTCCCTGCCTCGCTTCCCTTGGCACCTATCTGTTATTATTAAATTGTGTTTTTGTGGAAGCATGACACACGGGGACCCAGGGATTACTTCCTGCCTGCTAGGCTTCCATGGATGCACCACCCTGACCACGCTGGGTCTGCACTCAGAATCCTATTTCTTCTCACGTGAAGATGCCTGGTCAGTTAACTCCCCACCCAGACAAAGCCTTCTTAGCTATTACCCGGAGCATTAATGGACACCCCCATGTTGTCCTCAGACTGAGGGACTGGTTAGTTTGATGAGGGGTGTGTGGCTGCCAAACAATAGTGTCTGGAAAAGGGCCACATTGTTTACTTTCTGCCCAGGGCCAGAGGGAGCAGGAAGTTGGCTCAGTGAAGTCAGCGTGGGTTCCATTAGATAATACAGTACAATACGGTAAGGAGGCAGCACGTAGGTGGCTTCTTCTTTGGCAAGTTGTGAAGAATGCCTACACTCTACCCACCATGACGGCAACGTGGGTTTCAGAAATGAGAGAAGTGCATTTCTCTGTTCCAGCCTCAGCTCCAGTAACACTTATCTAAAGCTTCTGGTGGAAGGCCAAGGCTATTTTATGGATGTGTTGGGATGTTGTTTATGGGAACTCTTTGGAGATGAGCTGGTCTAAGTTCTGAGGTGTCAGTATGAGCTCAGTTCCTCATCGCTCCAGAAGTCTCTTCATGTTGACTGCTGACTCCTCAAGACTTCCTCTCAACCTGTCTGTGGGCTTGAGCGGCCCATCTCTGTTCTGATAGCTATTGGCTGTCACCGAAAGATGGCTTAGAGACATAGTCCAGGATCTTCTGTGACTCTTCCTTGGCCACCTTGTGATGGTCTTGTGTTGGGTTTACAGAAACCAGACAAAAGAAGGTGACGAGACCTCCTAAGATGTTTTCCAAGGGTGACATAGTCATGCCTGTTATTTCCTGGGAACTTACAGTTGTGTGTGAAGTCAGTAGGGACAATGGTGCCATCAAAAAGATGGGCTCAGGATTCCTGACAGCATTTGAAGTAAATCTATACTAGTGTTCACACAATATGACTATATTATGTAGAAGATTTGATAGGAAACAGGAACAGTGTGTGCTTCAACCCTAAGCTGACATCTACAAACTGTTAAAAAACAAAAACAAAAACAAAAACAAAACCATAGTGCCACTCACAGTCTACCTGGATTTGTATTTTCTTATTAACAACAGATTTGTGTTGGAGTACGATGTCACTGAATGGAGACTTAGTTAGCCTCACTATGCTGCCCCATGGGTCTTATAACTTCCTTTTGCAACTGGCATCCATTCATTGATATTGACACCAGCAATGGATTTGGCTGCCCTTCCTCTTGTTTGCTAGCCCCTGCTTACTCCTAACCTTTGTCTACTCCGTTGCTCTCTCACAGGACTCTTGCTCTCTTAGAACTCTACTTAGGCTTTCTCTAGTCCCTCTACATCTCTCCCACCTACTGTCAACTCTCAAGCACTTTCCTACCCCATGCATTTGTGTCTGTCTGCCCCTTTCAGCCTGTCTAGTGAGAACAAAACCTCATTAGCTAGTCTTCATGATGGTCTGCTGTAGCTTACGAACTGTCAGTGAATTTGAGGTTTTTTGTCAGGTATTTCATCCTGTCTTAATGGCCATTGGTCAACATATATGGGTCATTTCAGCATGATTCTGCCTAAGTACCTCCTCAGAAGAGTGAAATGATGTCAAGCTTTCTGAGTTTTGGTCAGACCAGTACACTCATCCCATCCTTTATGGACTGTGGTGGTTTGAATCTGAATGATCCCCACAAACTTATGTGTTGGCCCATAGGAAATGGCACTATTAGAAGGTGTGACCTTGTTGGAGTAGGTGTGATCTTGATGGAGGAAGTGTGTCACTGTAGGGTTATGAGGCAGGCTTTGAGGCCTCCCATGCTCAGGCTTTGCCCAGTGTGGCACACAGATTCCTCCTGCTGTCCTCAGATCAAGATGTAGAGCTCTCAACTCCTCCAGCACCACATGTGCCTACACACCACCTTGTTTCCAGCCCTGGTGATAATCAACTAAACCTCTAAAACCATATGCCAGCTCCAGTTAAATGTTTTCCATTGTAAGAATTTCTGTGGGCATGGTGTCTTTTTCACAGCAATAGAAATCCAAACTAAGACACAGGCTGACTTAAAATTTGATCAACGTACCTTCAGCAAGTGTTCATTTCACTGGAAATAGATGCAACCAAACTGTACACTTTCATCACGGATGGTTACATGTGAAAACATGTTTAAACCAAGATAGTGTTCTAGGGTTTGAATAAAAGAATACAGCAGAAAATGGGAACCTCAGAAAAGCAGAGAACAGGTGACTGAATCACATCTGTGACCCACATTTCAGTTATCTACTGTTGTCTCTCAAATCATGCCTGAAGTCCATTGCAAAGGCAGGGACCTCGCAGATTCCACGGGACAGAAGTATGGGTAGGATGCAGTAGAGATGACTTGTACTTGCTCAGCAGTGTCTGGGACTTCATGTATGTGGACATAGACCAGTTGGATATAAGACTCACCCAGAGGCTTCACTTGAATAACTGGCTCCTGGGCTGGGTTAGCATCAAGGGTCTATTAAAGGACCTCTATACTGTCTCTCTGAGTAAGTCGGAATCCCTTAACCACTCCAGTGAGGAAGATGAAGGTTGTATGGCCCGGGGTAGCCTGACCTTATAAGTTATTTAACTTTAGTCCCACTATATTGTATTGCATTGTATTGTATTGTATTGTATTGTATTGTATTGTATTGTATTGTATTGTATTGCATTGTATATTGGTCAAAGAAGACTCAGCATCATCTCAGAACCACAGGAAGGAGAGAGATGGGTCTTACTTCTTAGTGAGAGGATCATTGAGCAGTGTGTCTTCATCATCAGAAGGTCCCATCAAAAATAAAATTTCTTTTCCTTAAGGGTTACCTGTATTTAGCATTATGGAAGGCCACCACCCTCCTTGCTGGCGATAGTCGTTGACAATAACGGACTATGCTTTTCAGGTTTCTACCTCAGGATCTCCACAGAGAGGACAGACAGGCTCCATCCCTGACTTCACTTGTCAAAGGCAGATCTACATTTGTGTGGAGTCATCAGATTTTCTGAGGCTCTGACGGGACCAAGGGAATATAGCAGCATGTAAAGAAAGGAATTTCAAACCACATCAGGGCATGACTGCCAAAATTACAAATGAAACCTCCCTGGGGTAGAGCTTTTGTATCTTGTGTCTGCCCCAATTTTTTTTTTTTTTTAATAGAATCCCCCTTGTGAAATGTGTGCTGATCTTTGGTTTGGGGGAAATTTTCATTGTTATCTATGACCCTATATTTGCCCTCAAGTCTTTAAGATCTTTCTGTCCTTCTCTCTCTTCTGTCTGTCTGTTTCTCTGTGTGTGTGTGTTCATCTATCATTTCCTCCCCTTCACTCCCTCCCCTATTCTCCCTTTCTCCCCTCTCTTCTGTCTGTCTGTCTGTCTGTCTGTCTGTCTGTCTGTCTGTCTGTCTGTCTGTCTCTGTGTGTGTGTGTGTCTGTCTGTGTGTCTGTGTGTCTATGTTGCTAGGGATCAGTCTCAGGGCCTCATACATTAAGCAGGTAGTACTTTATCCCAGTCACACCTTAATACTACATGTCTCTTTTAAGTTTGAGGTATTTAGCACACAGTGGTTCACAAGGGAACGTGGGCACTCCAAATTCCTTAGGTCTTTCCAGAAAAAAAAAAAAAAAAAAAAAAAAGATTGGTGCTCTCAAGTCTTGTAGAATTATCAAAAATCATCTTCTCAACCTACATGGAGTTCTCACTCAATTAGTGTGGCTTTAGGAATAAATCATACTTCTCTTACTGTGTAGTTGGTATTGTTCAAACATGTGCAGACAAATCTTGAAGAGCATACATTAGTTGTTTAATGTACTAGAGGCTCAGGCACAGGAGACAGAGGAAAGGGTTTATTATTGCCTTGGATACGTGAGCTGCTCTGAGATTCCATGTCCTATCTCTCTTCTCTGCCCCTTCTTACTGCATCTGGAAAGCCTGTTAGGTTAAGAGTTGGTCTGTTGTTGGTGAGGTAGGCATGACATTTAAGACTTGGCTGTAGTTTTAATGTTATGTTCCTAAAGACAAAGTTTTAGAAAGTGGGTAATCTCACCTGGCTTCACCTAAGTGTGGGGACAGAGGCTAAGGGGAGCAGGAATGCTTGTTCTGCAAGCATGAGGACCCGAGATTGAATCCCCAGCACCATACAGAGCTAGACATGGGCAAGTCTAGTGGCATATGCTTTTGATCTCAGTACTTGGGAGGCAGAGGCAAGATTATCTCTGTGAGTTCAATGCCAGACTGGTGTATGCAGTGAGTTCCAGAACAACCAAGGCTTCATAGTGAGACTTTACCTCAAAATCAAAAATCTCAAAACAGCCAAAAGAATAAAAAAATTGAGCATGGTTATGTGTGCCTGTACCGGCACCAGAAGTAGAGATGGGCAGATGGTGGGTCAGTCAGCCAGGTCAAAATGGCTAACTACTAACATAGTGAGAAGTGCAGTCTCCAGGCAATAAGGAAAACAGCTAGGGGAAGACGCTCAATGTTCTCCTATGGCCTCTGCAGGTTTACACATGTGTACACACACTCACATGCATGTACCATAGATTGATCTCTCTCTCTCTCTCTCCTCTCTCTCTCTCTCTCTCTCTCTCTCTCTCACACACACACACACACACACACACACACACACACACACGACTCACGTGACACACACGAATATGGGAATGAAGCAGTTAGAAGTCGGGGTGCTTTATTGTAATAGCAGCTTCAAAGACCCAGCGGTTCATGATCTGTTGCAGAACTGAGCCTACAGCAACACTTTCCTGACAGACTGACCACTTGACCTGCAGAACCAGCTCAGCACTAGCTGGGAAGATCCCTCATGAACAGATTAAAAAACTATGTTCTTCCAGGAACATTGATGTTGCATATCACCAAGATGAGAGGCCACACCCATCAGGGTTGTGTTGAGGATGGTAGGTGGATAACAAACCCTGCATCTCAGTCCCTCCAGGCACAGCACACCCAGCCTTCTAAAGGAGAGCTTATGTGTGGTTCCATCTCTGCCTGTGCGTCTGCCTGATGATAGTCACAGAGCCCATTTGTTCGGTGTCATGGTTCTTCATTATTGTCCTTTCTACTTTGGCCCCGTCCTCTCTTCAATCTACTTAATTCCATTCTGACTCTCACTTGCTTCTTCTCCATCTTCTAACAGATAACTTCTCTATTTTCTGATGGCACCAACTTCATTCTTCTATAAATAACTCCAGAATTTTATTTCCTTTAAAATGCTCCAAACCCCTCTGTTCTCATTCACCGAGACAATGCATCCTTTGGATTATAGTTCTCTTTCTTACATCCACGAGCAACAACTTAGTAAGATGTCCACAGTACAAGGGAGAGATGCCTTTCCTCCTTCACCCCTACCGCAACATCTGCCCCATCTATGATCTGTTAGAGCTCCAGAAAGGACTGGTCCTGTGGATCTAAAACTGCACGATCTCCATGACACAGGGCAACAACAGGATGTGCTAGAGGAGTCCCTGCGAGGATCCAGTATTGAGAGTATGGCAGAAGTCAGAGGCCTCAAACCAGACCAACGACTCACTGCAATGGACATTTGCAAGTAAAGAAGTGTGAAGAAAAGGGTGTACTGTGTAACACACTGTGAGATACTTTAGTTTTCACAACAAGATTTTATTTTTAGTCTGTCTTGCTTTATTTTCATCGGGGGAGGGAGAGGTTATAAGAACAGAGGGCTGATATGAAGTAGAACTGTATGTATGCATGATATAAAATTCACAAAGAATCAAAAAAATCTAAATATATCCCCATGATACCCTATTAAGGAGTTCTAGGTTGCAAGTTTATTAAGGCCCACACTGACTTTATAGTGAATTTTTCTTTTTCCAAGATCATCTTAGATACAACAAAGGTACAGCCCTGGAGACTGATGAACTTATTTTCATTTTGTGAGTAAAATATAAATGACGTCACATCTTTCAAGTTCGCGCTTTTGTTTGGAATGAAAAAGCTTTCATCTCTAGTAAATGACTTAGACATCACATGAATTAGAAATGTGAAAATTATTATGTTTATAAGTGTTTTGGCATATCAGAAGTCTCAGTCATTTTTATCATTGTTTACACATAGGTCCCCCTGGCCCCCTGGACTCCACTGCCACTCCCCCATACCCATTTCCTCTTCTATGAAGCCTGAAGCTGCTGCTCTCTTTATTCTTCAGGTTCTGCAGCATTTGCTCTTTTCTTTAGCCTGACCTCCCCTCTCCTTTTCACCTGACCTGCTGATGATCCTCCCCTCCCCCACAGCCAAGCTATCAGACTTTGTCTTAAACACTCAGGCGTTTAACCCTTTAACCCTTTTCCTTAGGCTCATTCTTAGCAAGTCCCCAACTGTGCTGTACAATATAAGACTGATTATGATTGTAATGTAACCTGCTGCAGGGACTGTGACCACGGTTGTTCACCACGGAGTCCCAGTGCCCACAGAGCTTAATAGTTTAATGTAGATGACTGAGCTGATATTTAAATGAACATGCGTATAGATAGCAATCTGCAAGAGATGATTATGAGAGCTCAGATCTCATTGAAAACACACATCTAATTGCTACACATAAACAATGTAACAAACATTACTTGGTTTATCTTATACTCAAATACATACAACTGACTTAAGTGTTGATTTGTAACCATTACACTGAGTCTTCATCTTAATACTAGATAGTTTTTAGTGTCCGACATTGGGAATGAGGTCTCTTGTTGGCCTTTAAGAGTTCAGATTTCTATCCACAGGGGTATATACATCTCTATCCTCCAGAAAGAAGGTGACATCAGGTTTCCACTAAAGCCCTACCTTTATTGTCCAGAGGATACATGTCCTCTGCTCTTCCTGAAGTTGCCAGCATGTCTGATCATGATATGTTGTGGCAAATCCTCATCCAACTCTTTTTTTTTTTTTGAAACAGGGTTTCTCTGTGTAGCCCTGGCTGTCCTGGAACTCACTTTGTAGACCAGGCTGGCCTCGAACTCAGAAATCCACCTGCCTTTGCCTCCCGAGTGCTGGGATTAAAGGCCTGCACCACCACACCTGGCTTCTCATCCAACTCTTTACACTTCTCCGATGTCCCTAATGCCTGTTCCTAACAGCATTTTTCTCTAACTCATTTCTGCTCTAAAGAAGGGAAGAATAAATATTACTTGCTTTCTCTGTTTCCCTCAGAGTGATGCTTCGCCAAAAGGGGGAGTTGAAGTTAATGAGATACAAACTTAAGGTCTTTTGTGTCTCAGCACTCTTAATCAAAAGGGCAGGCATTGGATGTGGATGGAATAGTTGGCAGAACACAGCCATCCAGCAGTCCCAGAGAGGAACTGATGCGCTAAGGATGTGGACCCAGATGAAAATACTTGACTTCATGATAACATAGAGACCAACTGAACAGCTCTGTCTGTTAGACTAGCAGCCCCTATAGCAGCCCCTTCTATGGGATTTTCTTTAGTACTGCATTGGCTAGGCTAGTATTCATCACAGCCTAGGGCATTCCTACCTGGTAAAGTTAGCTAGACAGGTTGACTATTAGCTCTCTGTATCTTAATATAGAACATAGAATATACCTTAAATTTAAATCGAATCTTAATCTAACATGATGAAAGTAACCTTAATCTAAGCCTTACTGTAACATAATAGGAGCCTAATCCTAATTAAATACAACTGCTTAAAAAGTGGTCCAAACTCAAAAACAGGTAACAGCCTTTCTTTTGTTTAGATATTCAGTTACAGACCGCTGAGACCACAGATAACAACTCGGAATGATGCACACCCAGTTATTATAAATCTAAGTGTGATTTGACTCTTCCATTTTACTCTATTGAAAACTAACCAACCTCAAACTCCACATTCTCTCTACTTTTTTGATTTTATCACACACAAACAATTACATTAGTGTGACTTATTTTTAGGAAAAAGAGAAATACTCTTTTCTCAGCTTCTCGTCCATCTGAGACCCCCATCACTACCCTCAATTAAATGTCTAAACTATTTTGGAGTTAACTAAATAATAGCATAACACACCATCAAACAATGCTTTATTCCCTGACTTCCATACCGCAATTCTATCTCTATAACAAATGGATGAAGAGAACAATAAGCATTTGGCTCATTGGCCAATTTTAAATGAAAAAAATTTAAGACGATAGTTATTCGATGCTAAATGAAAATGCAGAGACACTTCCAAATTCACATTATGCAAAGACCCCCAAATGGTTAGCTCTTTTTATCTCAGAGAATTAGGAGAGCCCGAGGCTTTGACTAAAACCACAAAGTGAGCCCTCCCACCCCTGCGTCTCCTTCTTTCTCTTGGCCTCTTCCAGTGGAGCCCAAAGTTAATAGGTTACACATGCTGTTAAACAAGCCTCCATTTCCCCAAGGAGTCGACTCTGCCAAGAGGCCCTCACTCGCAGCAGCGCGTCTCACCAGTTCCTGGCGTTGGTTTCATGGGATCTGAAGTGCTCTCACTTGAAGCCAGGAAGATCTGCAGTGCAGTGGTGTGGAAAATGTGAAGCATCAGGCATACAGTGTAGCTTGCAAATCTGGACTCCGTAAACAAAATTTGGCTCTCTGGTTGTCTGCTTGATAAGGATGGATGAAGGATGAAGACTTCGCTGGCTTCCCAGCAGAATCTGAGTGTTGGTCTTAAAGTGAAACACCAAAGAGGCAATTAAACTGGACAGTCTTTGTGTCACAGCCATGAGTAGCCACTCCTCAAACTGACCTGGTAGGGCACTCAGATGGGCTGGAGAGACAGGAAGGTTGGAGGGGCTGAGTGGCTAGACCTACGCTCCAAATAGGTTTAGCAAGACCTTAGAGAGAGCTCTAACACTGAGTTCTATCTGTGGCTGAGAAATGAGTCTGCCTGTGGCGGCTGCGTCCTGAGAGAGGAAGCGGGTGTTCCAGTTGAAAAATGGCCTCATCTGTCTTGAGCTGGCCTACTGGTTTTAGGCACTCACAGCTGGGTTGTTTGAAACAAAATAAGTAAATAAATGTTGACCTTTCAAGATGGGTAGGATTGTATAGTATTCATTAATCTGTGGTGTGTCTGCTTTGCCGCTGCAGCAGAGGCAGGATGCCATGTCTGTCAAGTCTCTTCACGGTTTCCCAATCTCTTATTGATTACTCTTTACACACCCACGAAGGAGCTGGGTAAGAAGAGGGAATTGAAGCTCGTATGTATGCCAGGTAGCCTGTGTGTATGGGGTTTCCTTCTCTCTGACATTGCTTGACATATTACCGATGGCTCTGTTCCCAAAATTCAGTTTTGTAGTTTACTCCTCTTTGGCGACATTATGGAAATCACTAATTTAAACTCTGACCCATAAAAATAATTGCAGTTTATGCTACTACCCAGTATATCAGCTAACTAAACCTTTTTATATGCAGTGTATGCCAGTAGCCTTGGCTTCATTTTCTCTTATTAAAATAATAGTGGTCATGAGCATTGAGTTTATTTTAATGAAACAAGGAGTTACAAGTGTCCTTATTAAAAACACTGGAATAGATGACTAGTTTCAAAGTCTAGGTGCTATTTTTTCAGGTAAAAATGCATTTACCCTAATTCTACATGTATTTGTCCTACGTTTCATGGATGCTTTGTGTCAGGATTTTTTTTTTAGGTTTAACGTTTTCTTTGACCGATGTATCAGTGTCTTCTATTGTATCTTCTTCACCTGAGATTCTCTTGCATTCTGTTGGTGCTGCTCCTGTCTGTGGTTCCTGTTCTCTTCCCTGGAGTTTTCCATCTCCAGGGCTGCCTTGGTTTGTGCTTGCTTTATTGCTTCTATTTCCAGTTCCTGTTCCTTCACCTGTTTGTTTCCTCTTGGCTTTCCTTAAGGAATTTTTTTATTTTCTCCAATTGCTTGTGTTTTCCTAGATTTCTTTTAAGGGATTTATTCATTTCCCATTTAAGGTCCTCTATTATTTTCCTGAAGTTTGTTCTAAAGTAGTTTTCTTGCTCTTCAGCTGGGTTGGAATATTTCAGGGTTGCAGTAGTAGGACAGTTGGCCTCCGGTGGTGCCGTATTGCTATATTGTTGCTGATTGTGTTCTTACACTGATGTCTAAGCGTCTGTGTTTGCAATGAGTATGGGTTTAGTCATCTATTTCTGAGTTTGTCTTTGTTGGACGGGTGTTTTGTTCCTTGGTTTCTGTTTCCTCTTTCATTTTCTGGTCTTTGTGGTCTGTATTCTGCAGGCCTATGTGACCCCTGGTCCAGCAGGGAGTCTCCCTCAGAGTTGGGGGCTGGACTTCTGGCAGCTAGAGTGGCCTTTGGTCTATCATGAAGTCTCTGTTCCTCTGACTGGCATGGCCTGCACCTGAGCATCCATGCAGGGATAGGGGTAGGAATGGGTGTCATTGGCTCTGAGTCCTTCAGCTCTGAACCAAGGGTATGGGCAGGTTCCAAGGGTATGGGCAGGTTCCAAGGGCAGGCAGACCTGTTCAGACTGGTATGGTCTGCATCTGAGCAGACTCAAGTTACAATTGTAAGAAAACATAAATACAAGCCAACCACTAGGAGAAAACAGTTTTAAAAACACAACGAATAAAGGACTATTCTCTAAAATACACAACATTTTTCTTAAAGTCAACTCTTGGAAAATGAACAAATACTTTTATTTTAAAAATTTTTAGAGCAAATATTTTTAAATGAAAAGATCTCTCACCAGCACACACACACACACACACACAGTAATTAAATATATGAGAAGATATTCAGCTTCTCATACTGTGAACAATTAGAGGGTTGCACATTAAAGCAGCAATGAGACATTACTACAGACCCGCTAAGATGTTTAGCATTAAAAATGCTGTTGATAACAATAATAGTCAATACTGATGAAGAAGTGAATCTATTGGAACACTCATTAGATGCAAACAAGTACACTTTGGAAGACAGTTTGGCAATTTCTGGGGAAACTAAACATGCTGATACCATATGATCCAGCAACAACACTCCTTGGTATTTTTCCAAAAGAACTGAGTGTTTAAACTACTCAAAACCTGCACATGATATTTAGAGTGGTTTTACTCATAATTGCCTAAACATGTAAGAAATCAAGATGTCCTTCAGGAAGTAAATGAGCAAGTAATCTATGGTATATCTAGACAATGAGATATTATTCAATACTTAAAAAAAGAAACAAATTATCAAGCCATGTAAAGACATGGGGGAAACTTAAATATACATTAAATATTAAATATATACCAAGTTTTAAAAAGGCAAACTGAAAATCTGTATACTACATAATTTCAACTGTCTGACACTCTGAAAAACAATAAAACGATTGGGATAATCAAAAGATTAGTAGTTGCCAAGGGTTACCTGGAGAAGGTAAGAAAGGTAAGAACATAGGTAAAACAGAAAGGATTCATATGGTGGGGTGACTATTGCACATGACACTGTGATGATAGACACATGTCATATTTTATTCACCAAATTCACAGAATGAACAACGCCAAGGAGGATACTAAGGTGCCAGTGTAAGTTCCTTATTGACAGCGGAGATTCCCTGACAGAGTAGGTGATGTTGACTGAGTAGGGGAGGTTAAGCCTATGAGGGCAAGTATATAAGCCTGTCTCCTAGTTAACTTTGCTTTGTGCCTAAAACTTTTCTTTACAAAGAAATTTCTTAATTAAAAATATGTCTCATGTTGTTTGTGCTAAGCAAACCTCTAAATAGCCTTCTCGAGATCCGGCCCCTGTATGGTCCCTGACTTGGTATTGTTTGAGCCCACCCACTTGCTTCTGGTTTATAGAACAGTGGGGTGGGGGTGGGGGTGGGGATACTGTGCTTCGTTAGTGCTTCATTAGAGCCTGTGATGGCCTTAAGAGCCTGTGATGGCCACCCTGAAGACATTTTCTTCCTAGCTAGCTCCCTTTCTGAGTCTTCACATTTCTACAATAAATGAAGATACAGAGGCCCATGTGTCAAGAAAATGGAAGGTGCCCTCTGAGTAATGGCAGGTTATTCCTCAGCCGAGTCTTCAGAGGAGAATCTGCTCTCACTCTGCTAACACCTTAATTGCAGCCTTGTGTGAAACCCTGGGCACACGAGCCAGCCCAACCATGACTGGATTTTCTGGCTTTAGAGCTATAAGAGCATCAATATTTATCTCAAGAAACTGAGTTTGGAGGATAATTTGTTTTGCACTGATAGTCAATAATTTTTAGTGACACACAAGGATAAGTTGTGATTTTTTGTTTTGGGGACAGTACCCCTTGACTTACTGTCCATATGAAAGGGCTTTTGGACACATCTTTTCTTGCATGTACAGTGCTAGTCGTAATATCACTGGCCAAGGATTCCTCAGCAGAAAGTCAGAAGGCTTTAAGTCATCTGCAATTTTAGCCTTAAGCTCCATTTTATGGTCTGAGTAACTCCAGTTGAAAAAATTGGAGAAAGACAATCAATGCCAAGTTGCATGATTCAGCAAAATGGAGTGTTTTGAACCAAGCAGGAGTAAGACATTTCTGAATAACACAGTTATCCGGAGCTATGCCAGGTGTGGATTTCCAAACCCCGGAGTGCTGCAGCCTTGCTTTCAGTCTCTGGATGCCTTCTTGTCTCCACCCACATTCACTACCTGAGTGATATCAGCCAGTCTCATGACTTAACATCATCCACATGTTGATAGAGCCTAAAAATATGTCTCATGCCTACGCCTTTGCCTTGAACTTCAGACTTTTCTCTACATCTGCCTACTCAACATCTCCATGAGGATGTCTAATGTAGGTATCTTAAACTTAACATAATAATATTCAAACCTTCACTTCCCTTCTATTCTTCAAACTAAAAAAAAAAAAAAAAAAAAACTCAAGCCAAAAAAAAAAAATCTTGGAGTTGTTCTTGACTCGTCCTGTTCTTTCTTGATTTATATTTAAGCCCATTAGCAAATCCCTTTAAAGTTCTTCCTTTGAAATAGCCCAGGATCTGGCTGCTTCTCACAACTGTCATGTGAATCTTCATCATCCTTTCTAGGCCATGTTGCTATAGCAATTGTCAGATCCTTTCATTTCCACTCACAGTACTACAATGGTTCTTTCGTACTCAGACACGAAGCTCCAGGTCTTAGAAACAGCATGCTGCTTAGAGTGGCCTCCCCTCCTCTCTGCCCTTCACTCTGGATATTCCTTTATCCCTTGCTCCAGTCATACTGGCCTTTTCCTTGCATACGTCTGGAGCAGGGCACTCTTGTGCTGAGTTTCCATGACTGTTCATGGTGCTTTTAATTCAGATACGGCACAAGTCATTCCATTCTTTAGATCTTTGCTCAGATACTGGAGGAACATCATGACCTTGCTTTTAGAACCCTCTATTCCCCTTTCCTGTTTTAGACACTGAACCTCATGATATAGCTCAGCCTGACTTCGTGTTTGTGTTCCTCCTGCCTTTGTCAGCCATGGCCTCGCATTATAGGCATGCACCACAATTCTCAGTCCCATTTTGTTTCCATCTACATTATTTTTCTTCTCCCTATGACCTACCATCCATTTTACACTGAAATACAACATAATAGTGTGAACTCCATATGGGCAGGTGTTTTGTTTCCATGGTGCCCAGAACAGCCCTCGGATCAGGCTAGCCATTGCTAATTAGTTGTGAATGAAGGAAGGAAGTTCTTAACCTACCAGCCTCTTTTTCATTTTCTGTTCTCATTATTGGTATCCATGTGGTAGTTTCCTGAGAACCTGAACTCAAAAGAATGCATGTAAAGACAGATGGGGGATTGCCTTGTGGGTAAAGACCTACTGTGTAAGAAGGGTAAGGAACAAAGTTTGGATTCGCAGCACCAAAGTAAACCCAGGCCTACCTGTAATCCTAATCCTGGAAAGGCGGAAACTGGAGATCCCCAGAGCAAGCTAACTAGCTAGATTAACAGAACTGGTGAACTATGGGTGCAGGTGAGAGACCTTGAATCAATACATAAAGTGGACAGTGATTGAGGAAGACATCGGATGCCAACTTTGGCCTCTAAACGCTGGCATACACATTTGTACATGCACCTTACACACACATGCATTCACATACATGTGAACATGCAGATGTACATACATATTCCACATGCATATTCATGCTGAAGTTAAAAAAAAACAACAAAACAAACAAAAACACTCCCAAAAACCTGGTCTTAAGGAAAAGATACTCTTTTTCTCTAATACGCAATTGTGTGACGTCTGACCTTAATATACTGATGTTAATTTGAGCATAGCAGGAAAATGTTTGGGAGGTTCTGTAGTCTGAAATAATTAGAATATTAAATCCCACAGGGGTCTACTCCATAATTAATAGGGGCAAGGTTTCTATATGCAGGAGGCATGCATATGCATGTTTTAAATGAGTTAAAAGAACAACAGATTTGAGAGCAAGATTTTAGAATATTCTCGCAGCTCTTATTCATCTGTAGACATAGAAAGCCACACAGTGCCTTGTCATTAGCAAGTGTCTTTCTTCCTAGACGAGAATGTTTATAAGCAACATGAGAATTGATTATTAAAAGACCTGCCCCAGCACTGGAGAGAAATGCTTGAGCAGAGAGGAGCCAGGATTCATGAATATACTGGCTCACATTCTTTTCTGCTGGCATGCTTAAGGGGAGGAGCTAAGGCCGTGCTTGCTGAATTAGGGCGGGTTGGCAACGAGAACTCAGAAGGCTTTGGCATTTGCTGGTTTGCAGCTTAACCTTCTGAATAGTTGAGTGTAATTACATGTGGTTTCTTAAAAGAGGCTCGAACAAAGCAAATCATTTCAGGAATGTCCTAAAAGACATATTTAGAGAAGTTATGCTTTGGTCCCTGTAGACCTGACTATACCTGTAAACAGACTTCTTCCTCTTGAACTGGTGGAATGTTCAACAGCACAAAAGACAGTAATCTTTTGAACTCAAATTCCTCCTGATGCGTGCTATCCAACCCACCTAAGATGTTCCTTGCCTGCAATTCTTTAACATAGGCAACCTGATCTTATGTACCAAGCCGGGGAAATGAGCAAGGGAGGGTTAACCCAGGGTGGGCCACTGGAACGGAGTAGTGAACAAAACTTGTGAAAATCATTTTAATACAAGAAGATACAGAGCTACCCAGTGTTTCATTTCAGTATTCACCTGGCAAAAGGCCAGTCTGGGTGTTTAGAAACATACAGGTTTTGTTTCTTAGAAGCCTTTGCATCTACTCTGTGTTGAGTAATTTCTGGGTGTTAGGTAAAGTGCATTACAAATCCTTCGACAAGCTCCGGGTGATGAGTACCACCATCATACCTGTTTTGCATGGGGATACAGGAGGAGAAGAGAGCTGAAGATGCTCTGATGTTTCCCATCAATTGTGGAGCTTGGTCCATATGCTGGTCTTTTGAGAGTTTGTGTTCTCAAACACAACAGTCACTTGAGTCCCAACAAGCCCCATTCAGCGCACCACACCCCCTAGTCATCCCTGATAATTACATTCAGTGACTAATGGCATTCTCCACAGCCTCCTCTCTCCCAGGAGGATCAGGATGAAGCCAATTCCACAAGGTCCCTCTGCCTTGAGATAGTCTGTGGTCACCCACAAGTGTATTTGCTTTCTGATTCCTTAAGCCTGATGGCACAAAAATGCACGGCATGACCGTTGTCCTTAATAAGGCCAGTGCATGACTTTGGTAGGTGGGACTGGAGCCAACACTCGTCAGAGGCTGAAATGACTTTGGCTCCTAAGGATAAGATTAAATCTTTAAGGATTTGTTCTATTATTTTATGTTCCCAAGGCACAGCGCTGTGGTTTCCTGTATCTTGTCACTTCTAAAGACATCTCTCATTCTACTCTATTGTGATCCCACAGGGTTATTAAGTGGTTCTAAGGGAGAAGAGTGCCGGGAGGGCGAGAGCTGGTTGGTTTCCTTCAGGATACTGGCAGAACTCTGATTAGGACCCATTCTTACTCAGAGGGGAGACAGAATACAGAACAATACAGATACATCTAACTATATGTGTGGGTGGGGTACCAGATGGGAGAGAGAGAGAGAGCATGAACATGCATGAGAGAGAGAGAGAGAGAGAGAGAGAGAGAGAGGAGAGAGAGAGAGGCTAAACTGACAGTCATTTTTAAAAGGAATAACAAATTCAAAAGTGTACATTTGCACAAAAATCTCTAATTAAACAGTGAGTCGGTAAAGAATTGAGTACCTGCTGGATGCCACACATTAAGAAAGGAAGTAAGATCGAAGCAGTTCTTGGCTTCCAGGGTTCCCATACAGAGGGACATCACCAATGACACCATAGCTCTGGTTAAGTCTATGAGGCAGGCTGACTGGTGCTATGAGAATGGAAATACAAGACTTGAACCTGGTCCGAGAGACCAGCCCAGATGCTAACACAGTCTAGGGGTCTTGAATGGGTTTGTTTCCCCTGCACGTTAAATAACTAAATGGCAGGAAATTCTCAAGTAGCAGTAGCGAAATCTTGAAGGCTACAAACAGGAATAGAGTCAGCAGGTGAAGAAGGGCACTTATTGAGGGCGAGGAACACACGCCCACACAGACATGCAGAGAAAAAGTCCCTTTGCAACGTAGAGACGGTGGGGGAACTCAGAAAAGCTGGCAAATCCAGGCTCTTCTTGAGGTTTGGTGGTGGGGGTGGGGGTGGTGG
>NC_034600.1:28758502-28778984 GCF_900095145.1 Mus pahari
GGGGGTGGGGGGGGGGGGGGTGGTAGGGTGGTGGTGATGGTGGTGGTGGGGTGGTGGTGATGGTGGTGATGGTGGTGGTGGTGGCAGCGGCGGCAGTGGCATGTTTTTTTCCTTCCCCTAATTTAGGGTTGGTCAGTTTGAAGGAGGATATGATATTGTTTGACACAAACTGTTATGTCATGTGTTTTTCTAATCTCGAATTAGAAGGGCAAGGAAGAAGGTGGCCATTTTATAAATTTGCCGTGTCCTAGCCGTGTCCCTTTTTTCTTTATCTGTCTAACTCTTATTAGTCTCTCAGTGTGTTAAGGACATTAGGTTTGTCCTGATAAAGGAGAAGAGGCATTCTGGATGGAGGGACTGGGTGTCTTTCCAGCCAGGCTCCATGGTATGTCGGGGAGCCACCTTGCTACACAGCATGTGGTGTGAATCTCTTCACTCACAAAAAAGTGGCTGCTGAGGAAAACAGTGGCTCTCTGCCTCTGGAGGCTCTCTTGGTCCACACCCTCTTCAGAGCTGTCCAAAGCTGTGGCCACTGTGAGTGGTGGGTAAGAACAGCCAAGAGGCAAACGAGACCTTGGCCAAATCTATCCAACTTCTTCAGAGAATTAGCTACTGCAAGTCTTAAACCCATGCCACATATTCTTCTTCCTCAGTTTTCCCCTCGGATCCAGCTGTCACAAATACCTTGGGAAATGTGCAGTGTGGCACAAAGGGACTGTCAAGGCAGAGGCAGCAGACAGTCCCCACTGTTCACCATCATGTGTTCCTTCCAGTCCCTTGCCCGTGGCAGACAGGACAGAGGCCTACAGGACGCTTGCAGGTCAACCTGGAGTTAAGGTCAGCACTCCAGCCCCACAATAGTGGAGCCGGGAGACACAGTTTTCTGCAAGAGCGTCTCTCACTTCAAGCAAGCTTTAATCTCCACAAAATAAAGGAAATTATCTCTACCTGAAAGATGGAAGCAGGTGAACGAATGCAGTTCCTTCTCCTCACCTGCCTCAGGTGATTGGCGTCTCCCCTCCGTGGCACAGCTGCTGCCCTCTAGTCCCAGTCACAGGGTTGGAGCGGCAGAGGTTAAAGGCCTGGCTGACAAAGGCCAATGGGATTAGACAGTTCCTCAGAAATCCTTCTTTGAGCACTTAAAAGCCAATCTGGTTTTATTTCCCAATCACAAGACTTAACTGCAATTCAGAGGTAAAGGCGGCGACCCACAGACTTCCGGCTGAGGGCTCCCTTCTCATCTGAGGCTGGTGGCTGCTGTGCACACAGAGAAGCCCACATCGGGAGGGAGGATGCCTGGGAAGCAAGGCTCAGATGCTTCACTTCACTGCATGATGGAGCCAACCCCACATAGATCATCTTGGTATGGTTGCCCTCCCAGCTGCTGTGACCACCCCTCAAGCAGAGCCCACCCTGACAGCAATTAAAGTAGCAGACCCCAGAAGAGGGTTTGGAATGGGAAAAGACAGTCCCTCCAGCATGCAGAAGAGAAACCTAAGAGTGGCCACTTGCAACTGATATTGCCACAGAAACATCTGTAACATCCTTAGCGTAAAGGATGACATTTGTTTAGAGCTTGAATCTGAACGGCCTCGGCAGGCAGGCTAGTGCTTTGGAACACTCATGCTCTGGCTGGTGACACTGGTTTTTGGGAGATTGTGTGACCTCTAGCTGGTGGAAACAGGTCACGGAGGATAGTGGGGAGGGGGGAGTGTGTAGGAGAAGATAGATTAATCAGTAAAATGCTTGCTATAAAAACATGTGAAGCTAAGCTCATATCCCTAGAATGCACATAAAAACCTACGTGTGATGGTTGAGTACTTATAATCCTAGCACCAGAAAGACAGAGACAGGATCCCTGAGACTAACTGGCCAGTCAGTCCGCCTGAATCTGTAGACCCCAGAACACAGCTAGAGACCCTGTCTTAAAAAAATGAGGTAGACGGCTCCTTAGGAACGATTGCTGGCCTATACAAGACTTCATGATATCTGTGGTGTTCCTACGTTCAACTAAGACTCTAGGATGCTTCCCTGTGGGGGGGTGGGTCCCCAGGACTCTAGGGACTCCGTTGGTCTCTGGATCATCTGTTTCTGGAAATTTCTCTGTATTAGTGAGGACAGACCGTGGGTTGGAATTACACCCAGGAAGAGAGAACTAGTTTTCCTGGGTTACTTTTTGCAGCGCCGGAGGCGACTATCTACATGGTCGTTTCTTTTCAGTTTGCCTTGACTCTTGCTGGGAGCTTCTGAGCGTCCTTGCTGAGCCTGGCCTGGCCTTTTCAGATGAAAGGCTTCAGTGGTGGTACGGTTTGGAAGGTATTTCTAGTGCTCTACAGGTGATTCTCATACACAGCTTGAGCTGAGCGGAGAAGCAGTGATTTACACCCCCCTCCCCCACACCCTCTGCTCTTAACCTGTTAGGGTGCAGGGTTGGTTCTTCCTGTTCATCTGCTCTCTGGCTTCAGAGAATAAAATAAGCAATAAATTTATAGTATGAATCCCTGCCAATAGAGACAGAAAAGTGGGAGGAGAGAGAGAGAGAGAGAGAGAGAGAGAGAGAGAGAGAGAGAGAGAGAGAGAGAGAGAGAGAAGAGAGAGAGAGAGAGAGAAGAGAGAGAGAGAGAGAGCCCTGTTCCTGCAGGCTTTACCCACTTCTAGAATAACCCCACAGAGCAGGGAGCTGCTTCTGTAGGGAATTCCTTTCATCTTTGGAACATCCTGGTTTGCAAGAGGCCCCTTAACTTCACACATTCATTTTTTTTACCTGCCACCCCTTTGAAAACTCAATGTCCTTGAAGAATGAGGAAAAGCCAGCCTTTGACTCAGATGGCCTGGATGGTGGCTTGTCAATTCAGGAGTCTAGGTGTGAGCTGTAGGTTGTGGGGCGTCTCTCCTCTCATCCCTGGCACATGGAACACTTCACTCACACACTACCCAGGACTGTTCGTCTCAGCCTCAGGAAGGGGTGCACCACAGCTCCGAAGGTGCTTCTTGCCCTGACTGAAGTCCACAGGAAGGTCTGAAGAGTAGCTGGAGTAGCAATGAGGGAGAACCTTACTTAAATGACAGAAGATGTTCAGCGAGAAGCGTTCCCACTTAAAGAACAAAATAGATCAGAGCAGCTAAAACCCACACTAAAGTTCATTAAGCCTGCGCGAATTCTTAGGCAAATGCCACCAGCATTCAGAGATCTGTTGCTTTCTTTCCTCTTGGACACAATCTCCCACCCCAATACACACCTCTGCCTCTTTGCCATGGCAACTTCTCACAATATGATCAAACTCAACACTGGATAGAGAAACTTGGCTCTGGTTGGTTTTCAAAAGTCCCCCCCCCCCCAAATATCTTGAGAGAACCTAATTTATTTGGCCACGTTTTATTTTCAGGGTGAGCTCCTGGGAAACCTCCTGTGGGGTTCTGTAAGCTGCTCGTTCTGTGGGACCTGGAGCCCCTCTTCAGATGATGCACAGGAGACCCCTCTTCTAACAAGGCTGGTCACAGGTCACAGTGAGTATGGGCAAATGACAGTTTCCATGACAGCCACCGCTGCTTAAATTGTACATGGTCTAAAATAATAGTAAGGGGCTACTTCTGTCCCTTGGGTGGGGACCCGCATGAGGAGGGCACAGGTTGCTCCTGAGAAGGCTATGCTGCCCTGGCGTTGGATGTGTCTATTGTCTGAAATTCTGAAGGAGGCTGAGGTTGCTCTGGGCTGGTGCTTACTGTGAGTGTAAGCACAGAAAACTTTCTGGGAAAACTGGGCTTTAGAATTTAAGCATTGGCTGCCTAGGACAGGTGATGGTGACACATACTTACAACCCCTCAACTGGGAGTCTGGGGGGGTGCTAAGGCAGGAAGATTATGAATTAAAGTCTTGCCTGGGCTATAGAAGACCTTGTCTCAAACCAAAATAACTAAAAGAAGGCCCCGTATTTGTGTTTTGAGGCTGCCATAACTGCCACAACTGGGTGGCATAAACAACAGAAATCTACTGTCCTGAATTTCAGAAGCCCAAGATCAAGGTATCAGTGTCATCAGAGCTATTAGAGTCTAAGCCTGGGTTATGATTGGCTTTACAAGCTCAGCTTGGCCACCCGTTCCCAATACGTCAATTTAGCAAACAACACTGAAAAGCAGAGAAAGTAGATTTAGTCAATGCAGCCACACTTGGAAGAACAACAACAAATAAAGGGGTCTAGTGAGCTCCAAGCTCATGTTCTGGGTTCTAACACGAGATTTAGATGTAAAGAGGGCAAAAAGTATGCAGCACTGAGCAGTCCTAGCCAAGGTGTGGTCCTGCTCAGCACCGGTCACCATTGTCTCTGCTCCAGACTCTCCTGCAAGGTGTCCTGACAAGTCGTCAGAACTTCACGACATTTTGTTTTCCTGGGAGACAGGTTCTCGCTCTAGCACCAGGCATTAGCCTTTATCTTCTTCCATGCATGAGATTCCTGGGAGAGATTCAATTCATTGTTTCAATAGTCTGATATCCAACAGGCGGGACACAAGTCTGTCTCCTTAGAGGACCTTAATTCTCGCCAAGATACTTACACAAGCAGGCTTGCTTCTTGTGAGGGAAGGGTCTGTTCCCGGTCTCCTTCCCTGGGTCCTTCCTTCTCTGTGTCCAGACTTCCTTAATAACTATGTTTCAGTTCGACTGTGTTGGTGAAGTCCCGGTCCTCATGTGCCAGCCCATTGAGGTGCTGAACGAGTTAGGAAGATGTGTCTTTCTGACGAGGCTCAATTCAACTCACGGCAGATTACATCTAAAGTCAATCCCACAAAAGCTAAGTTTTATGGTTAATTTCTAGTGCGAACTTGATATTGTTCTATGCCTTCCCTTCACCGGTTTACTTGACGCTCACAGTCCTCCGAAACCACTTCCATCAGTACACAGTGGCAAAGGTCACATGTCAGGGAGCAGTGCCTCATTTGGGAAGAGTCTGGTTGGGACGTAAGCGCACATGGTTTAATTCCTAGAGATCTTACCAGCAACATTCTATATAACCACTGCTCTAGAAGGCTCAGTCGGAGGTATTCTGAGGTTTGCAGCAACTATCAGACTCTCTACTCTGGGAGGGGTCAAAGGGCCTGAGCTCCCATGCTGTGAAACCCGTTGCATGATTTCATCAAGGGTGTGATTCCTGTGGGCTGTCACAGCCTGAGCATGACCAAGCTGGCCTGAAAAATGGGAGACTTCTGTGAGGGCTGTGTTTTGCCCTGAAGACTCCAAGACGGCCTTCCAAACCTTCCCTCCAATACAAGACAGTCCAGGGTGAGCCTCCTATCTCCTCTTCTCGTCCCCTCTCTCCTGTAGTCTCATATGGGTCAGACCTCCCTCCATCTCCTAATAAATCCCATCTCACTGTGTCTTCCTGTCTACATCTCACCTTGACCCTGGACATTCCATTTCTAGGGCTTTCTGTAAATATTAGCTTTTTAAATCCAAGGATGAGTTTGCTTTGTGGTGTGTCAAATCTCCACAATTAACAGGTTTCATTTTCGTGGTGTTGACCCCATCCCTATCTCCACCCTAACCCAAGCACTTTTCCTCCATGTTAAAACATAAGGGCCGATGGGCGCCTTCGCAGCTCAAGAGGCTACCTCAGGTTTGTTTAAAGATGGCCCAAAGCTGATGGAAACTGCCTCCCTGACCAGCGTGCACATATGTGGGCTGCTTTGATGTGACGGATGGGATTGTTTGCTGATAGGGCCTGCTAATAATCCAACGAGGTGATGTCATTCTTGGCAGGGCCCAGAAAGAAAAACAGAGGCCAGCAGCTCCCCTTGGCTGCCCTGGCCCCCTTAAGGGATCTTTAACTTTGCCTTTGCCAAGCAGATGAAATTGGAAAGTTCTGTGAACCCAGCTGAGTTTTCTTGCCTCCCGGGGATGAGAGTTTTTGTCGAAAACCTTGGGCCACTAGGCTGGTTTCCATAAATCCCTTGGAAAGCTCCGTACTATCTTTGGAAAGACTCCTGGGAGTGGAGACGTCTCTCTCGCCGAGCTAGGCAACAGCTAATGCCTGAAGACACCGTCTTTTGTTCTAGAATGGATCTGCCCTGTAGGGAAGACATCGAAGTTCCGAAGTTCCGGACCGAGGGGCTTAAATGGTCAAAGACAGGGCAGGAGCAGATCCTGGGAGGACAGCAGGGACCCGGCTCAGTTGGTAAAGCACTTGCTTAGAGTATCTTAGGTCCTTCATAAAACTGGAGATAGTGGTGTAGGCTCACAAGCCTAGCTCTTGAAAGGAGATAGAGGCAAGACTGGCCTGGGCTAAACGAGACCTTGTTTATAAACAAACAAGCAAACAAGCAAATAAATGATAACTCCCCAGTCTCTAATAAAGTGCTTTCTCTTTCTTTCTTTTAATTTCCTCAATTTTCTCAGTCCAGGGACTAAGGGAACCGTCCTGTTTCCCTGTAGAGAAGTTGATCGAAATGCCACCCACCACACGTCCACTCCGCTCCTGGAAGCTGGCTAGCTCCCTGCCCAGAGTTGACCCACTACTTCCTCTCTGCCCACCCCATGGCTTCTCTGGTCCTGTAGGCAGACATTGCTCATGTTATGAGACCCACACAGATCCTTATCTGTGTTAGGAAAGTCTGTGAAATATTCACTGCCTTGAGGAAAAGCATTCACCATAAAATCAAAGGCCCCTGTCTACACAGGACCACAGAGGCCAAGGTCCTTGGTCTGCATGGTCCAAGTTGTAAAACTCTCTTTTACAGGGTGGTCATTTTTACATTGGCCCTCAAAGATGTACTTTTGGCCAAATTGACTGCATACAATGGGAAGAACACATTCCTTTTCAGAATCATTGAGAACCAGGGACTTTTATAGGGCTGGGGAGATGTGAGTGGTTATTCAGGAGAAATTCTACAAATAAATATATTTGGTGATTTATAGACTAGATCCCACCTAGCAGGCTTGGAAGGGTAGCAACTGTTGGTAAAGCAGATGATATTTTCCAGTTGGTTTTTATGATAATCAGGGCTCAGTTGCCATGGAAAAAACCCGTCAGTATGCTGAGTTGAAAACACTTGTGGGAAAGGCTGATCGTGATTTCCAGTCCTACAGCAGAGGGTCCTACGTCCATCCATTCCTTACATACCCATTAACGATTACTCTGTGCCTCCGGGCATTCAGGGAGCAAGTGGTGGCTGCAGTGGTAGTGAGCAGAACTAGCTCTGGGCGTCAGAAGCAGACAATGAGATAACTGGATGAAAGTATGGACTGTGTCAAACAGTAATAAAGACTATAGAAGTTACTAGGCAAGGAGGCAGATAGGGAGAGCAGCGTGCAATGAATACACAGATCGGGTTACGCTGAAAAGGCGGCATTCAGGTAAGGACCTGGGAGAAGGAAGGGGGACTGTCAGTCACTAGGACAGAAGGTGCAGCCGTGAAGGCAAAGGCCACTATGACTGTGGTGAGTGAGAATAATATTGAGGAGATGTCAGATGAAGCTGGGCAGCATGTTGGATAGGCCTGAAGGGCCAGCCACCATCTCTTCCCAGACTTTCCACAGATGGCTCTCCTTCTGACACATACATTTCCCAACATTCCACAGTGTCCACTTAGCTCCTACATTGCTGTTAGCCTCCATGACTACTGCCCTTTCAAAGTCCCTTTCTGGTGCCTGCTATGAGTTCTGGAAGTGAGGTGAGGGGAACTTTCTGAGTCTGCATGACTGGTACACCCAGGTCATGAGGAAAACACCTCCTGGTGGCCCCAAGGCAGTCCTGGAAGAAATTAGCATTTGAGTCACAGGCTGAGTAGAGTTGACCCACTGCCGCTAGGGTAGGCATACACCCTAGAACCAACTAAGGGCTTGAATATGATAAACAAGCAGAACACAGTAAACACATTCACTTCCTGGTGCCTTTTCCAGGCCTGCAGCAGAGGCTGTCGGCTTTGGGGCTTTGGGATCTAGTGTAAGTAAGGGTCCACGATTCACCAAAGAATGGTACCCTGGATTCAAATAGTATGCAAATGCAAAGAGTGTTTTATACTGCAGAAGTCCAGCATTCTGGGGTCTACCATCAATCAAGATGGAGGCCCCCAGTGAGCTCACATTAGGGAAATTCTGGGAGGGGTAGGTGACCTCTATCTCAATCTGTGGGCTCTATCTCTAGGGACATTGCTGGGGTGGGGGCTGGAAACTGTTTCTGGGGACATCTGAAAACTGTTGCTGACCCATTGCCCTTGCCTCAGGCCTGGTGGCAGGGCAGCTGGTGATGGCAGGGCAGTTTCTGACTGGCTGCCTGAGGCCTAGGGTTTTTTCAGTAACTGGTTTGCCTGGACTTGCCCAGTTCTTGGAAACAGAGATTTAGGCCTAGTCTCCTGCACTGCCAATTTGAAGCCCATCTCACTAGGACACTGAGGGCTTTCCTGGCCCTTCTGCTTGTAGATAGCTTGTCATGGAACATCTCAGCTGATTCTGTTTCTCTGGTAAACCGTAATACGGCAGCCATGTAGAATCACCTATTTCTGCTTTCCTTAACTTCTTGTCAAGATCCTCACTGTCAGGCAAAAGCCAGATGTGTCCTTTTTCTTTATGTCACACACGCTGCACACACAAGGAGAATGCTTGTTACATAGAAACCCCAACTCTACCGGAGAGCTTTGAGAACTGTGTGTTTGTCCTTTTATCTGAATCTGAAGAGAACGTGGTGTGGGATCGTTTAATCTTGTCCATTAATCAATATTCTTTCAAGTACAATGATTTCATTTTGGAAATATTCAAGCCCAAATCGAAGGATTATAGAATTTCAAAGTGTGCTACATTTACCCTGCCTTATTTAGTCTGTAGTAGGAAAATAGTGCACCTTTGAATATACTTCTCAATTTTTATCAAAGATTGGAATACAAATAGATTTTTTAAAACCTTTCAAATCATAAAGAAATAACAGTCTGAGACACTTAGGTATGGACGTCTCAGTTTAGTGAGTGAATGAGCAACACCTCCAAAAGGGACATGATACCAGACAGTGGGGATCATAGAGTGCATGGTCTTTATCTTACCCCTTCCTTTAGGCTTCTCCATTGTCTGCAGACAGAAGGGACCCAGCAAATGCTACAGTGACAATGTTGTCATCAGTCCATCTCACAGTGGAAAGCTGCAAATCACACACATCATTTGCTGGTTACATAGATCTTGGTAGCAGGTTTGGTCCCCCCCCCCCAAAAAAAAATGCTTGCAGTCAGTGCTCCCCAATCTGTCCTTAGCCATCAGGATTTGGGAATGCATAAATAGTGTCAATCTTTCTTTTGCACTTTGTCAATCTGTCGGTCCCACTGACTCTGGGAAGATAAATGAGCTCTGGGGTTTCCATATGGTGGAAGCAGATGGTAGGAAGTACCTTAATACAGGTGACATTCAGCTATCAGCAAGATAAGGGATCCTGACTCAGAGCAGATGCCTGGGGAGCTTGGTCGGTCGTGACAGCTGAAGACATCGCCTAGGAGCTGATGAGGCTATTTTTGACTCTGGTAGAAAAGTTGCCACATGCTCCTTCCCCGAGCCTTGTAGTTTAAAGGTATATGAAAATGGCTTGGAGGAAGGGCAATAATGTCTGTACACTGATTCAGCATTCTGAGAGGAGTACAAGTGATTTCTAGCTCCTAGACACTGGGGGAGTACAGTGGATGGTAAATCCACTGTACCACAGAGACAGGGTTCTGGGAAATGATCTAGGGGCTCCTGTCAAGGAGAGGTGCTGACTGGGGAAAAAGCGGTCAGAAAGTGAAGGCAGCGCGAGACTGTATCTTCTCTGGATTCTCTGGGCTTCCACCTCTCCCAGAAGCAGAGGTTGAAAAGAACGGAAGGTTTCATGTCAAACGAGTGGGTTCAAATCACACCTCACTCCCAGCTCCGTGGACAGTGTCTTACCTCTGTTCATGTCCTCCCCATGACCAACCAACACCTTTTGGTCAGCCGAGACCCAGACCTCACCTCGATGTTCTCTTTGTGCGCTCTGCCGGCTACCTGCTATGCTTCCCCTGAGTCTGTACATTCAGGCCACACACCAGCCAGGCCCCTGGGACTCCGAGACAGTCACCTCTAAGCTTTACAATGTCAACCTGCTGAAGATGGAGGACTAGGAAGGCCTGGATGGTCCCGGAAACCCAGAGAGGGGAGAGAATGACAATATTGTATCTTTGTGCATCTGACCATCCAAGTGTGTTTCCTGGGGGTGGGGTTGCAGGGGAGGCTCTTCGTTAGCTCTGGTATCACCAGGTAAAGCAATTTGGGAAAGAGAGCCCATCTTTCTTGGGAACTGAGCCAGGTAGCTTGCAGCTACATGTGCCTCCAGCTTATACAGACTTCTTGGTCTTTCCCCAGTATGTCACACCATCTTAAGGGTGGACAATCTACATATGCAGACAGCTGATGTTACTTCACCCACACTTAGAAATAGCACCCACTGACTTACTCAGAGACCACAACCAAACAAAAATGATCCAGACTGACCCAAAGACAAACAGACTCTGAAAAACTAATGGTACCTTCCTTAAATAGACCTAAAAAAAAAAACCTCTTCACTTTATAAATAGTGTCTAATTTAACTCCATAAAAATAAATTGGCCAGATCATTTGTGTCGTCTTGTGGGAAGATGAATTGCATAATGGGTCTAGCCAAATACTGTAGCCTAAATATTGACCCTATTAGAATGGTCGGGCTGAATTTTTCAGAACGGGATTCATCACATTCCTCCCCTCTGGCCTCTCTCCCTGCAGGCAGCCTGCTTTTGTTTCTGTTTCCCCAGCCCCAGGTGGGAGCCCCAGAAGAACCTAGCCTTCTGTGATGTGGCACTTTTCTGATTTATGAGAGGCATGAAAGATCACCGGACCCGATCTGAGTGTGTGTGTGTGTGTGTCCCCGTGTAAACCTCACAAAGACCACAAAGAGCACTGGTAGGCTGCACCTGGGCCTCAACCCGGGCCCCACCCGGGCCTTTGGAAGAGCCACTTAGGGCACAGGGAGCAACCAGGGCACACCTTGAACTCTGCCGGCTTGTTTTTTCTAAGCCATTTTTTATTCATTAGGGAGATTTTTCTGGGATCTGTGTAGAGGTTCTCTCAGTAAACATTTGCTTAGTCTCTGTGTGGTAAACATTGCCAAGCCACTTAGAGTAAGCCTTGGGGACACGAACAGAAAAAACTCACAGGACAAGGCAGTGAGGTGACTGTCCCAAGCTCCCCGTCAGGTGAATGTGACATCCAGGTTCAGTTGGAGTTGCCTCAGCTCATTAAGAAGTATTTCTCAAGAGAGTCTAGGCTTAGACGCACTGCACATCCCCTGGGATTGTTACAAGGGATGCCTCAGAAGAAACCCAGAGGGTGAGCATACTTCGGTGCTTTTCTTGGGACCATATGGTTTATCTTCACTGGTGAGATCTACCCTGTGGAGAGTTTGGGAGAGAGGGAATTTCCTCCCAGAATATTCCCTTGCTGTCTTGCTATCTCCCTGCTGAGACAAGAGTCCTAAGAAGGTGAGAGATCAGCCTAGGCTGGTGCTGAGAGCTCTTATGGGGGAGAGCGCTCACTTTTCACACCCTCTAGAGTCTACGAATGAAGGCTTCCTGGTGACAGGCAAGGAATACCACTGGGCTTCTCCAAGGGGCAGTCCTTGTTAGTGAACTGATCTTCCAGGATAGATGCCAAGTTGGATGGAGAGGACTGGTTTTGGAGAAGGGTTGGAGGACTAAGCTGGTCCACAGCATAACTTTCGCTTCCTGTTTGATTCTCTTTCTTGAACTTTCTTCTGCATTGGAATTCTCTTCCTTGCCTCATTGGGACTTTAGTACTCATTTGCCTTGTATAGCATCTTTAGTGAGGGGTGGAGAAGGTGAGGAGATGAAGCTGTGCTCAGAGTTTGAAGAGGTGGTAAGAAGCCAGCTATAGGAGTTAAGACATTAGCCCACTCAGACAGCAGGCAGTAGACTGAGTCACGGTTTGAACCAAATCAGCTTTAAAACTCAGATATTTTATCTGAACAGTAAGGGGTGCCACCAGAAGAAGGGAAGACTTTCAGAAGATAGACATTTTAGTTGTAGCATTAGTGTAGGGCTTGAAGGTGACAGATGATCCTTTTCTGAATTCCCAGGTACTTGGCAAAGGGATAGAAACCTTCCTTAAATAGCTTAGTGCCTCATGAGATGCATGTAGCCTTGGGGAAGTTCTCAGAAACAGTCAGACCATCCCAAGTCTATGGGAAGCCATGGCTAACCACCTCTTTGATGCTGTCCAAGCCCTCACCACCATCATCTCCCTCCCAAACCACTGTGGTCAAATATGGTTCCAGAACATGCTAAGAGGATCTACTCCAGAGATGACGTCAGCCGCATAGAGTGTATCCCAGAGAATGACTGTTCTGTGGTGCTCTGCAGCTTCAACCCATTCTTGTTCTGAGTCTGTACATCTAAGACAAAGCACACAGAGGCTTGCAGTCACAGTCATAAGCTTTCTGAGGAAGTTCTTGACAATGCAGCATGTCCTGTGGTCTTCTGGTCCCTTCTTTCAAGCAAACAGAAAAGCTCAGCTCCTGGGACGTTTCTCATTGTTTATTGATACACACACTGGGAATTGCAGAGACTCAGTTGCAAAAAGTGATGGGCAGACTGGTTGAAGCTGGTAGACTACTCGTCTGTCCTCTGACCTATGAACTCTTCTGGGTTTGGTTCTCTTCACTAAGGGGCACACTTCAAGCTTTTTCTGTTATCCCGACAGTCATCTTAGTCACCTCTCTGCTGTGCTGTATCCTCTCTAAATGTTTTAAGTATTTGCAGTCATCTGCTGCATGTCAAATGGTCTCTCTTGGGGTGAATCAACAAACAGTCCAAGTATTAAATGATTTTTGAGGACAGTAACTGAGGAGAATGACAGAGGTCTGTTTTGTACTCTGGTAAGAACATGACACTGTGTGTGAAATTGTTCATTCCAAATCCCAGGAGGCCACAGTGCTAGACTAAAGTCCTGGACTAGGCCTCAAGAAAGCAGGCTAAAGGTCAAAGTGTCATCACTCTTGCTAAAGTTATTCATCATCAAGTTGAAACAGCCACTTACATGATTACCTAGAAGCCACGATTAGAGAGGAACAGTTAAAGCTCTCAGTCAGGCTCCAATGCCCATGGATTTCCCCTCCAGCCCCACACTCTACCTTTAGCTCTTCCTGTTTTTTTGTTTTTTGTTTTTTCTTCTCCAAGCCTTTTATTTTTCTCTCTCTAAAACCAACTCCCTCTGTTTGATTCACTGGAACACTGTATTATTTTATGGAAGGAAGGGCTGCCAGATTCTAGGATTGAAAATGAAACCAATCAGCCACCAAATGCAGACACTATTGCATATGCCAGCAAGATTTTGCTGGAAGGACCCTGATATAGCTGTCTCCCGTGAGGCTATGCCAGTGCCTGGCAAATACAGAAGTGGATGCTCACAGTTTTCTATTGTATGGAACACAGGGCCCCCAATGGAGGATCTAGAGAAATTACCCAAGGAGTTGAAGGGGTCTGCAACCCTATAGGTGGAACAACAATATGAACTAACCAGTACCCCCAGAGCTCGTGTCTCTAGCTGCATATGTGGCAGAAGATGGTCTAGTCGGCCATCATTGGGAAGAGAGGCCCCTTGGTCTTGCAAACTTTGTATGCCCCATACAGGGGAATGCCAGGGCCAAGAAGTGGGAGTGAGTGGGTAGGGGAGCAGGGTTGGGGGAGGTTATAGGGGACTTTTGTGATAGCATTTAAAATGTAAATAAAGAAAATATCTAATAAAAACATTTTAAAAAATGAAACCAATTAAGATGTGTGAGAGAGGGGCTGGAGAGATGGCTCAGCATTTAAGAGCACTGACTGCTCTTCCAAGAGGTCCTCAGTTCAATTCCCAGCAACCACATGGTAGCTCACAACCATCAGTAATGGGATCTGATGCCCTCTTCTGGTGTGCCTGAAGACAGTGACAGTGTACATACATAAAATAAATAAATGTTTATAAAAATAAAAAGAGGAGGAGGGGGAGAAGGTGGAAGAGGAGGAGGAGAAAGTGCAGGAAGGGAAGGAGAAAAGAAGGAAACAAAAGCAGGGAAGAAGGAAAAGAAGGAAGGAAGGAAGGAAGGAAGGAAGGAAGGAAGGAAGGAAGGAAGGAAGGAAGGAAGGAAGGAAGGGGGAAGTTTTACACCTCAACTATTAGGACCTGTTTCTTAGTTTCTCAATCACAGCCTTCCTAGAGGTAGAGATGGTTAGAGACCACAGGGTTAGCAACCTTTGGCAGCTGTTTTCTGCTCCATTGGCTTCAGTGAGAGAGATGGTGGCCAGTAAGGAGATGGCAGCCACTAGAAGCTCTTTACATCCCACACCTCACTGTATTTTCCCACAAGGCAGATATGTGCATGGATATCATGTCCATCTTCTAGAGAGGTGGACTGAGTGATGACAGCCACCATCTGGGGAGGAGTCTGCTCCAGTCTTCATGGTTACTGAAGGGCAGACCTGCCTCTGAGGAACTCTGGGGTCTTGCTAGAATGGTATTTGTCAAACCTGCCAGGTAAAAGCAGAGAAAGTAGAGAAAAAGACTGCCTGCCTTCGGTCTTTTCTCCAGCTCCAAAGAGTGCCATTCTCGAGCGAAACAGGGGGTTTCTCCACAATGCTTATCTCACTTGATAGATACCCTGATTGACACTTTTTGTGAATTTGCTTTCTCTGACTTTTTTTTTTTTGGTGGGGGTCACTTGAGGTGCTCTTGCCCCTTTAAAATGGCTCTAGGCTACAATGCAAGAGATCAAAAAATCATGGGGCCCTCAGACATAACAGATGCATCTACACCACAGCTCCTGCACCCATGGCTTAGGAAACATACTGGGAAAGGAAGGAGAAAGATAGTAAGAGCCAGAGAAGCAGAAGTATGCTGTGCAAGAGTTTCTCCTAAAAATGGCTGCATAAACAAACAGGGATAGGCGTGCGAACATGGAAAGGGAACATTTTGCGGGATGCCACTCCTAGACAAGAAGCACTGGCAGCTAGTGACTGACAAGAGAAGGGGAGTTACCCTCTGGCAGTGATGAGTCCATTGCAGAGTGCTCCGCTCACAAAGAACACTAAGGTGCTCAGCAGATTGAATCTCTATGCATCTACACACACACATATGTAACAGGCCCCAGGCCTCAGTAGGTCCTGAGCCCTCAGCACAACTGACTCCATAATGAAGTGTCACTCAGGTTATAAAATAGCAAGTAGACTATACCACCTGTCAAAACTAAAGCCCAGGCTAAATCCATCAAAGTCCACTGTCTTCATACTTCGTCTTAGTTGAGTTTAAATCGCTGTGAAGATACACTGTGACCAAGAATTCTTATAAGGGACAGCATTGAATTGGGGCTGGCTTACAGGTTCAGAGGTTCAGTTTACTATCATCATGGCAGGAAGGATGGCAGCGTCCAGGCAGGCACGATGTTAGAGAAGGAAGCTGAGAGTTCTGCATCTTTTTCTGAAGGCAAACAGAAGACTGGCTTCCAGGCAGCTAGGACAAGGGTCTTAAAGCCCACACTCATAGTGACACACTTCTTCCAACAAGGACACACCTACTACAAGGCCACATCTCCAAATAGTGCCACTCCCTGGGCCAAGCACATTCAAACCACCATGTTCTTATAGTTCTGGGAAACTCTTTAGATGTTCTAACTTTGCCTTTTGGCTTCTGTCGTTCCACTTTGGGCTTCTAGTTAACTGAAGTGTATCAAACCTGAGAAAGGCTCAAGGCTACACTGGGATTCCAAACACCCAGAGTAGTCAGGGACTGATAATCAAGATTTTCTATTGGCTTAAACCCATGTCTGAGCAGTCTTCTCTGGTGACTACCCCCCTACACACGTATATAATAATAATATTCAAAGAATAAGAAGCTACAATGTGAGAGTTGGGGGGAATGAGAAGGGAACAAAGGGATGTAGCAGAGATGGGCTAGACAGAGAAAAGAGAGAGAAGAAACGGATACAATTCTATTTTTATTAAAAACAAAATAAAGTAGCCCCAGGAAAAAGTCACTCATTAAAAAAATTACATGATGAGATGCTGGCGTGGGGTGGGGGAGATGGCTTCATTGGGAGGGCCATATTCCTTACAAGTTCTATACTCAGGACCCACATTAAAAATGCCAGGCATTAGCAAACACAGAAGTGGATGCTCACAGTCAGCTATTGGATGGAACACAGGGCCCCCAATGGAGGAGCTAGAGAAAGTACCCAAGGAGCTGAAGGGGGCTGCAACCCTGTAGGTGGAACATCAATATGAAATAACCAGTACCCCCTGAGCTTGTGTCTCTAGCTGCATATGTAGCAGAAGATGGCCTAATCGGCCATCATTGGGAAGAGAGGCCCCTTGGTCTTGTAAACTTTATATGACCCAGCACAGGGGAAGGCCAGGGCTAAGTAGTGGGAGTGGGTGGGTAGGGGAGAAGGGGCAGGGGGGTGGTATAGGGAACTTTCGGGATAGCATTTGAAATGTAAATAAAGAAAATAATAATAATAATAATAATAATAATAATAATAATAATAATAATAAAGAAAAAATGCCAAGCATGAAGAACCATGGTGGCACATACCTTTAATCCCAGCATTTGGGAGGCAGAGGCAAGCAGATCTCTGTGGGTTCAAGGTCAGCATGTTCTACATAGTGAGTTCCAGGCCATAGCCAGAGCTATTAAAGGAGAATCTGTCTTAAAACACCAAAAAGGGGAGGGGATGTTGGGCATGGTGATACATTTATAATTTCTGGAAAGACACAGGAGTGTCAGTCAGTCTAACTTAACTGGTGATTTCCAAACCAGTGAGAGACCTTGTCTTAAAGGAAACAAATGACATTCCTGAGATTATTTTCCTATGTACCTACCTAAACACACACACACCACTCAAAATAATAATTATAACAATTATGAGGGATAGAGGCAGGAAAATCAGGAGTTCAAAGCCAGCCTCTATGAAGTGGAGACTTAAGGGTCCTTTGGAAAGTCAGTTGGATTGTGTTTTGCTGGGGGCAGACATGTGAAGGAACGTTTAGCTGAAGGGGACACAGGTGAAAGGATGTTCTGCTAAAGCAAGGACATGAAAGGACACACGATGAAGAATTTTGCTAAGGACACACACGTGTCCTTACATTGCATAGTTGAGCTGCATTTGTTGGGACTTCATAGAAGTGTACCAAAAAACTTCTAGTAGTGTGCTGCAGTTTCTTGTCGATTCCTCGGACTCGGGCTGATTGGCAGGGTGATGTCAGCTGAGGCAGATGCACTTGCTGAGGCAAGACCAGTGGAAGACATGTGGTGTTTGGAGAGAGCATAAAAAGGACTTGATGGACATTGACGGAGGGGAAGCAAGGCTTGCTTATAGAGTGAGCTACGCAATGCTTGCTGGTCTTGAGTCTTCATTCATCCTCTCTTATAGAAGAGAGACACAGCTGAGAACGTCTCCTGACATCCCTCCTGCTGACTTGAGCCCAGGATGAGGCCTGACTGTCTCGGCTAGGTAGTACCACCTCTGTTGATTCCTGTTTGCTATCCCGACTCTACTGAACTGGACTGCTGGTGTATCCGTGAAGTGTTTGTGAGTGGATAAAGGTTCCTCCAAAGAACCTTTGTGAACAGGTCCACTTCCCCTGTATCCTTTCTTTCCCACTACCTCTGGTGGGTGGTGGGCTACAAGGGAGGTTAAAGCATTTAAGAACCATCATTAAAAATAGGTTTTGAAAAAAATTAAAGTTATACCCCTGCCACATAAAGACTTGTCTTAGAATAAAACACTACCTGATAGAAACTCCTAGGAAAGTTCCAGACCAACTAGATCAGATGTAGCCCAGAAACCAGAAGATTGTATCAAATGGGTTGTCAGTTGTCCGTGGTAGGACTTACTGCGATGTGTAATGTCTCTGCCACATTTGCAGTTACAATGCAAGCCCCTCCCACCCCAGACATGAAGCGACCTTAAGCTCTTCTCACCCTTCGCATCTGTATCAATATACTCTGGATCTTCCTGCTCCTTTCAGCCATGACCGCTGCTGCCCTTGTTAAGACTGGAGAAGCCTTTCTGCTTGTTCCCCTGTCACCAGGGTAGTCACCGCACAATGGTTCTCAACCTGTGGGTCACGACCCCTTTGGGGTCAGGTTGCCTGAGACCATTGGAAAACACAGGTATTTCGATAACAATTCATAACAGTAGCAAGATTACAGTTATGAAGTAGCAATGAAAATAAATTTTTATGGTAGCGGGTCAGGTAGCGCACCTGACCGGCTTTGGCAGGAACTGGAATAAACTGGAATCAGCATAAGTTAGACAATGCTGGATTCAAACCTCTGATAATGTCCAGCTTTGAGTAGGATGCAGCGGAAGGTTTGTAGCCTGCACGCTGGCTGTTTCTCCTAAGGACCACTGGTCTTTTCTTTGTCGGCTTCTGCCCTCCTGCCTCTTTTTCTTTTTCTTGTTACAGGAGGTTGAACAGAGGATGCTCTTGTTCTATTCGGGTCTCTTCCTTGCTCGTCCTTGAGAAAACAGAATAAGAGAAATCAGCACCCCAGGGCCTTTGCACTGACCGCTTAGAAGAAATTCCACCCCCATATCTTGCGCTCCATCCCACATAGTCCCTGATAACATCTTGTCATCAAAACCATTGATAAACTCCAATGACTCCCTACCCACCCACTCGGCAGAGTTTTCTAGCCACGATTGTTCATCACCACCTGACAAGTTGCATAGAGTCTTGATCTTGATCGGTTGAGTATTGCTAGCCTCTCTGTGTGTGCAGAGACTCCATCCATTATAGTATACTGGTGTTTGAAATAAGTCCCGGTCCATATCTGGCACTCACTAAATATTTATTAAATGGATCAATGAATTCCTGAGTCCTAATGTTCTGTAACCTCGGCTGGCTGGAGGACACAGCCAGGCTGCAGGTGATGGGTGTGGTGGGGAGGGGGAGGGGTGGGAATAGGCAGAGGCTATTGAGATGGTCCAGAGTTCTTGGGGAGTAAACAAATATGGAAGAAATGTGATTCAAGAGTGAAATAAGAAGAAAATAATCAGAAAGACCATGAAAGGTTCTGGCTAGCACCCCTGTTGGTGCTGAACTGAGGCCAGGCCTGCCTTGCTCTCTTTGGCTGCTGAAGTCTGGTTCTTGTCATACAGCAACCTCGACATCTATTTTGATGTCCATATTATATGTCTCTTGGCATGCGGAGGACTCCTATCATTTAGCAGACTTATAGAAATTAGGGAAAGCAGTGTGAAATGCCTCCTGCTGCCGTATGGGAAAGGTGGAGAAAAGGCTGACATTTGGCTTTTTGCCAATTTCACTAAAGTTTCGAGTTTTCCACTTCTGCCCCGTCTTGGGTAGAGTAGCCCTCTTATCAAATGTAAAATTCTCTGAGTAGCCATAAAGACTTATCCAGGCATCTGGTGGGGTTTTCATATTCAAAGACCCATACTGTAATCATACATAAAACTCAGCATTTCGGTCCAGGTCCAGCTGTTGTAAGAACTGAGAGGTTTCCTTTGTCTGTCCCTCTGCTTCTGCTTCATCTAGCTATTATGGGCTGGGGCTGCTGTAAGGGATGAGGCCTGTGCCATGCCCAGCTCCAGCCTAGGTATCAGGGGCACAGCAGTCTGTGCTGCCACCAGTCACATGTCACGTTTCTTTGGCCAACAGACTTCCTGTTTGCTCAATACGAGGATGGTCCACTGGGTCTTTTTTATTGAGAATGGAAAGATCCTTCCCTCTGGATATACTTCTGCCCTGAATTCTATTTTTGAGTCATTTTGCCTAGGGAAATTAGTCATTCCAAACTGCATACTATGCACAGTTTAAGTCGCTGCTTGGACCCAATGCCAGCCTGGCAGGCATTTTGTGGAAACATTCCTCATTGCCATGTTAACTGTCCTGGAATATGCAACGCCACTTTTTGGTGTCACCTGTGCTACAACAGCTTTATTTCTAAATTATGTTATAAATAATGCTGTGAGATCGGCTTGACAGAAATACACACATCTCCCTCCATCTAGATATAGCTCACCTCCAGCCCCCCAAGCCACAGCTTACATATTTGTTCATAGACCATGTTCTTAGTTCTTAGGAAATTTATACTTAAAAAAAAGGAGATGATGATGGTGATGGTGATGATGATGGTGATGATGATGATGATGATGATGATGATGATGTGTGTGTGTGTGTGTGTGTGTGTGTGTGCATGCCCAGATGTGTGCATGTATGAGTGTCTGGAGGGGGCATGTACAAGCCATGGTAGGAAGGTGGAATCAGAGGACATCCTCAGGTACTGTTCCTCCCTCCCCTCATCCTTATAGTATGGAGTATCTTGGTTATTCTTGGTGGGCACTGTATAAGCCAGGCGAGCCAGGCGAGCCAGGCCTCGGACTTCTGGAGACTCTCCTGTCTCTGCACCCCGTCTCCTGTCTCTGCACCCCGTCTCCTGTCTCTGCACCCC
>NC_034600.1:28778990-28789038 GCF_900095145.1 Mus pahari
CTGTCTCTGCACCCCGTCTCCTGTCTCTGCACCCCGTCTCCTGTCTCTGCACCCCGTCTCCTGTCTCTGCACCCCGTCTCCTGTCTCTGCACCCCATCTGCCGTCTAGGATCACAGATGTGTGCTGTCTCTCCCAGCTTTACAAATCCTGGAGACTCCGACTCGGGTCTTCGCGCTTGTACAGCCAGCCCTTTATCCACCAAGTCATCTCTGGGACCCGAAAGGCATTTTTTTCCTAAAAAGTGTGTTGCGCACATAGGATGCATAAACCATGCATCTTGTGAGCACCCATGTTAATACAGTGCCATGTGAAAGCCTCGGTGGACAAACGGCCGGCTCTGCTGATGGTAACTGCACACGTGTTTCTCATTCCTTTGCTTAGCTTTCCTCCTGTGGTGTTTATGTTTGTTTACTATCTGGTGGATGCTTCCAGAGGTCTTCTGTTTGCCCTGTTAACTGTGTACAGAAGGAAAATGTCCTTGCTAACATATAACACCAGCCTGTAATTTTTCCAGAAAAGATTTTGTTAATGTTCAGATGAGTGTTACAGCTAATTAGGAACATACACTCATCGCTAAAGTAAATTGACTGGGGTTTGCAGTAGGTAATTGCTTAGGAAGTGTAATGAAGTCTTGCTTTCTCAGTATAGATGATATTAGTAGACAGTAAGTGCTTTCCGTTATAGTAAATTATGCTCAGACTTCAGTTATGAAGTATTCATCGTCACCACTTTCGATAGACGTATCCGACTGGTGTGGTTCATATTTCTTGTCGCCTTCACTCCAGAGACTGAACTATTTCAACCTTCACTGTGACTCAACCATTGTTGTGAGCATGGGTAATTCTACTCCGATAAGAATACACGATGACATCAGAGCTTGTTGAGTTATGAGCTGTGTTGGGAAAATTCCTAGGTAAAATGATCTCAGGGCCTTAGATTTATTGAGCCTTTGTGAGTCTTCCGATTCTTCACTAAATGCCCTGTTTATACGTCCTGCTTTCTCCGCAGCTTTTTTTTCAGGGTGCGGTTTTGGAGCATTCACTGTGTGGGGCTTCCTTCCACATACAGAGAGCAGAGTTCCATCGGAGACACAGTAGTGATGCATTCCTCGTATGGGGTGCACTTAGAACTGGATGAGGAAAACAGTAACGAGGCTCCAGTTAAATAAGACAAGCCGTTTGCTCTGGTCTAAGACGATGCTTAGGCTGTGCTGTGTATCGGAGAAAGGGGGATCCACGAACGATCCATGTTAATTGAGAGTCCATTGCAGTTTACTTCTAGCCCAGACCGGGGTGTGTGTGTGTGTGTGTGTGTGTGTGTGTGTGTGTGTGTGTGTAAGTGTAATTCCTGGGCTTAGCAAACAGTACTAGAGGCTTTTCCCCAACCAAGAAATTGTTCTAAGCCTTTCTTTTAAGATCTCAGCCTCCATTCTCAGCCTCTATTCTCTGCCTCCCATTCAGTGTCTCAAGGAAGCGCAGGCATATTTTCAAAACCATATTCCGGAGACTATCCAATGGGGGCTCAGGGTGATGGGGAAGTTTTCTATGTGAAATTCACCAGGTGCCTTGGTTTGCTCTTGAATAAAGAGTCTACTCCTGAGGAATTATGTTGACAATACTTATTGACTGATTGATTGACTGATTGTTCATGTGACCATGAACATGCCATGGTGCACATGTAGAATTCAGAGGACAGCCTTTAGAAATCGAGTCTCTCTTTTTACCTGAAGATCAAACTCAAGTCATCGGGCTTGGTGGCGAGTACCTTCACTCGCTAAGCCACCCCACTGGCCCCATTCCTGGAGGCTTTGTGGTTGAAAGCCTGGCCTGAGCTATCTCAGCATGCTAGGCTCAGCCACTTGCCCATCACACACCAGGTAAAGACTCAATAATAGTGAAATGGACAGAGAAAGATTTGGCCAATGTGGCTACATCAGGAAGAACAACAAATAAAGGGGCCCCCTTTAGTGACCCCCCCCCCCAGGTCCATCAGAAGGGTACTGACATGAGGTTTTGTTTAAATAGAGGGAAAGAAGTGCACATAACTAAGCAACCCCAGTTAAGGTGTGGTCCTGCCTTTCGGTGACTCACCATGGCCTGGTCTATGGACCAAGATGACCTATGGTGTCAGAACTGTGTGAAATCTTTTCCTAAGAGGCGAATTCTTTCTCTGGTTGGCCCCCAGATTGGGCCTTTCCCTTCCCTCACACCCCAATATGAGATTACTAGAAATTAAAAAATTCACTGGGGTCCACTGCTTCAATAGTTAACACAAAGTATTTAAGGTCCTTTCTCTTGGGCCTGGATCCTCCCAGCAGCGAGTGTTGTGTTTTAATTAAAGAAAAAGAAGCCAGGGATATGTTTGGTGGAAGCACCTCTTCAGAGCTATGCTGCACAGAATGGTTTGTATAGAATAGAGTTTATTCCGAGCATGGGGAGGGGAGTTGAGGGGTGAGAGAGAGAGAGAGAGAGAGAGAGAGAGAGAGAGAGAGAGAGAGAGAGGAGTAGAGACCAGCCATGAGCACATAGAGTGAGGGGGGAGGGGAATGGAGAGAGAAGGGACAGAGGACTGAAGAGAGCAAGAGAGTGAGGAGGGGACAGGCAGCCTCTTTTATAGTGAGTCAGATACACCTGGCGGTTGCCAGGTAACTATGGGACGGAGCCTAGAAGAAATGCCAGCAGTGGGTCCAGGGATCGGTGTGACAAGCCATCTGTTTAAATGCTTCATTTCTTTTTTTTCCATGTCCCTTCCTGCTCCAGCCTCCTTCCCACCACTCTCCCTTTTCCTGGACCTATGGTACTCATCATCATGGCTCTTTGCCTGCAGGTATTCTACCCTTTACTGGCCAGGCGACAGTCTCCGTCCAGGTACCAATGAGGGCTTGGCTTCTTCAACATGCCCTGCACTCCTCCAGGCTTATGTGTATAGACATCACTGCAGAGCCCGATTTAGGCGGTAAGGGTGACACTCCACCATCTAACCAACTCCCAGTGAAGACGTGCGCGGCGGCTTCTGCCTGTAGTGCATCCCAGTGGGCAACTAAAAATGTTTCTTCTATACTGTTGGTCTTGTCACCACCCCCAGGAGTCTAAAGGAGACCAGTGTCTGCCCCCGTGTGAGAGCCATCTGTCTAGAATGAAAGCATTTCTAAGTGAGGTATTAAGGCTTAAAGAAGCGTGGTCCTTCAAAATACCCAAAGAACAATAATGTAGTTCACTTGGGAAGGCTGATGACTAAATTAGTTATGGTCTTCAAGTGGGATTTTGCTTGTTTGCTGAGTTCCCCTGATTGAGAGTTTACATCATTCCTGAAACAAAACTTTCCAAAGGAAACACGGGGTAAAACCGAAAGGAACAGTGGATTCCGAGCCAAAGCCTTATTTACTGTAGATCTTTTTCCTATAAATACGGTAACATCAGACCGTGAAAGGGGGAGGAGAAGGTGTCAGACTGCCCTTCAGAGGTCATCCTCTGGCTTTCTGTTTTGTAAATTTACACTTCAAAATAACCACACACCACAACTGGCAATACCTTTCTTTACAAACAAAGCAAGGACCATATAGTCATTTTATGATGTGTGTTTGCAATATAATATCTGCAGGATATTGTGTGTGCACATTTCAATGCATGGCTACTGTGGTTCGAGGTTACTATGAGCTGAATAAAAGACACAGATAGCCCCATTGACGTAAAATACCAATTCTGCATTAAGAAGATAGGAGAATAGTTCGTTTTGACCCAATGTGAGGAAGTATGACTTAGGAATATAGATTCAGGTTGCCTTAAATGGCTAGTTCTACCTTACAAGGATTATATCAACTTAGGGTCACAGTAAGGAAAAAGCCTGAATAAGTGTTTTTGAAAAAAAAAATGCATGGGTGTGTAGATGAACTCTAATAAGAAATCTACACGTAGGTTGTGTGTATAACATTCCTAACATTAGAAATGTGATGTTTGTTGGGATGACAAGGGTAGAGACATATCCCAAGAACTGTAATGGAAAATCAAGAGAATGTTAGGTCAGATACAGAAGTTGGTGCAAGTGGTAAAAGTGGTAACAGACAATCCAAGATAAATGTTGGCTCTTGACCTGAAACAGACACCATGTTCTTAGTTAGCCAACATCCTATCTGCAAGATCGTTCACAGAGGTGCAGCCTCTTCAGAAAACCCCAGTTCACATCACAGAGAGATGACCATGTAAAGTAATTTGGATTAAATAAAGCACCTCTTTGAAGGCTCGGGTCCAAAGCATTTGAACCAGAGAGCATTCTGAGAAGATAATACTCAATGTTGTGTCAAGCACTGAATTAGTGATACAGACTTATGCACCTCATGTTGCAGGGTGCAAAGAGTGTCTATGTTAAAATAGAGGTTTCAGGTGTAATGGATCTAGATGGAGCTTGGGAATTCAGTTACTACAGGTTCTCAGGAGAAGTAAGGCTGGGGCAGTGAGGAACATGCTCTAGGAGAATAATAAATTAGTATTACTCAAAGCATGACCACCAAATCCTCAGACCCTGCCCCAGTAATCCTACTGAGTCTGAATTTCTGCGAGTTAAGAGTATATATGACGTTTTAACAAATGCAGTTCTTACAGAGAAGACCGAGAAATCCTGGTCCAGACATCAAGTTCCACAAAGGCCAGATGTGTTGAATTCAGGACACGTGTCGTTTTCCTCAGCAATTTCAGCTCCCAGGCACTATCAGGCCTTTGTCATTTTCAGGGCCTGTCAACTCAATATCAAGGGGCCTAGTTCAACTTTTCCAACATAAATAGGCAGATAACTAACCAGGTGCTCCGGTGAAAGACTGACACTCCCCCAACATGCTATTAGGAGCAGGCTGAATAAAGCCAGAGAGAGAAAATAATGACCAGAAAAGAGCGGTGCTGATTTGAGCCAGATTGATGGCTAGCTAGTCTTATTGTAATATTCATGATGAGCAGAGTCTTTGTAATGGATTTAGCAGATGTGGACATCCTCCTGCCAGACTCCCTCTGCTTAAATGGAAACTGCAATCACCCAATATGTTTCCTCATCCTCTGGCCTAAAGATTGAGTTGTCACCCGCTCCCAGACACTCCTCCAGGCACCCCAGATGGTACTGGCTGACACACTCCAAGGATGTCATTATGAACACGTGTAAACCACATGAGGGGGACGACCTTCTGGAGACTAAATTCATGGCACTGCTCTCACCCCTGAGGGCCTTAAGATACTGCTGGGAGGAGCAGAGGAAAGCGGGCCTCAGGTGTTGGGAGGTCTTGGAAAATCAAGGATCCATTGGAAACTCTTAAGCAGGGATGCTAGGCAGGCGTTGGGAAATTCTCTAACGAGTTAATGTGACAGCAATCTATGTTTGAGCTCTGATTTTCTATCTCCTTTAATTCCAGTGCTGTCCAGCTGCCTAATTGAGGGAGAATCTTTTTGGAATCCAGGTAATGTCACTAATTTATCATTCTCTCAGAAAATTTAAATGATTTATTGTTATTTATTTTACACACAGTATAATAGCTCTGGCTAGTTATAATACAAAAGGCACATGGTGACACAGAATTGACAGAGGTGTTGGATAATTAATGGTCTATGACATAATTGACTTCACAAACTAAAGAACCTCATTAATCAGGACTCTGCATCTGATTTTTAGGGAGTTAGGACCACCAGAATTCAGATGTATAAGATCACCCATCAGCACAGGGGCCTTGGTACAGCTTTCTGAATGACTCTTGGTTAAGACAAGTACTTTTCACTATTTTCAGACTCAAAACACAAACCAAAACATTAAGACAAGAAAACCAAATGTCCACAGGAGTGTTACCTCTGTGGCATTTGGAGAGCTGGTGGGCCCTGTTCCCCTTGTTAATTTTCATCATCAACTTGATTTGTTTCAGAACCACCGTGGCAATGCAATTCTGAATATATCTGATGGTGTCTCAGGAAGCTTTATGTAGCAGAAGATGACCTAATCGGCCATCAGTGGGAATAGAGGCTCCTTGGTCTTCCAAACTCTATATGACCTAGCACAAGGCAAGGCCTGGGCCAAGTAGTGGGAGTGGGTGGGTAGGGGAACAGAGGTGGGGGGAGGGGTATGGGAAACTTTCGGGATAGCATTTGAAATGTAAATAAAGAAAATAAAAAAATATATATAAAAAAAAAAGATGGAAAGACCCACACTGACTGTTAATGTACCATTGCTGTAGGCTGGAGTCCCAGACAGAATACAAAGGAAAAAGTGGTCTGAGTACCCAGCACTCTTTCCTCCCTGCTCCAGACTGTAGAAACAACACAACCCTTGGCCATGCCTTCATTGTCATATGGACTATGTCCCTTCTCAAACTATAAAGGAAAACAAACCCTCCCTCCATTAAGTTGCTTCTTGTCAAGTCCTTCATAGCAATAAGAAAAATAATTAACAGATACTTCAATTTCCTGGCTGGCCAAGGCATGCATCCCCTGTTGGAACTTCGGCTTAAATCTCTAGAGTTCCAGAAAGGTGTTGAGGACCCTAAAACGAATTAGGTTTTGAAATGTCTTGCCAGTGGAACATTTTAAAGCCAATAAAGGAGAGATCACAAACCCCAGGGGGGGCTCATCTGAGAAGAATTGGGGACAGAAGTCTAGCAACTAGATTGTTTCCAGAAAGATGTATAACATCGTGCAGGGTGGTGCCTCGTTGGAAGCACTTCTCTATCCTACAGATCACATGGATACTTGGTGTCCTCTCTCCCAAGGCCAGGGAATGAACAAGTGTGACAGTATTTTGAAGGGCTTAAAGTCCTCAATAAATCTGAGGTAGGACTTTCAAGGTGATTTTCCTGTCTTGTACAAGGTAGATGTGACCTTTGGAAGATGCTGGTAGGAGCTGACAGGATGCTGGAAGGAAAGGAGCTGTGTACAAACAGTGCTCAAGTCTTTGGAAATTGTATCTTTGAAGATAAAAGACACAGTGGGGGCCCTGCTGGTCCACAGTCCAGAAACCTGAGATCCTGACTGGGCTGGCAGTCAAAGGGACAAAGGGCTCTTGGTGGCACCCTTGCCCCTAACCTGCCCAGTGACAGACTTGGGATAATTTAGTTCACTTGGACCTTAGCTTGAGTGCTCCCTGAACTGACTCTCTTTCTAGAATATTACATATTTCTAGAATAATCAGTCCTTTGAACTGCGTATTGAGTTATTTTCAGGTATCTGAATCAGAGACATCCCGGAAAATCACAGAGACTACAAGGGCTAATGTGTTAACCACTGGTCTCTAGAGTCTGCAGGGATCGATTTTTTTTTTTTTTTTTTTTTTTTTTTGACAGGGTTTCTCCATGCAGTCCTGGCTGTCCTGGAGCTCACTCTGTAAACCAAGCTGGTCTCAAACTCAGAAATCCACCTGCCTCTGCCTCCCAAGTGCTGGGATTAAAGGCATGTGCCACCATACCCGGGCAGAGATTGATTTATTAGACTTCAATCTCCCCAATGAGACACAGATGATTCAGAGGTGAGAAAATACTCCAAGGAGCGTGTTTAACCAAAAGATGTTTTCACCTTGCAGGATGGTTGAGCATGATGGCCCTGTCCCTTGTGGATTTGGATTGGGCGTTAAGATAAGTGGGCAAGCTGGTTAGTGGTTTCAGACCCTGCAAATTTCGACTTCTCAAGGAAAGGTGGCCTGAAAGAAAATGCACGAAACAGAGGGAGAGCAGAAAGTGCTGCAAGTTTCCATATCACTTCTTTGGATGGGAAAGTCAGATGTGATGTGTTTAAACACTTCCATATCCGAAAGCCATCGGGCGTGGGAACTCTTTGGAGAGGGTACTTACACATACAACTTCAGCTGCTCCTGTCTTACCTGAATGCTGTAGCCGCACGCTAATCCTCGTAGATAAATCATAACCTTGTCCTAGTTATTGGAAGGCCGTGCTACTGACAGGACCATTAGTGAGTGCAGGTGTGCTCACAGGCCTGGGAAGGAAGAAGGAAGAGGTCTTTCCACACGGGATATGTGAAGATTGAGCTTCGGTTGGCATCTGCAGCTGTTATCAAACAGTCAGTGCAGATGCTGGAATAAAAAGAGTGTTGGGAAGAGCTAAGCTCTGGGGATTCACTTGCCCTCCATGGGCTCGACAGCACCTGGGGACGACCCAAAGGGAGGAGACATGAAGGGGCTGCTTGTAGCTGTGGCTCCTGATAATTGATCATTACTGAAAGGCTAAATGGAATGAAGAATCTGGATTAGATCCTAATCTAATTTAAAGGAAAGAGACGTTCATGGGAACACTGGTTTAGTTTCATTTCTGTTGCTCTGTTAAAATACCCTGACCCTGCTAAAACTTTTTAGGGGAAAGGGGGGCTTATTTGACTTATACTATAGGAGATTATAGTTACCTATATTAGGAAAGTTACAGTGGCAGCAGCTTAAAGAAGCTAAAAACATCCACAGTCAATAGCACAGAGAAATGCATGCAGGCATGCATGCTTAATAGATGCTTTTTCTAATCCTACACAGCCCAGGTTCTACATGACATCCATAGAGAGAAGCAAATGAGTGCATGCATGGTCACTTGCTTGCTTGTGCTTGGTTTGATTTATTTTTTCTACTTTTATACAGTTTAGGACCTCCAGCCTAGGGAATGATGCCACCCACAGTGGTTTGGGTCTTCCCACATTTAACTTAATTGAGACAATTCCCCACAGTCTTGCCCACAGGCCCACTCAATGCAGTCAATCTCTCCTGGAGAGACCCTCTTCCAAGGAAAGTTTGGATTATTACAAGTCAACAATTAAAGCTAACCACCATAAATGGTGAAGCCTGCATAAAGCCTGTCGTTTAGTTAATACAAGCCCACCGGTGTTTATTGCTCAGTTTGTGTTAACATTAGAGAAGCTGAGCGTATGGCATATGGTAAATCTCTGAGTGTCTTTTGCAATATTTTATGTCTAAAATTACTATGAAAGCTTAAAAATATGTAATCTTAAAGGTGTATTGCATTTAGCATGTAATATGAAGGAACAAAGTCAATGAGGCTAACTCAGGCACAAACAGATAAGCCCTTATCCTGTGTAACCAGTGTTCAACAGCTGAATTCTAGCCAGCTGTCACCATAGGAAAATGTGGGTTGTAGTTTCACAGTTTTTAAAGAAAAGACTTTTTCAAGAATATTTCATTTGTTTGCTTTTCTTTTATTGAAAATAGATTTTCTTGGGACAGTTTACTCCGATCGAAGCTCATCATCTCCCTCCTCCTCCCAGTTCTTCCTCATTCCCCCTCCCACCCTGACCTACATTCCTTCTATCCCTCATCAGAAAACAAGCAGGGATTTAAGGAACAATAATAAGATAAAACAATATACAATAAGATAAAACAAAAACAAATCGGAAGAGCACAAAAAAGTGAAAGAGACAAAGAAAAGGCCACAAGAAACAGACACAGAGTCACATGCATTGCCACACATGGGAATCCTGGAAGGACCCAAAACAGAAAGCCATAATATATATGCAAAGGACTTTGTAAATTTAAAAAAAGGAAAAATAATATGCCCTGACTCAACATTCTGAGACAAAGAACTTCCAACTTCAAAGATGCTACTGAGTTCATTTTCTGTTGTCCATCCAGTGCTGGGCATGAGGCCCTCCCTTAAAGGGGGTTTGTTTCAGCTTCTCTTCAGGATGGGCCCTACGATCAGCGATGGCAGGTGTCCAACAGAAAATGAATGACACAGCTGTTTTGGATGTTCCTTATCTAATAATGTCCTGTCAGAGCCCTTCCCTTTTTCTTTAAATAACAACAAAAAGGAAACGAAACAAAAGCTGTCTCATTATTTTTTATTTGTATTTTATTTGTATTTTTTTATTGTTTACCCTGTAGGTTCCTTATTGTGTATATAGTACACTATAAGGTATATAGCTTGCAGTTTAGCAGGTTGGTTGGTTGTTTTCTATAGAATTTCTTAGTGTTCAAACAAGTGTGTCTCTGTTTCTTGTGCCTACTCTGAGACTCTTTTTTTTTTTTTAATTTTATTTTCTTTACTTACATTTCAAATGCTATCCCGAAAGTTCCCTAT